>NC_090020.1:2400000-2701015 GCF_036417845.1 Apteryx mantelli
CTGTAGCAAGCTAGCAGTCCCTGCAGTGTGGTGAGAGGAGGCATAGTGTAAGTGTTGTGAGGTCAGAAAGGCAAGTGTGACGTGCTGTGGGGCTGCCCTAGGCAGGTGGAGGCAAGGTCGGCTTGTGCAGAGGTCTTGACGGTGAGTCCGTCATGGTCGGGAAGCCCTTGAAGCAGGCTGGGACTGCGAGCAGTGAGGTGAGAGTAGGTGTGGTGTAAAGTGTTGTGAGGGCAGGAAGGTGAGCATGAGACATGTTGTGGGGCTGCCGCAGGCAGGTGGATGCCAGCTGTCTGTGTGAGCCTGTGTGAGTAGTCGTCTTTGCTTTGAGAGTGGCTTTGAGGAGGAGGCTTTTCCTCGAAGTGGCGCAGCTAGCAGGTAGCTGTGAGTAGGTGTGGTGGAAGTGTTGGGAGAGGAGGAAGGTGAGCAGCGCAGGTGTTGTGGGTGTGCCCTAGGCAGGTGTCGGCAATGTTTGCAGCACTGAGTCGTGGCCTGGGAGCCCTGGGTGGTGGGGGAGTGGCTTTATGAGGGTGGTCCTGCTAGGAGTAAAGTGTGAGCAGGCGTGGTGCAAGTTTTGGGAGGGGAGGAATGTGAGCCTGGTGGGTGTTGTGGGGCTGCGGCAGGAATGGAGCCGCAAGCTTTGCTTGCGCAGTGCTCCTCTGTGGGAGGCCTGTGTGGTGGGCTGGGCGTTTGATGAGGATGGCACTGGTGAGAGTAGGAGTGGTGTAAAGTGTTGTGAGGGCAGGAAGGTGAGCAGGGCCCATGTTGTGGGGCTGCCCTAGGCAGGTGGAGGCAAGGTCAGCTTGTGCAGAGGTCTTGACGGTGAGTCCGTCATGGTCGGGAAGCCCTTGAAGCAGGCTGGGACTGCGAGCAGTGAGGTGAGAGTAGAGCTGTTGTAGCTTTTGGGTAAGAGGCGGCCTGGAGAAAAGTGTCGGGCAGTAAGAAGGAGAGCAGGGCAGAAGTTGCAGAGGTGCCCTAGGCAGGTGGAGGCCAGCCTGGCTGGTGCAGAAGTCGTGACTTTGTGTCTCTAAGGGTGGGGAAGGTGCTGTAGCAAGCTAGCAGTCCCTGCAGTGTGGTGAGAGGAGGCATAGTGTAAGTGTTGTGAGGTCAGAAAGGCAAGTGTGACGTGCTGTGGGGCTGCCCTAGGCAGGTGGAGGCAAGGTCGGCTTGTGCAGAGGTCTTGACGGTGAGTCCGTCCTGGTCGGGAAGCCCTTGAAGCAGGCTGGGACTGCGAGCAGTGAGGTGAGAGTAGGTGTGGTGTAAAGTGTTGTGAGGGCAGGAAGGTGAGCATGAGACATGTTGTGGGGCTGCCGCAGGCAGGTGGATGCCAGCTGTCTGTGTGAGCCTGTGTGAGTAGTCGTCTTTGCTTTGAGAGTGGCTTTGAGGAGGAGGCTTTTCCTCGAAGTGGCGCAGCTAGCAGGTAGCTGTGAGTAGGTGTGGTGGAAGTGTTGGGAGAGGAGGAAGGTGAGCAGCGCAGGTGTTGTGGGTGTGCCCTAGGCAGGTGTCGGCAATGTTTGCAGCACTGAGTCGTGGCCTGGGAGCCCTGGGTGGTGGGGGAGTGGCTTTATGAGGGTGGTCCTGCTAGGAGTAAAGTGTGAGCAGGCGTGGTGCAAGTTTTGGGAGGGGAGGAATGTGAGCCTGGTGGGTGTTGTGGGGCTGCGGCAGGAATGGAGCCGCAAGCTTTGCTTGCGCAGTGCTCGTCTGTGGGAGGCCTGTGTGGTGGGCTGGGCGTTTGATGAGGATGGCACTGGTGAGAGTAGGAGTGGTGTAAAGTGTTGTGAGGGCAGGAAGGTGAGCAGGGCCCATGTTGTGGGGCTGCCCTAGGCAGGTGGAGGCAAGGTCAGCTTGTGCAGAGGTCTTGACGGTGAGTCCGTCATGGTCGGGAAGCCCTTGAAGCAGGCTGGGACTGCGAGCAGTGAGGTGAGAGTAGAGCTGTTGTAGCTTTTGGGTAAGAGGCGGCCTGGAGAAAAGTGTCGGGCAGTAAGAAGGAGAGCAGGGCAGAAGTTGCAGAGGTGCCCTAGGCAGGTGGAGGCCAGCCTGGCTGGTGCAGAAGTCGTGACTTTGTGTCTCTAAGGGTGGGGAAGGTGCTGTAGCAAGCTAGCAGTCCCTGCAGTGTGGTGAGAGGAGGCATAGTGTAAGTGTTGTGAGGTCAGAAAGGCAAGTGTGACGTGCTGTGGGGCTGCCCTAGGCAGGTGGAGGCAAGGTCGGCTTGTGCAGAGGTCTTGACGGTGAGTCCGTCATGGTCGGGAAGCCCTTGAAGCAGGCTGGGACTGCGAGCAGTGAGGTGAGAGTAGGTGTGGTGTAAAGTGTTGTGAGGGCAGGAAGGTGAGCATGAGACATGTTGTGGGGCTGCCGCAGGCAGGTGGATGCCAGCTGTCTGTGTGAGCCTGTGTGAGTAGTCGTCTTTGCTTTGAGAGTGGCTTTGAGGAGGAGGCTTTTCCTCGAAGTGGCGCAGCTAGCAGGTAGCTGTGAGTAGGTGTGGTGGAAGTGTTGGGAGAGGAGGAAGGTGAGCAGCGCAGGTGTTGTGGGTGTGCCCTAGGCAGGTGTCGGCAATGTTTGCAGCACTGAGTCGTGGCCTGGGAGCCCTGGGTGGTGGGGGAGTGGCTTTATGAGGGTGGTCCTGCTAGGAGTAAAGTGTGAGCAGGCGTGGTGCAAGTTTTGGGAGGGGAGGAATGTGAGCCTGGTGGGTGTTGTGGGGCTGCGGCAGGAATGGAGCCGCAAGCTTTGCTTGCGCAGTGCTCCTCTGTGGGAGGCCTGTGTGGTGGGCTGGGCGTTTGATGAGGATGGCACTGGTGAGAGTAGGAGTGGTGTAAAGTGTTGTGAGGGCAGGAAGGTGAGCAGGGCCCATGTTGTGGGGCTGCCCTAGGCAGGTGGAGGCAAGGTCAGCTTGTGCAGAGGTCTTGACGGTGAGTCCGTCCTGGTCGGGAAGCCCTTGAAGCAGGCTGGGACTGCGAGCAGTGAGGAGAGAGTAGAGCTGTTGTAGCTTTTGGGTAAGAGGCGGCCTGGAGAAAAGTGTCGGGCAGTAAGAAGGAGAGCAGGGCAGAAGTTGCAGAGGTGCCCTAGGCAGGTGGAGGCCAGCTTGGCTGGTGCAGAAGTCGTGACTTTGTGTCTCTAAGGGTGGGGAAGGTGCTGTAGCAAGCTAGCAGTCCCTGCAGTGTGGTGAGAGGAGGCATAGTGTAAGTGTTGTGAGGTCAGAAAGGCAAGTGTGACGTGCTGTGGGGCTGCCCTAGGCAGGTGGAGGCAAGGTCGGCTTGTGCAGAGGTCTTGACGGTGAGTCCGTCATGGTCGGGAAGCCCTTGAAGCAGGCTGGGACTGCGAGCAGTGAGGTGAGAGTAGGTGTGGTGTAAAGTTTTGTGAGGGCAGGAAGGTGAGCATGAGACATGTTGTGGGGCTGCCGCAGGCAGGTGGATGCCAGCTGTCTGTGTGAGCCTGTGTGAGTAGTCGTCTTTGCTTTGAGAGTGGCTTTGAGGAGGAGGCTTTTCCTCGAAGTGGCGCAGCTAGCAGGTAGCTGTGAGTAGGTGTGGTGGAAGTGTTGGGAGAGGAGGAAGGTGAGCAGCGCAGGTGTTGTGGGTGTGCCCTAGGCAGGTGTCGGCAATGTTTGCAGCACTGAGTCGTGGCCTGGGAGCCCTGGGTGGTGGGGGAGTGGCTTTATGAGGGTGGTCCTGCTAGGAGTAAAGTGTGAGCAGGCGTGGTGCAAGTTTTGGGAGGGGAGGAATGTGAGCCTGGTGGGTGTTGTGGGGCTGCGGCAGGAATGGAGCCGCAAGCTTTGCTTGCGCAGTGCTCCTCTGTGGGAGGCCTGTGTGGTGGGCTGGGCGTTTGATGAGGATGGCACTGGTGAGAGTAGGAGTGGTGTAAAGTGTTGTGAGGGCAGGAAGGTGAGCAGGGCCCATGTTGTGGGGCTGCCCTAGGCAGGTGGAGGCAAGGTCAGCTTGTGCAGAGGTCTTGACGGTGAGTCCGTCATGGTCGGGAAGCCCTTGAAGCAGGCTGGGACTGCGAGCAGTGAGGTGAGAGTAGAGCTGTTGTAGCTTTTGGGTAAGAGGCGGCCTGGAGAAAAGTGTCGGGCAGTAAGAAGGAGAGCAGGGCAGAAGTTGCAGAGGTGCCCTAGGCAGGTGGAGGCCAGCCTGGCTGGTGCAGAAGTCGTGACTTTGTGTCTCTAAGGGTGGGGAAGGTGCTGTAGCAAGCTAGCAGTCCCTGCAGTGTGGTGAGAGGAGGCATAGTGTAAGTGTTGTGAGGTCAGAAAGGCAAGTGTGACGTGCTGTGGGGCTGCCCTAGGCAGGTGGAGGCAAGGTCGGCTTGTGCAGAGGTCTTGACGGTGAGTCCGTCCTGGTCGGGAAGCCCTTGAAGCAGGCTGGGACTGCGAGCAGTGAGGTGAGAGTAGGTGTGGTGTAAAGTGTTGTGAGGGCAGGAAGGTGAGCATGAGACATGTTGTGGGGCTGCCGCAGGCAGGTGGATGCCAGCTGTCTGTGTGAGCCTGTGTGAGTAGTCGTCTTTGCTTTGAGAGTGGCTTTGAGGAGGAGGCTTTTCCTCGAAGTGGCGCAGCTAGCAGGTAGCTGTGAGTAGGTGTGGTGGAAGTGTTGGGAGAGGAGGAAGGTGAGCAGCGCAGGTGTTGTGGGTGTGCCCTAGGCAGGTGTCGGCAATGTTTGCAGCACTGAGTCGTGGCCTGGGAGCCCTGGGTGGTGGGGGAGTGGCTTTATGAGGGTGGTCCTGCTAGGAGTAAAGTGTGAGCAGGCGTGGTGCAAGTTTTGGGAGGGGAGGAATGTGAGCCTGGTGGGTGTTGTGGGGCTGCGGCAGGAATGGAGCCGCAAGCTTTGCTTGCGCAGTGCTCCTCTGTGGGAGGCCTGTGTGGTGGGCTGGGCGTTTGATGAGGATGGCACTGGTGAGAGTAGGAGTGGTGTAAAGTGTTGTGAGGGCAGGAAGGTGAGCAGGGCCCATGTTGTGGGGCTGCCCTAGGCAGGTGGAGGCAAGGTCAGCTTGTGCAGAGGTCTTGACGGTGAGTCCGTCCTGGTCGGGAAGCCCTTGAAGCAGGCTGGGACTGCGAGCAGTGAGGAGAGAGTAGAGCTGTTGTAGCTTTTGGGTAAGAGGCGGCCTGGAGAAAAGTGTCGGGCAGTAAGAAGGAGAGCAGGGCAGAAGTTGCAGAGGTGCCCTAGGCAGGTGGAGGCCAGCTTGGCTGGTGCAGAAGTCGTGACTTTGTGTCTCTAAGGGTGGGGAAGGTGCTGTAGCAAGCTAGCAGTCCCTGCAGTGTGGTGAGAGGAGGCATAGTGTAAGTGTTGTGAGGTCAGAAAGGCAAGTGTGACGTGCTGTGGGGCTGCCCTAGGCAGGTGGAGGCAAGGTCGGCTTGTGCAGAGGTCTTGACGGTGAGTCCGTCATGGTCGGGAAGCCCTTGAAGCAGGCTGGGACTGCGAGCAGTGAGGTGAGAGTAGGTGTGGTGTAAAGTGTTGTGAGGGCAGGAAGGTGAGCATGAGACATGTTGTGGGGCTGCCGCAGGCAGGTGGATGCCAGCTGTCTGTGTGAGCCTGTGTGAGTAGTCGTCTTTGCTTTGAGAGTGGCTTTGAGGAGGAGGCTTTTCCTCGAAGTGGCGCAGCTAGCAGGTAGCTGTGAGTAGGTGTGGTGGAAGTGTTGGGAGAGGAGGAAGGTGAGCAGCGCAGGTGTTGTGGGTGTGCCCTAGGCAGGTGTCGGCAATGTTTGCAGCACTGAGTCGTGGCCTGGGAGCCCTGGGTGGTGGGGGAGTGGCTTTATGAGGGTGGTCCTGCTAGGAGTAAAGTGTGAGCAGGCGTGGTGCAAGTTTTGGGAGGGGAGGAATGTGAGCCTGGTGGGTGTTGTGGGGCTGCGGCAGGAATGGAGCCGCAAGCTTTGCTTGCGCAGTGCTCCTCTGTGGGAGGCCTGTGTGGTGGGCTGGGCGTTTGATGAGGATGGCACTGGTGAGAGTAGGAGTGGTGTAAAGTGTTGTGAGGGCAGGAAGGTGAGCAGGGCCCATGTTGTGGGGCTGCCCTAGGCAGGTGGAGGCAAGGTCAGCTTGTGCAGAGGTCTTGACGGTGAGTCCGTCCTGGTCGGGAAGCCCTTGAAGCAGGCTGGGACTGCGAGCAGTGAGGAGAGAGTAGAGCTGTTGTAGCTTTTGGGTAAGAGGCGGCCTGGAGAAAAGTGTCGGGCAGTAAGAAGGAGAGCAGGGCAGAAGTTGCAGAGGTGCCCTAGGCAGGTGGAGGCCAGCCTGGCTGGTGCAGAAGTCGTGACTTTGTGTCTCTAAGGGTGGGGAAGGTGCTGTAGCAAGCTAGCAGTCCCTGCAGTGTGGTGAGAGGAGGCATAGTGTAAGTGTTGTGAGGTCAGAAAGGCAAGTGTGACGTGCTGTGGGGCTGCCCTAGGCAGGTGGAGGCAAGGTCGGCTTGTGCAGAGGTCTTGACGGTGAGTCCGTCATGGTCGGGAAGCCCTTGAAGCAGGCTGGGACTGCGAGCAGTGAGGTGAGAGTAGGTGTGGTGTAAAGTGTTGTGAGGGCAGGAAGGTGAGCATGAGACATGTTGTGGGGCTGCCGCAGGCAGGTGGATGCCAGCTGTCTGTGTGAGCCTGTGTGAGTAGTCGTCTTTGCTTTGAGAGTGGCTTTGAGGAGGAGGCTTTTCCTCGAAGTGGCGCAGCTAGCAGGTAGCTGTGAGTAGGTGTGGTGGAAGTGTTGGGAGAGGAGGAAGGTGAGCAGCGCAGGTGTTGTGGGTGTGCCCTAGGCAGGTGTCGGCAATGTTTGCAGCACTGAGTCGTGGCCTGGGAGCCCTGGGTGGTGGGGGAGTGGCTTTATGAGGGTGGTCCTGCTAGGAGTAAAGTGTGAGCAGGCGTGGTGCAAGTTTTGGGAGGGGAGGAATGTGAGCCTGGTGGGTGTTGTGGGGCTGCGGCAGGAATGGAGCCGCAAGCTTTGCTTGCGCAGTGCTCCTCTGTGGGAGGCCTGTGTGGTGGGCTGGGCGTTTGATGAGGATGGCACTGGTGAGAGTAGGAGTGGTGTAAAGTGTTGTGAGGGCAGGAAGGTGAGCATGAGACATGTTGTGGGGCTGCCCTAGGCAGGTGGAGGCAAGGTCAGCTTGTGCAGAGGTCTTGACGGTGAGTCCGTCCTGGTCGGGAAGCCCTTGAAGCAGGCTGGGACTGCGAGCAGTGAGGTGAGAGTAGGTGTGGTGTAAAGTGTTGTGAGGGCAGGAAGGTGAGCATGAGACATGTTGTGGGGCTGCCGCAGGCAGGTGGATGCCAGCTGTCTGTGTGAGCCTGTGTGAGTAGTCGTCTTTGCTTTGAGAGTGGCTTTGAGGAGGAGGCTTTTCCTCGAAGTGGCGCAGCTAGCAGGTAGCTGTGAGTAGGTGTGGTGGAAGTGTTGGGAGAGGAGGAAGGTGAGCAGCGCAGGTGTTGTGGGTGTGCCCTAGGCAGGTGTCGGCAATGTTTGCAGCACTGAGTCGTGGCCTGGGAGCCCTGGGTGGTGGGGGAGTGGCTTTATGAGGGTGGTCCTGCTAGGAGTAAAGTGTGAGCAGGCGTGGTGCAAGTTTTGGGAGGGGAGGAATGTGAGCCTGGTGGGTGTTGTGGGGCTGCGGCAGGAATGGAGCCGCAAGCTTTGCTTGCGCAGTGCTCCTCTGTGGGAGGCCTGTGTGGTGGGCTGGGCGTTTGATGAGGATGGCACTGGTGAGAGTAGGAGTGGTGTAAAGTGTTGTGAGGGCAGGAAGGTGAGCAGGGCCCATGTTGTGGGGCTGCCCTAGGCAGGTGGAGGCAAGGTCAGCTTGTGCAGAGGTCTTGACGGTGAGTCCGTCCTGGTCGGGAAGCCCTTGAAGCAGGCTGGGACTGCGAGCAGTGAGGTGAGAGTAGGTGTGGTGTAAAGTGTTGTGAGGGCAGGAAGGTGAGCATGAGACATGTTGTGGGGCTGCCACAGGCAGGTGGATGCCAGCTGTCTGTGTGAGCCTGTGTGAGTAGTCGTCTTTGCTTTGAGAGTGGCTTTGAGGAGGAGGCTTTTCCTCGAAGTGGCGCAGCTAGCAGGTAGCTGTGAGTAGGTGTGGTGGAAGTGTTGGGAGAGGAGGAAGGTGAGCAGCGCAGGTGTTGTGGGTGTGCCCTAGGCAGGTGTTGGCAATGTTTGCAGCACTGAGTCGTGGCCTGGGAGCCCTGGGTGGTGGGGGAGTGGCTTTATGAGGGTGGTCCTGCTAGGAGTAAAGTGTGAGCAGGCGTGGTGCAAGTTTTGGGAGGGGAGGAATGTGAGCCTGGTGGGTGTTGTGGGGCTGCGGCAGGAATGGAGCCGCAAGCTTTGCTTGCGCAGTGCTCCTCTGTGGGAGGCCTGTGTGGTGGGCTGGGCGTTTGATGAGGATGGCACTGGTGAGAGTAGGAGTGGTGTAAAGTGTTGTGAGGGCAGGAAGGTGAGCAGGGCCCATGTTGTGGGGCTGCCCTAGGCAGGTGGAGGCAAGGTCAGCTTGTGCAGAGGTCTTGACGGTGAGTCCGTCCTGGTCGGGAAGCCCTTGAAGCAGGCTGGGACTGCGAGCAGTGAGGAGAGAGTAGAGCTGTTGTAGCTTTTGGGTAAGAGGCGGCCTGGAGAAAAGTGTCGGGCAGTAAGAAGGAGAGCAGGGCAGAAGTTGCAGAGGTGCCCTAGGCAGGTGGAGGCCAGCCTGGCTGGTGCAGAAGTCGTGACTTTGTGTCTCTAAGGGTGGGGAAGGTGCTGTAGCAAGCTAGCAGTCCCTGCAGTGTGGTGAGAGGAGGCATAGTGTAAGTGTTGTGAGGTCAGAAAGGCAAGTGTGACGTGCTGTGGGGCTGCCCTAGGCAGGTGGAGGCAAGGTCGGCTTGTGCAGAGGTCTTGACGGTGAGTCCGTCATGGTCGGGAAGCCCTTGAAGCAGGCTGGGACTGCGAGCAGTGAGGTGAGAGTAGGTGTGGTGTAAAGTGTTGTGAGGGCAGGAAGGTGAGCATGAGACATGTTGTGGGGCTGCCGCAGGCAGGTGGATGCCAGCTGTCTGTGTGAGCCTGTGTGAGTAGTCGTCTTTGCTTTGAGAGTGGCTTTGAGGAGGAGGCTTTTCCTCGAAGTGGCGCAGCTAGCAGGTAGCTGTGAGTAGGTGTGGTGGAAGTGTTGGGAGAGGAGGAAGGTGAGCAGCGCAGGTGTTGTGGGTGTGCCCTAGGCAGGTGTCGGCAATGTTTGCAGCACTGAGTCGTGGCCTGGGAGCCCTGGGTGGTGGGGGAGTGGCTTTATGAGGGTGGTCCTGCTAGGAGTAAAGTGTGAGCAGGCGTGGTGCAAGTTTTGGGAGGGGAGGAATGTGAGCCTGGTGGGTGTTGTGGGGCTGCGGCAGGAATGGAGCCGCAAGCTTTGCTTGCGCAGTGCTCCTCTGTGGGAGGCCTGTGTGGTGGGCTGGGCGTTTGATGAGGATGGCACTGGTGAGAGTAGGAGTGGTGTAAAGTGTTGTGAGGGCAGGAAGGTGAGCATGAGACATGTTGTGGGGCTGCCCTAGGCAGGTGGAGGCAAGGTCAGCTTGTGCAGAGGTCTTGACGGTGAGTCCGTCCTGGTCGGGAAGCCCTTGAAGCAGGCTGGGACTGCGAGCAGTGAGGTGAGAGTAGGTGTGGTGTAAAGTGTTGTGAGGGCAGGAAGGTGAGCATGAGACATGTTGTGGGGCTGCCGCAGGCAGGTGGATGCCAGCTGTCTGTGTGAGCCTGTGTGAGTAGTCGTCTTTGCTTTGAGAGCGGCTTTGAGGAGGAGGCTTTTCCTCGAAGTGGCGCAGCTAGCAGGTAGCTGTGAGTAGGTGTGGTGGAAGTGTTGGGAGAGGAGGAAGGTGAGCAGCGCAGGTGTTGTGGGTGTGCCCTAGGCAGGTGTCGGCAATGTTTGCAGCACTGAGTCGTGGCCTGGGAGCCCTGGGTGGTGGGGGAGTGGCTTTATGAGGGTGGTCCTGCTAGGAGTAAAGTGTGAGCAGGCGTGGTGCAAGTTTTGGGAGGGGAGGAATGTGAGCCTGGTGGGTGTTGTGGGGCTGCGGCAGGAATGGAGCCGCAAGCTTTGCTTGCGCAGTGCTCCTCTGTGGGAGGCCTGTGTGGTGGGCTGGGCGTTTGATGAGGATGGCACTGGTGAGAGTAGGAGTGGTGTAAAGTGTTGTGAGGGCAGGAAGGTGAGCAGGGCCCATGTTGTGGGGCTGCCCTAGGCAGGTGGAGGCAAGGTCAGCTTGTGCAGAGGTCTTGACGGTGAGTCCGTCCTGGTCGGGAAGCCCTTGAAGCAGGCTGGGACTGCGAGCAGTGAGGAGAGAGTAGAGCTGTTGTAGCTTTTGGGTAAGAGGCGGCCTGGAGAAAAGTGTCGGGCAGTAAGAAGGAGAGCAGGGCAGAAGTTGCAGAGGTGCCCTAGGCAGGTGGAGGCCAGCCTGGCTGGTGCAGAAGTCGTGACTTTGTGTCTCTAAGGGTGGGGAAGGTGCTGTAGCAAGCTAGCAGTCCCTGCAGTGTGGTGAGAGGAGGCATAGTGTAAGTGTTGTGAGGTCAGAAAGGCAAGTGTGACGTGCTGTGGGGCTGCCCTAGGCAGGTGGAGGCAAGGTCGGCTTGTGCAGAGGTCTTGACGGTGAGTCCGTCATGGTCGGGAAGCCCTTGAAGCAGGCTGGGACTGCGAGCAGTGAGGTGAGAGTAGGTGTGGTGTAAAGTGTTGTGAGGGCAGGAAGGTGAGCATGAGACATGTTGTGGGGCTGCCACAGGCAGGTGGATGCCAGCTGTCTGTGTGAGCCTGTGTGAGTAGTCGTCTTTGCTTTGAGAGTGGCTTTGAGGAGGAGGCTTTTCCTCGAAGTGGCGCAGCTAGCAGGTAGCTGTGAGTAGGTGTGGTGGAAGTGTTGGGAGAGGAGGAAGGTGAGCAGCGCAGGTGTTGTGGGTGTGCCCTAGGCAGGTGTCGGCAATGTTTGCAGCACTGAGTCGTGGCCTGGGAGCCCTGGGTGGTGGGGGAGTGGCTTTATGAGGGTGGTCCTGCTAGGAGTAAAGTGTGAGCAGGCGTGGTGCAAGTTTTGGGAGGGGAGGAATGTGAGCCTGGTGGGTGTTGTGGGGCTGCGGCAGGAATGGAGCCGCAAGCTTTGCTTGCGCAGTGCTCCTCTGTGGGAGGCCTGTGTGGTGGGCTGGGCGTTTGATGAGGATGGCACTGGTGAGAGTAGGAGTGGTGTAAAGTGTTGTGAGGGCAGGAAGGTGAGCAGGGCCCATGTTGTGGGGCTGCCCTAGGCAGGTGGAGGCAAGGTCAGCTTGTGCAGAGGTCTTGACGGTGAGTCCGTCCTGGTCGGGAAGCCCTTGAAGCAGGCTGGGACTGCGAGCAGTGAGGAGAGAGTAGAGCTGTTGTAGCTTTTGGGTAAGAGGCGGCCTGGAGAAAAGTGTCGGGCAGTAAGAAGGAGAGCAGGGCAGAAGTTGCAGAGGTGCCCTAGGCAGGTGGAGGCCAGCCTGGCTGGTGCAGAAGTCGTGACTTTGTGTCTCTTAGGGTGGGGAAGGTGCTGTAGCAAGCTAGCAGTCCCTGCAGTGTGGTGAGAGGAGGCATAGTGTAAGTGTTGTGAGGTCAGAAAGGCAAGTGTGACGTGCTGTGGGGCTGCCCTAGGCAGGTGGAGGCAAGGTCGGCTTGTGCAGAGGTCTTGACGGTGAGTCCGTCATGGTCGGGAAGCCCTTGAAGCAGGCTGGGACTGCGAGCAGTGAGGTGAGAGTAGGTGTGGTGTAAAGTGTTGTGAGGGCAGGAAGGTGAGCGTGAGACATGTTGTGGGGCTGCCGCAGGCAGGTGGATGCCAGCTGTCTGTGTGAGCCTGTGTGAGTAGTCGTCTTTGCTTTGAGAGTGGCTTTGAGGAGGAGGCTTTTCCTCGAAGTGGCGCAGCTAGCAGGTAGCTGTGAGTAGGTGTGGTGGAAGTGTTGGGAGAGGAGGAAGGTGAGCAGTGCAGGTGTTGTGGGTGTGCCCTAGGCAGGTGTCGGCAATGTTTGCAGCACTGAGTCGTGGCCTGGGAGCCCTGGGTGGTGGGGGAGTGGCTTTATGAGGGTGGTCCTGCTAGGAGTAAAGTGTGAGCAGGCGTGGTGCAAGTTTTGGGAGGGGAGGAATGTGAGCCTGGTGGGTGTTGTGGGGCTGCGGCAGGAATGGAGCCGCAAGCTTTGCTTGCGCAGTGCTCCTCTGTGGGAGGCCTGTGTGGTGGGCTGGGCGTTTGATGAGGATGGCACTGGTGAGAGTAGGAGTGGTGTAAAGTGTTGTGAGGGCAGGAAGGTGAGCAGGGCCCATGTTGTGGGGCTGCCCTAGGCAGGTGGAGGCAAGGTCAGCTTGTGCAGAGGTCTTGACGGTGAGTCCGTCCTGGTCGGGAAGCCCTTGAAGCAGGCTGGGACTGCGAGCAGTGAGGAGAGAGTAGAGCTGTTGTAGCTTTTGGGTAAGAGGCGGCCTGGAGAAAAGTGTCGGGCAGTAAGAAGGAGAGCAGGGCAGAAGTTGCAGAGGTGCCCTAGGCAGGTGGAGGCCAGCCTGGCTGGTGCAGAAGTCGTGACTTTGTGTCTCTAAGGGTGGGGAAGGTGCTGTAGCAAGCTAGCAGTCCCTGCAGTGTGGTGAGAGGAGGCATAGTGTAAGTGTTGTGAGGTCAGAAAGGCAAGTGTGACGTGCTGTGGGGCTGCCCTAGGCAGGTGGAGGCAAGGTCGGCTTGTGCAGAGGTCTTGACGGTGAGTCCGTCATGGTCGGGAAGCCCTTGAAGCAGGCTGGGACTGCGAGCAGTGAGGTGAGAGTAGGTGTGGTGTAAAGTGTTGTGAGGGCAGGAAGGTGAGCGTGAGACATGTTGTGGGGCTGCCGCAGGCAGGTGGATGCCAGCTGTCTGTGTGAGCCTGTGTGAGTAGTCGTCTTTGCTTTGAGAGTGGCTTTGAGGAGGAGGCTTTTCCTCGAAGTGGCGCAGCTAGCAGGTAGCTGTGAGTAGGTGTGGTGGAAGTGTTGGGAGAGGAGGAAGGTGAGCAGCGCAGGTGTTGTGGGTGTGCCCTAGGCAGGTGTCGGCAATGTTTGCAGCACTGAGTCGTGGCCTGGGAGCCCTGGGTGGTGGGGGAGTGGCTTTATGAGGGTGGTCCTGCTAGGAGTAAAGTGTGAGCAGGCGTGGTGCAAGTTTTGGGAGGGGAGGAATGTGAGCCTGGTGGGTGTTGTGGGGCTGCGGCAGGAATGGAGCCGCAAGCTTTGCTTGCGCAGTGCTCCTCTGTGGGAGGCCTGTGTGGTGGGCTGGGCGTTTGATGAGGATGGCACTGGTGAGAGTAGGAGTGGTGTAAAGTGTTGTGAGGGCAGGAAGGTGAGCAGGGCCCATGTTGTGGGGCTGCCCTAGGCAGGTGGAGGCAAGGTCAGCTTGTGCAGAGGTCTTGACGGTGAGTCCGTCCTGGTCGGGAAGCCCTTGAAGCAGGCTGGGACTGCGAGCAGTGAGGAGAGAGTAGAGCTGTTGTAGCTTTTGGGTAAGAGGTGGCCTGGAGAAAAGTGTCAGGCAGTAAGAAGGAGAGCAGGGCAGAAGTTGCAGAGGTGCCCTAGGCAGGTGGAGGCCAGCCTGGCTGGTGCAGAAGTCGTGACTTTGTGTCTCTAAGGGTGGGGAAGGTGCTGTAGCAAGCTAGCAGTCCCTGCAGTGTGGTGAGAGGAGGCATAGTGTAAGTGTTGTGAGGTCAGAAAGGCAAGTGTGACGTGCTGTGGGGCTGCCCTAGGCAGGTGGAGGCAAGGTCGGCTTGTGCAGAGGTCTTGACGGTGAGTCCGTCATGGTCGGGAAGCCCTTGAAGCAGGCTGGGACTGCGAGCAGTGAGGTGAGAGTAGGTGTGGTGTAAAGTGTTGTGAGGGCAGGAAGGTGAGCATGAGACATGTTGTGGGGCTGCCGCAGGCAGGTGGATGCCAGCTGTCTGTGTGAGCCCGTGTGAGTAGTCGTCTTTGCTTTGAGAGTGGCTTTGAGGAGGAGGCTTTTCCTCGAAGTGGCGCAGCTAGCAGGTAGCTGTGAGTAGGTGTGGTGGAAGTGTTGGGAGAGGAGGAAGGTGAGCAGCGCAGGTGTTGTGGGTGTGCCCTAGGCAGGTGTCGGCAATGTTTGCAGCACTGAGTCGTGGCCTGGGAGCCCTGGGTGGTGGGGGAGTGGCTTTATGAGGGTGGTCCTGCTAGGAGTAAAGTGTGAGCAGGCGTGGTGCAAGTTTTGGGAGGGGAGGAATGTGAGCCTGGTGGGTGTTGTGGGGCTGCGGCAGGAATGGAGCCGCAAGCTTTGCTTGCGCAGTGCTCCTCTGTGGGAGGCCTGTGTGGTGGGCTGGGCGTTTGATGAGGATGGCACTGGTGAGAGTAGGAGTGGTGTAAAGTGTTGTGAGGGCAGGAAGGTGAGCAGGGCCCATGTTGTGGGGCTGCCCTAGGCAGGTGGAGGCAAGGTCAGCTTGTGCAGAGGTCTTGACGGTGAGTCCGTCCTGGTCGGGAAGCCCTTGAAGCAGGCTGGGACTGCGAGCAGTGAGGAGAGAGTAGAGCTGTTGTAGCTTTTGGGTAAGAGGCGGCCTGGAGAAAAGTGTCGGGCAGTAAGAAGGAGAGCAGGGCAGAAGTTGCAGAGGTGCCCTAGGCAGGTGGAGGCCAGCCTGGCTGGTGCAGAAGTCGTGACTTTGTGTCTCTAAGGGTGGGGAAGGTGCTGTAGCAAGCTAGCAGTCCCTGCAGTGTGGTGAGAGGAGGCATAGTGTAAGTGTTGTGAGGTCAGAAAGGCAAGTGTGACGTGCTGTGGGGCTGCCCTAGGCAGGTGGAGGCAAGGTCGGCTTGTGCAGAGGTCTTGACGGTGAGTCCGTCATGGTCGGGAAGCCCTTGAAGCAGGCTGGGACTGCGAGCAGTGAGGTGAGAGTAGGTGTGGTGTAAAGTGTTGTGAGGGCAGGAAGGTGAGCATGAGACATGTTGTGGGGCTGCCGCAGGCAGGTGGATGCCAGCTGTCTGTGTGAGCCTGTGTGAGTAGTCGTCTTTGCTTTGAGAGTGGCTTTGAGGAGGAGGCTTTTCCTCGAAGTGGCGCAGCTAGCAGGTAGCTGTGAGTAGGTGTGGTGGAAGTGTTGGGAGAGGAGGAAGGTGAGCAGCGCAGGTGTTGTGGGTGTGCCCTAGGCAGGTGTCGGCAATGTTTGCAGCACTGAGTCGTGGCCTGGGAGCCCTGGGTGGTGGGGGAGTGGCTTTATGAGGGTGGTCCTGCTAGGAGTAAAGTGTGAGCAGGCGTGGTGCAAGTTTTGGGAGGGGAGGAATGTGAGCCTGGTGGGTGTTGTGGGGCTGCGGCAGGAATGGAGCCGCAAGCTTTGCTTGCGCAGTGCTCCTCTGTGGGAGGCCTGTGTGGTGGGCTGGGCGTTTGATGAGGATGGCACTGGTGAGAGTAGGAGTGGTGTAAAGTGTTGTGAGGGCAGGAAGGTGAGCAGGGCCCATGTTGTGGGGCTGCCCTAGGCAGGTGGAGGCAAGGTCAGCTTGTGCAGAGGTCTTGACGGTGAGTCCGTCCTGGTCGGGAAGCCCTTGAAGCAGGCTGGGACTGCGAGCAGTGAGGTGAGAGTAGGTGTGGTGTAAAGTGTTGTGAGGGCAGGAAGGTGAGCATGAGACATGTTGTGGGGCTGCCGCAGGCAGGTGGATGCCAGCTGTCTGTGTGAGCCTGTGTGAGTAGTCGTCTTTGCTTTGAGAGTGGCTTTGAGGAGGAGGCTTTTCCTCGAAGTGGCGCAGCTAGCAGGTAGCTGTGAGTAGGTGTGGTGGAAGTGTTGGGAGAGGAGGAAGGTGAGCAGCGCAGGTGTTGTGGGTGTGCCCTAGGCAGGTGTCGGCAATGTTTGCAGCACTGAGTCGTGGCCTGGGAGCCCTGGGTGGTGGGGGAGTGGCTTTATGAGGGTGGTCCTGCTAGGAGTAAAGTGTGAGCAGGCGTGGTGCAAGTTTTGGGAGGGGAGGAATGTGAGCCTGGTGGGTGTTGTGGGGCTGCGGCAGGAATGGAGCCGCAAGCTTTGCTTGCGCAGTGCTCCTCTGTGGGAGGCCTGTGTGGTGGGCTGGGCGTTTGATGAGGATGGCACTGGTGAGAGTAGGAATGGTGTAAAGTGTTGTGAGGGCAGGAAGGTGAGCAGGGCCCATGTTGTGGGGCTGCCCTAGGCAGGTGGAGGCAAGGTCAGCTTGTGCAGAGGTCTTGACGGTGAGTCCGTCCTGGTCGGGAAGCCCTTGAAGCAGGCTGGGACTGCGAGCAGTGAGGTGAGAGTAGGTGTGGTGTAAAGTGTTGTGAGGGCAGGAAGGTGAGCATGAGACATGTTGTGGGGCTGCCGCAGGCAGGTGGATGCCAGCTGTCTGTGTGAGCCTGTGTGAGTAGTCGTCTTTGCTTTGAGAGTGGCTTTGAGGAGGAGGCTTTTCCTCGAAGTGGCGCAGCTAGCAGGTAGCTGTGAGTAGGTGTGGTGGAAGTGTTGGGAGAGGAGGAAGGTGAGCAGCGCAGGTGTTGTGGGTGTGCCCTAGGCAGGTGTCGGCAATGTTTGCAGCACTGAGTCGTGGCCTGGGAGCCCTGGGTGGTGGGGGAGTGGCTTTATGAGGGTGGTCCTGCTAGGAGTAAAGTGTGAGCAGGCGTGGTGCAAGTTTTGGGAGGGGAGGAATGTGAGCCTGGTGGGTGTTGTGGGGCTGCGGCAGGAATGGAGCCGCAAGCTTTGCTTGCGCAGTGCTCCTCTGTGGGAGGCCTGTGTGGTGGGCTGGGCGTTTGATGAGGATGGCACTGGTGAGAGTAGGAGTGGTGTAAAGTGTTGTGAGGGCAGGAAGGTGAGCAGGGCCCATGTTGTGGGGCTGCCCTAGGCAGGTGGAGGCAAGGTCAGCTTGTGCAGAGGTCTTGACGGTGAGTCCGTCCTGGTCGGGAAGCCCTTGAAGCAGGCTGGGACTGCGAGCAGTGAGGAGAGAGTAGAGCTGTTGTAGCTTTTGGGTAAGAGGCGGCCTGGAGAAAAGTGTCGGGCAGTAAGAAGGAGAGCAGGGCAGAAGTTGCAGAGGTGCCCTAGGCAGGTGGAGGCCAGCTTGGCTGGTGCAGAAGTCGTGACTTTGTGTCTCTAAGGGTGGGGAAGGTGCTGTAGCAAGCTAGCAGTCCCTGCAGTGTGGTGAGAGGAGGCATAGTGTAAGTGTTGTGAGGTCAGAAAGGCAAGTGTGACGTGCTGTGGGGCTGCCCTAGGCAGGTGGAGGCAAGGTCGGCTTGTGCAGAGGTCTTGACGGTGAGTCCGTCATGGTCGGGAAGCCCTTGAAGCAGGCTGGGACTGCGAGCAGTGAGGTGAGAGTAGGTGTGGTGTAAAGTGTTGTGAGGGCAGGAAGGTGAGCATGAGACATGTTGTGGGGCTGCCGCAGGCAGGTGGATGCCAGCTGTCTGTGTGAGCCTGTGTGAGTAGTCGTCTTTGCTTTGAGAGTGGCTTTGAGGAGGAGGCTTTTCCTCGAAGTGGCGCAGCTAGCAGGTAGCTGTGAGTAGGTGTGGTGGAAGTGTTGGGAGAGGAGGAAGGTGAGCAGCGCAGGTGTTGTGGGTGTGCCCTAGGCAGGTGTCGGCAATGTTTGCAGCACTGAGTCGTGGCCTGGGAGCCCTGGGTGGTGGGGGAGTGGCTTTATGAGGGTGGTCCTGCTAGGAGTAAAGTGTGAGCAGGCGTGGTGCAAGTTTTGGGAGGGGAGGAATGTGAGCCTGGTGGGTGTTGTGGGGCTGCGGCAGGAATGGAGCCGCAAGCTTTGCTTGCGCAGTGCTCCTCTGTGGGAGGCCTGTGTGGTGGGCTGGGCGTTTGATGAGGATGGCACTGGTGAGAGTAGGAGTGGTGTAAAGTGTTGTGAGGGCAGGAAGGTGAGCAGGGCCCATGTTGTGGGGCTGCCCTAGGCAGGTGGAGGCAAGGTCAGCTTGTGCAGAGGTCTTGACGGTGAGTCCGTCCTGGTCGGGAAGCCCTTGAAGCAGGCTGGGACTGCGAGCAGTGAGGAGAGAGTAGAGCTGTTGTAGCTTTTGGGTAAGAGGCGGCCTGGAGAAAAGTGTCGGGCAGTAAGAAGGAGAGCAGGGCAGAAGTTGCAGAGGTGCCCTAGGCAGGTGGAGGCCAGCTTGGCTGGTGCAGAAGTCGTGACTTTGTGTCTCTAAGGGTGGGGAAGGTGCTGTAGCAAGCTAGCAGTCCCTGCAGTGTGGTGAGAGGAGGCATAGTGTAAGTGTTGTGAGGTCAGAAAGGCAAGTGTGACGTGCTGTGGGGCTGCCCTAGGCAGGTGGAGGCAAGGTCGGCTTGTGCAGAGGTCTTGACGGTGAGTCCGTCATGGTCGGGAAGCCCTTGAAGCAGGCTGGGACTGCGAGCAGTGAGGTGAGAGTAGGTGTGGTGTAAAGTGTTGTGAGGGCAGGAAGGTGAGCATGAGACATGTTGTGGGGCTGCCGCAGGCAGGTGGATGCCAGCTGTCTGTGTGAGCCTGTGTGAGTAGTCGTCTTTGCTTTGAGAGTGGCTTTGAGGAGGAGGCTTTTCCTCGAAGTGGCGCAGCTAGCAGGTAGCTGTGAGTAGGTGTGGTGGAAGTGTTGGGAGAGGAGGAAGGTGAGCAGCGCAGGTGTTGTGGGTGTGCCCTAGGCAGGTGTCGGCAATGTTTGCAGCACTGAGTCGTGGCCTGGGAGCCCTGGGTGGTGGGGGAGTGGCTTTATGAGGGTGGTCCTGCTAGGAGTAAAGTGTGAGCAGGCGTGGTGCAAGTTTTGGGAGGGGAGGAATGTGAGCCTGGTGGGTGTTGTGGGGCTGCGGCAGGAATGGAGCCGCAAGCTTTGCTTGCGCAGTGCTCCTCTGTAGGAGGCCTGTGTGGTGGGCTGGGCGTTTGATGAGGATGGCACTGGTGAGAGTAGGAGTGGTGTAAAGTGTTGTGAGGGCAGGAAGGTGAGCAGGGCCCATGTTGTGGGGCTGCCCTAGGCAGGTGGAGGCAAGGTCAGCTTGTGCAGAGGTCTTGACGGTGAGTCCGTCCTGGTCGGGAAGCCCTTGAAGCAGGCTGGGACTGCGAGCAGTGAGGTGAGAGTAGGTGTGGTGTAAAGTGTTGTGAGGGCAGGAAGGTGAGCATGAGACATGTTGTGGGGCTGCCGCAGGCAGGTGGATGCCAGCTGTCTGTGTGAGCCTGTGTGAGTAGTCGTCTTTGCTTTGAGAGTGGCTTTGAGGAGGAGGCTTTTCCTCGAAGTGGCGCAGCTAGCAGGTAGCTGTGAGTAGGTGTGGTGGAAGTGTTGGGAGAGGAGGAAGGTGAGCAGCGCAGGTGTTGTGGGTGTGCCCTAGGCAGGTGTCGGCAATGTTTGCAGCACTGAGTCGTGGCCTGGGAGCCCTGGGTGGTGGGGGAGTGGCTTTATGAGGGTGGTCCTGCTAGGAGTAAAGTGTGAGCAGGCGTGGTGCAAGTTTTGGGAGGGGAGGAATGTGAGCCTGGTGGGTGTTGTGGGGCTGCGGCAGGAATGGAGCCGCAAGCTTTGCTTGCGCAGTGCTCCTCTGTAGGAGGCCTGTGTGGTGGGCTGGGCGTTTGATGAGGATGGCACTGGTGAGAGTAGGAGTGGTGTAAAGTGTTGTGAGGGCAGGAAGGTGAGCAGGGCCCATGTTGTGGGGCTGCCCTAGGCAGGTGGAGGCAAGGTCAGCTTGTGCAGAGGTCTTGACGGTGAGTCCGTCCTGGTCGGGAAGCCCTTGAAGCAGGCTGGGACTGCGAGCAGTGAGGTGAGAGTAGGTGTGGTGTAAAGTGTTGTGAGGGCAGGAAGGTGAGCATGAGACATGTTGTGGGGCTGCCGCAGGCAGGTGGATGCCAGCTGTCTGTGTGAGCCTGTGTGAGTAGTCGTCTTTGCTTTGAGAGTGGCTTTGAGGAGGAGGCTTTTCCTCGAAGTGGCGCAGCTAGCAGGTAGCTGTGAGTAGGTGTGGTGGAAGTGTTGGGAGAGGAGGAAGGTGAGCAGCGCAGGTGTTGTGGGTGTGCCCTAGGCAGGTGTCGGCAATGTTTGCAGCACTGAGTCGTGGCCTGGGAGCCCTGGGTGGTGGGGGAGTGGCTTTATGAGGGTGGTCCTGCTAGGAGTAAAGTGTGAGCAGGCGTGGTGCAAGTTTTGGGAGGGGAGGAATGTGAGCCTGGTGGGTGTTGTGGGGCTGCGGCAGGAATGGAGCCGCAAGCTTTGCTTGCGCAGTGCTCCTCTGTGGGAGGCCTGTGTGGTGGGCTGGGCGTTTGATGAGGATGGCACTGGTGAGAGTAGGAGTGGTGTAAAGTGTTGTGAGGGCAGGAAGGTGAGCAGGGCCCATGTTGTGGGGCTGCCCTAGGCAGGTGGAGGCAAGGTCAGCTTGTGCAGAGGTCTTGACGGTGAGTCCGTCCTGGTCGGGAAGCCCTTGAAGCAGGCTGGGACTGCGAGCAGTGAGGTGAGAGTAGGTGTGGTGTAAAGTGTTGTGAGGGCAGGAAGGTGAGCATGAGACATGTTGTGGGGCTGCCGCAGGCAGGTGGATGCCAGCTGTCTGTGTGAGCCTGTGTGAGTAGTCGTCTTTGCTTTGAGAGTGGCTTTGAGGAGGAGGCTTTTCCTCGAAGTGGCGCAGCTAGCAGGTAGCTGTGAGTAGGTGTGGTGGAAGTGTTGGGAGAGGAGGAAGGTGAGCAGCGCAGGTGTTGTGGGTGTGCCCTAGGCAGGTGTCGGCAATGTTTGCAGCACTGAGTCGTGGCCTGGGAGCCCTGGGTGGTGGGGGAGTGGCTTTATGAGGGTGGTCCTGCTAGGAGTAAAGTGTGAGCAGGCGTGGTGCAAGTTTTGGGAGGGGAGGAATGTGAGCCTGGTGGGTGTTGTGGGGCTGCGGCAGGAATGGAGCCGCAAGCTTTGCTTGCGCAGTGCTCCTCTGTGGGAGGCCTGTGTGGTGGGCTGGGCGTTTGATGAGGATGGCACTGGTGAGAGTAGGAGTGGTGTAAAGTGTTGTGAGGGCAGGAAGGTGAGCAGGGCCCATGTTGTGGGGCTGCCCTAGGCAGGTGGAGGCAAGGTCAGCTTGTGCAGAGGTCTTGACGGTGAGTCCGTCCTGGTCGGGAAGCCCTTGAAGCAGGCTGGGACTGCGAGCAGTGAGGAGAGAGTAGAGCTGTTGTAGCTTTTGGGTAAGAGGCGGCCTGGAGAAAAGTGTCGGGCAGTAAGAAGGAGAGCAGGGCAGAAGTTGCAGAGGTGCCCTAGGCAGGTGGAGGCCAGCTTGGCTGGTGCAGAAGTCGTGACTTTGTGTCTCTAAGGGTGGGGAAGGTGCTGTAGCAAGCTAGCAGTCCCTGCAGTGTGGTGAGAGGAGGCATAGTGTAAGTGTTGTGAGGTCAGAAAGGCAAGTGTGACGTGCTGTGGGGCTGCCCTAGGCAGGTGGAGGCAAGGTCGGCTTGTGCAGAGGTCTTGACGGTGAGTCCGTCATGGTCGGGAAGCCCTTGAAGCAGGCTGGGACTGCGAGCAGTGAGGTGAGAGTAGGTGTGGTGTAAAGTGTTGTGAGGGCAGGAAGGTGAGCATGAGACATGTTGTGGGGCTGCCGCAGGCAGGTGGATGCCAGCTGTCTGTGTGAGCCTGTGTGAGTAGTCGTCTTTGCTTTGAGAGTGGCTTTGAGGAGGAGGCTTTTCCTCGAAGTGGCGCAGCTAGCAGGTAGCTGTGAGTAGGTGTGGTGGAAGTGTTGGGAGAGGAGGAAGGTGAGCAGCGCAGGTGTTGTGGGTGTGCCCTAGGCAGGTGTCGGCAATGTTTGCAGCACTGAGTCGTGGCCTGGGAGCCCTGGGTGGTGGGGGAGTGGCTTTATGAGGGTGGTCCTGCTAGGAGTAAAGTGTGAGCAGGCGTGGTGCAAGTTTTGGGAGGGGAGGAATGTGAGCCTGGTGGGTGTTGTGGGGCTGCGGCAGGAATGGAGCCGCAAGCTTTGCTTGCGCAGTGCTCCTCTGTGGGAGGCCTGTGTGGTGGGCTGGGCGTTTGATGAGGATGGCACTGGTGAGAGTAGGAGTGGTGTAAAGTGTTGTGAGGGCAGGAAGGTGAGCAGGGCCCATGTTGTGGGGCTGCCCTAGGCAGGTGGAGGCAAGGTCAGCTTGTGCAGAGGTCTTGACGGTGAGTCCGTCCTGGTCGGGAAGCCCTTGAAGCAGGCTGGGACTGCGAGCAGTGAGGTGAGAGTAGGTGTGGTGTAAAGTGTTGTGAGGGCAGGAAGGTGAGCATGAGACATGTTGTGGGGCTGCCGCAGGCAGGTGGATGCCAGCTGTCTGTGTGAGCCTGTGTGAGTAGTCGTCTTTGCTTTGAGAGTGGCTTTGAGGAGGAGGCTTTTCCTCGAAGTGGCGCAGCTAGCAGGTAGCTGTGAGTAGGTGTGGTGGAAGTGTTGGGAGAGGAGGAAGGTGAGCAGCGCAGGTGTTGTGGGTGTGCCCTAGGCAGGTGTCGGCAATGTTTGCAGCACTGAGTCGTGGCCTGGGAGCCCTGGGTGGTGGGGGAGTGGCTTTATGAGGGTGGTCCTGCTAGGAGTAAAGTGTGAGCAGGCGTGGTGCAAGTTTTGTGAGGGGAGGAATGTGAGCCTGGTGGGTGTTGTGGGGCTGCGGCAGGAATGGAGCCGCAAGCTTTGCTTGCGCAGTGCTCCTCTGTGGGAGGCCTGTGTGGTGGGCTGGGCGTTTGATGAGGATGGCACTGGTGAGAGTAGGAGTGGTGTAAAGTGTTGTGAGGGCAGGAAGGTGAGCAGGGCCCATGTTGTGGGGCTGCCCTAGGCAGGTGGAGGCAAGGTCAGCTTGTGCAGAGGTCTTGACGGTGAGTCCGTCCTGGTCGGGAAGCCCTTGAAGCAGGCTGGGACTGCGAGCAGTGAGGTGAGAGTAGGTGTGGTGTAAAGTGTTGTGAGGGCAGGAAGGTGAGCATGAGACATGTTGTGGGGCTGCCGCAGGCAGGTGGATGCCAGCTGTCTGTGTGAGCCTGTGTGAGTAGTCGTCTTTGCTTTGAGAGTGGCTTTGAGGAGGAGGCTTTTCCTCGAAGTGGCGCAGCTAGCAGGTAGCTGTGAGTAGGTGTGGTGGAAGTGTTGGGAGAGGAGGAAGGTGAGCAGCGCAGGTGTTGTGGGTGTGCCCTAGGCAGGTGTCGGCAATGTTTGCAGCACTGAGTCGTGGCCTGGGAGCCCTGGGTGGTGGGGGAGTGGCTTTATGAGGGTGGTCCTGCTAGGAGTAAAGTGTGAGCAGGCGTGGTGCAAGTTTTGGGAGGGGAGGAATGTGAGCCTGGTGGGTGTTGTGGGGCTGCGGCAGGAATGGAGCCGCAAGCTTTGCTTGCGCAGTGCTCCTCTGTGGGAGGCCTGTGTGGTGGGCTGGGCGTTTGATGAGGATGGCACTGGTGAGAGTAGGAGTGGTGTAAAGTGTTGTGAGGGCAGGAAGGTGAGCAGGGCCCATGTTGTGGGGCTGCCCTAGGCAGGTGGAGGCAAGGTCAGCTTGTGCAGAGGTCTTGACGGTGAGTCCGTCCTGGTCGGGAAGCCCTTGAAGCAGGCTGGGACTGCGAGCAGTGAGGAGAGAGTAGAGCTGTTGTAGCTTTTGGGTAAGAGGCAGCCTGGAGAAAAGTGTCGGGCAGTAAGAAGGAGAGCAGGGCAGAAGTTGCAGAGGTGCCCTAGGCAGGTGGAGGCCAGCCTGGCTGGTGCAGAAGTCGTGACTTTGTGTCTCTAAGGGTGGGGAAGGTGCTGTAGCAAGCTAGCAGTCCCTGCAGTGTGGTGAGAGGAGGCATAGTGTAAGTGTTGTGAGGTCAGAAAGGCAAGTGTGACGTGCTGTGGGGCTGCCCTAGGCAGGTGGAGGCAAGGTCGGCTTGTGCAGAGGTCTTGACGGTGAGTCCGTCATGGTCGGGAAGCCCTTGAAGCAGGCTGGGACTGCGAGCAGTGAGGTGAGAGTAGGTGTGGTGTAAAGTGTTGTGAGGGCAGGAAGGTGAGCATGAGACATGTTGTGGGGCTGCCGCAGGCAGGTGGATGCCAGCTGTCTGTGTGAGCCTGTGTGAGTAGTCGTCTTTGCTTTGAGAGTGGCTTTGAGGAGGAGGCTTTTCCTCGAAGTGGCGCAGCTAGCAGGTAGCTGTGAGTAGGTGTGGTGGAAGTGTTGGGAGAGGAGGAAGGTGAGCAGCGCAGGTGTTGTGGGTGTGCCCTAGGCAGGTGTCGGCAATGTTTGCAGCACTGAGTCGTGGCCTGGGAGCCCTGGGTGGTGGGGGAGTGGCTTTATGAGGGTGGTCCTGCTAGGAGTAAAGTGTGAGCAGGCGTGGTGCAAGTTTTGGGAGGGGAGGAATGTGAGCCTGGTGGGTGTTGTGGGGCTGCGGCAGGAATGGAGCCGCAAGCTTTGCTTGCGCAGTGCTCCTCTGTGGGAGGCCTGTGTGGTGGGCTGGGCGTTTGATGAGGATGGCACTGGTGAGAGTAGGAGTGGTGTAAAGTGTTGTGAGGGCAGGAAGGTGAGCAGGGCCCATGTTGTGGGGCTGCCCTAGGCAGGTGGAGGCAAGGTCAGCTTGTGCAGAGGTCTTGACGGTGAGTCCGTCCTGGTCGGGAAGCCCTTGAAGCAGGCTGGGACTGCGAGCAGTGAGGAGAGAGTAGAGCTGTTGTAGCTTTTGGGTAAGAGGCGGCCTGGAGAAAAGTGTCGGGCAGTAAGAAGGAGAGCAGGGCAGAAGTTGCAGAGGTGCCCTAGGCAGGTGGAGGCCAGCCTGGCTGGTGCAGAAGTCGTGACTTTGTGTCTCTAAGGGTGGGGAAGGTGCTGTAGCAAGCTAGCAGTCCCTGCAGTGTGGTGAGAGGAGGCATAGTGTAAGTGTTGTGAGGTCAGAAAGGCAAGTGTGACGTGCTGTGGGGCTGCCCTAGGCAGGTGGAGGCAAGGTCGGCTTGTGCAGAGGTCTTGACGGTGAGTCCGTCATGGTCGGGAAGCCCTTGAAGCAGGCTGGGACTGCGAGCAGTGAGGTGAGAGTAGGTGTGGTGTAAAGTGTTGTGAGGGCAGGAAGGTGAGCATGAGACATGTTGTGGGGCTGCCACAGGCAGGTGGATGCCAGCTGTCTGTGTGAGCCTGTGTGAGTAGTCGTCTTTGCTTTGAGAGTGGCTTTGAGGAGGAGGCTTTTCCTCGAAGTGGCGCAGCTAGCAGGTAGCTGTGAGTAGGTGTGGTGGAAGTGTTGGGAGAGGAGGAAGGTGAGCAGCGCAGGTGTTGTGGGTGTGCCCTAGGCAGGTGTCGGCAATGTTTGCAGCACTGAGTCGTGGCCTGGGAGCCCTGGGTGGTGGGGGAGTGGCTTTATGAGGGTGGTCCTGCTAGGAGTAAAGTGTGAGCAGGCGTGGTGCAAGTTTTGGGAGGGGAGGAATGTGAGCCTGGTGGGTGTTGTGGGGCTGCGGCAGGAATGGAGCCGCAAGCTTTGCTTGCGCAGTGCTCCTCTGTAGGAGGCCTGTGTGGTGGGCTGGGCGTTTGATGAGGATGGCACTGGTGAGAGTAGGAGTGGTGTAAAGTGTTGTGAGGGCAGGAAGGTGAGCAGGGCCCATGTTGTGGGGCTGCCCTAGGCAGGTGGAGGCATGGTCAGCTTGTGCAGAGGTCTTGACGGTGAGTCCGTCCTGGTCGGGAAGCCCTTGAAGCAGGCTGGGACTGCGAGCAGTGAGGTGAGAGTAGGTGTGGTGTAAAGTGTTGTGAGGGCAGGAAGGTGAGCATGAGACATGTTGTGGGGCTGCCGCAGGCAGGTGGATGCCAGCTGTCTGTGTGAGCCTGTGTGAGTAGTCGTCTTTGCTTTGAGAGTGGCTTTGAGGAGGAGGCTTTTCCTCGAAGTGGCGCAGCTAGCAGGTAGCTGTGAGTAGGTGTGGTGGAAGTGTTGGGAGAGGAGGAAGGTGAGCAGCGCAGGTGTTGTGGGTGTGCCCTAGGCAGGTGTCGGCAATGTTTGCAGCACTGAGTCGTGGCCTGGGAGCCCTGGGTGGTGGGGGAGTGGCTTTATGAGGGTGGTCCTGCTAGGAGTAAAGTGTGAGCAGGCGTGGTGCAAGTTTTGGGAGGGGAGGAATGTGAGCCTGGTGGGTGTTGTGGGGCTGCGGCAGGAATGGAGCCGCAAGCTTTGCTTGCGCAGTGCTCCTCTGTGGGAGGCCTGTGTGGTGGGCTGGGCGTTTGATGAGGATGGCACTGGTGAGAGTAGGAGTGGTGTAAAGTGTTGTGAGGGCAGGAAGGTGAGCAGGGCCCATGTTGTGGGGCTGCCCTAGGCAGGTGGAGGCAAGGTCAGCTTGTGCAGAGGTCTTGACGGTGAGTCCGTCCTGGTCGGGAAGCCCTTGAAGCAGGCTGGGACTGCGAGCAGTGAGGTGAGAGTAGGTGTGGTGTAAAGTGTTGTGAGGGCAGGAAGGTGAGCATGAGACATGTTGTGGGGCTGCCGCAGGCAGGTGGATGCCAGCTGTCTGTGTGAGCCTGTGTGAGTAGTCGTCTTTGCTTTGAGAGTGGCTTTGAGGAGGAGGCTTTTCCTCGAAGTGGCGCAGCTAGCAGGTAGCTGTGAGTAGGTGTGGTGGAAGTGTTGGGAGAGGAGGAAGGTGAGCAGCGCAGGTGTTGTGGGTGTGCCCTAGGCAGGTGTCGGCAATGTTTGCAGCACTGAGTCGTGGCCTGGGAGCCCTGGGTGGTGGGGGAGTGGCTTTATGAGGGTGGTCCTGCTAGGAGTAAAGTGTGAGCAGGCGTGGTGCAAGTTTTGGGAGGGGAGGAATGTGAGCCTGGTGGGTGTTGTGGGGCTGCGGCAGGAATGGAGCCGCAAGCTTTGCTTGCGCAGTGCTCCTCTGTGGGAGGCCTGTGTGGTGGGCTGGGCTTTTGATGAGGATGGCACTGGTGAGAGTAGGAGTGGTGTAAAGTGTTGTGAGGGCAGGAAGGTGAGCAGGGCCCATGTTGTGGGGCTGCCCTAGGCAGGTGGAGGCAAGGTCAGCTTGTGCAGAGGTCTTGACGGTGAGTCCGTCCTGGTCGGGAAGCCCTTGAAGCAGGCTGGGACTGCGAGCAGTGAGGAGAGAGTAGAGCTGTTGTAGCTTTTGGGTAAGAGGCAGCCTGGAGAAAAGTGTCGGGCAGTAAGAAGGAGAGCAGGGCAGAAGTTGCAGAGGTGCCCTAGGCAGGTGGAGGCCAGCCTGGCTGGTGCAGAAGTCGTGACTTTGTGTCTCTAAGGGTGGGGAAGGTGCTGTAGCAAGCTAGCAGTCCCTGCAGTGTGGTGAGAGGAGGCATAGTGTAAGTGTTGTGAGGTCAGAAAGGCAAGTGTGACGTGCTGTGGGGCTGCCCTAGGCAGGTGGAGGCAAGGTCGGCTTGTGCAGAGGTCTTGACGGTGAGTCCGTCATGGTCGGGAAGCCCTTGAAGCAGGCTGGGACTGCGAGCAGTGAGGTGAGAGTAGGTGTGGTGTAAAGTGTTGTGAGGGCAGGAAGGTGAGCATGAGACATGTTGTGGGGCTGCCGCAGGCAGGTGGATGCCAGCTGTCTGTGTGAGCCTGTGTGAGTAGTCGTCTTTGCTTTGAGAGTGGCTTTGAGGAGGAGGCTTTTCCTCGAAGTGGCGCAGCTAGCAGGTAGCTGTGAGTAGGTGTGGTGGAAGTGTTGGGAGAGGAGGAAGGTGAGCAGCGCAGGTGTTGTGGGTGTGCCCTAGGCAGGTGTCGGCAATGTTTGCAGCACTGAGTCGTGGCCTGGGAGCCCTGGGTGGTGGGGGAGTGGCTTTATGAGGGTGGTCCTGCTAGGAGTAAAGTGTGAGCAGGCGTGGTGCAAGTTTTGGGAGGGGAGGAATGTGAGCCTGGTGGGTGTTGTGGGGCTGCGGCAGGAATGGAGCCGCAAGCTTTGCTTGCGCAGTGCTCCTCTGTGGGAGGCCTGTGTGGTGGGCTGGGCGTTTGATGAGGATGGCACTGGTGAGAGTAGGAGTGGTGTAAAGTGTTGTGAGGGCAGGAAGGTGAGCAGGGCCCATGTTGTGGGGCTGCCCTAGGCAGGTGGAGGCAAGGTCAGCTTGTGCAGAGGTCTTGACGGTGAGTCCGTCCTGGTCGGGAAGCCCTTGAAGCAGGCTGGGACTGCGAGCAGTGAGGTGAGAGTAGGTGTGGTGTAAAGTGTTGTGAGGGCAGGAAGGTGAGCATGAGACATGTTGTGGGGCTGCCGCAGGCAGGTGGATGCCAGCTGTCTGTGTGAGCCTGTGTGAGTAGTCGTCTTTGCTTTGAGAGTGGCTTTGAGGAGGAGGCTTTTCCTCGAAGTGGCGCAGCTAGCAGGTAGCTGTGAGTAGGTGTGGTGGAAGTGTTGGGAGAGGAGGAAGGTGAGCAGCGCAGGTGTTGTGGGTGTGCCCTAGGCAGGTGTCGGCAATGTTTGCAGCACTGAGTCGTGGCCTGGGAGCCCTGGGTGGTGGGGGAGTGGCTTTATGAGGGTGGTCCTGCTAGGAGTAAAGTGTGAGCAGGCGTGGTGCAAGTTTTGGGAGGGGAGGAATGTGAGCCTGGTGGGTGTTGTGGGGCTGCGGCAGGAATGGAGCCGCAAGCTTTGCTTGCGCAGTGCTCCTCTGTGGGAGGCCTGTGTGGTGGGCTGGGCGTTTGATGAGGATGGCACTGGTGAGAGTAGGAGTGGTGTAAAGTGTTGTGAGGGCAGGAAGGTGAGCAGGGCCCATGTTGTGGGGCTGCCCTAGGCAGGTGGAGGCAAGGTCAGCTTGTGCAGAGGTCTTGACGGTGAGTCCGTCCTGGTCGGGAAGCCCTTGAAGCAGGCTGGGACTGCGAGCAGTGAGGAGAGAGTAGAGCTGTTGTAGCTTTTGGGTAAGAGGCGGCCTGGAGAAAAGTGTCGGGCAGTAAGAAGGAGAGCAGGGCAGAAGTTGCAGAGGTGCCCTAGGCAGGTGGAGGCCAGCCTGGCTGGTGCAGAAGTCGTGACTTTGTGTCTCTAAGGGTGGGGAAGGTGCTGTAGCAAGCTAGCAGTCCCTGCAGTGTGGTGAGAGGAGGCATAGTGTAAGTGTTGTGAGGTCAGAAAGGCAAGTGTGACGTGCTGTGGGGCTGCCCTAGGCAGGTGGAGGCAAGGTCGGCTTGTGCAGAGGTCTTGACGGTGAGTCCGTCATGGTCGGGAAGCCCTTGAAGCAGGCTGGGACTGCGAGCAGTGAGGTGAGAGTAGGTGTGGTGTAAAGTGTTGTGAGGGCAGGAAGGTGAGCATGAGACATGTTGTGGGGCTGCCGCAGGCAGGTGGATGCCAGCTGTCTGTGTGAGCCTGTGTGAGTAGTCGTCTTTGCTTTGAGAGTGGCTTTGAGGAGGAGGCTTTTCCTCGAAGTGGCGCAGCTAGCAGGTAGCTGTGAGTAGGTGTGGTGGAAGTGTTGGGAGAGGAGGAAGGTGAGCAGCGCAGGTGTTGTGGGTGTGCCCTAGGCAGGTGTCGGCAATGTTTGCAGCACTGAGTCGTGGCCTGGGAGCCCTGGGTGGTGGGGGAGTGGCTTTATGAGGGTGGTCCTGCTAGGAGTAAAGTGTGAGCAGGCGTGGTGCAAGTTTTGGGAGGGGAGGAATGTGAGCCTGGTGGGTGTTGTGGGGCTGCGGCAGGAATGGAGCCGCAAGCTTTGCTTGCGCAGTGCTCCTCTGTAGGAGGCCTGTGTGGTGGGCTGGGCGTTTGATGAGGATGGCACTGGTGAGAGTAGGAGTGGTGTAAAGTGTTGTGAGGGCAGGAAGGTGAGCAGGGCCCATGTTGTGGGGCTGCCCTAGGCAGGTGGAGGCAAGGTCAGCTTGTGCAGAGGTCTTGACGGTGAGTCCGTCCTGGTCGGGAAGCCCTTGAAGCAGGCTGGGACTGCGAGCAGTGAGGTGAGAGTAGGTGTGGTGTAAAGTGTTGTGAGGGCAGGAAGGTGAGCATGAGACATGTTGTGGGGCTGCCGCAGGCAGGTGGATGCCAGCTGTCTGTGTGAGCCTGTGTGAGTAGTCGTCTTTGCTTTGAGAGTGGCTTTGAGGAGGAGGCTTTTCCTCGAAGTGGCGCAGCTAGCAGGTAGCTGTGAGTAGGTGTGGTGGAAGTGTTGGGAGAGGAGGAAGGTGAGCAGCGCAGGTGTTGTGGGTGTGCCCTAGGCAGGTGTCGGCAATGTTTGCAGCACTGAGTCGTGGCCTGGGAGCCCTGGGTGGTGGGGGAGTGGCTTTATGAGGGTGGTCCTGCTAGGAGTAAAGTGTGAGCAGGCGTGGTGCAAGTTTTGGGAGGGGAGGAATGTGAGCCTGGTGGGTGTTGTGGGGCTGCGGCAGGAATGGAGCCGCAAGCTTTGCTTGCGCAGTGCTCCTCTGTGGGAGGCCTGTGTGGTGGGCTGGGCGTTTGATGAGGATGGCACTGGTGAGAGTAGGAGTGGTGTAAAGTGTTGTGAGGGCAGGAAGGTGAGCAGGGCCCATGTTGTGGGGCTGCCCTAGGCAGGTGGAGGCAAGGTCAGCTTGTGCAGAGGTCTTGACGGTGAGTCCGTCCTGGTCGGGAAGCCCTTGAAGCAGGCTGGGACTGCGAGCAGTGAGGTGAGAGTAGGTGTGGTGTAAAGTGTTGTGAGGGCAGGAAGGTGAGCATGAGACATGTTGTGGGGCTGCCGCAGGCAGGTGGATGCCAGCTGTCTGTGTGAGCCTGTGTGAGTAGTCGTCTTTGCTTTGAGAGTGGCTTTGAGGAGGAGGCTTTTCCTCGAAGTGGCGCAGCTAGCAGGTAGCTGTGAGTAGGTGTGGTGGAAGTGTTGGGAGAGGAGGAAGGTGAGCAGCGCAGGTGTTGTGGGTGTGCCCTAGGCAGGTGTCGGCAATGTTTGCAGCACTGAGTCGTGGCCTGGGAGCCCTGGGTGGTGGGGGAGTGGCTTTATGAGGGTGGTCCTGCTAGGAGTAAAGTGTGAGCAGGCGTGGTGCAAGTTTTGGGAGGGGAGGAATGTGAGCCTGGTGGGTGTTGTGGGGCTGCGGCAGGAATGGAGCCGCAAGCTTTGCTTGCGCAGTGCTCCTCTGTAGGAGGCCTGTGTGGTGGGCTGAGCGTTTGATGAGGATGGCACTGGTGAGAGTAGGAGTGGTGTAAAGTGTTGTGAGGGCAGGAAGGTGAGCAGGGCCCATGTTGTGGGGCTGCCCTAGGCAGGTGGAGGCAAGGTCAGCTTGTGCAGAGGTCTTGACGGTGAGTCCGTCCTGGTCGGGAAGCCCTTGAAGCAGGCTGGGACTGCGAGCAGTGAGGAGAGAGTAGAGCTGTTGTAGCTTTTGGGTAAGAGGCGGCCTGGAGAAAAGTGTCGGGCAGTAAGAAGGAGAGCAGGGCAGAAGTTGCAGAGGTGCCCTAGGCAGGTGGAGGCCAGCCTGGCTGGTGCAGAAGTCGTGACTTTGTGTCTCTAAGGGTGGGGAAGGTGCTGTAGCAAGCTAGCAGTCCCTGCAGTGTGGTGAGAGGAGGCATAGTGTAAGTGTTGTGAGGTCAGAAAGGCAAGTGTGACGTGCTGTGGGGCTGCCCTAGGCAGGTGGAGGCAAGGTCGGCTTGTGCAGAGGTCTTGACGGTGAGTCCGTCATGGTCGGGAAGCCCTTGAAGCAGGCTGGGACTGCGAGCAGTGAGGTGAGAGTAGGTGTGGTGTAAAGTGTTGTGAGGGCAGGAAGGTGAGCATGAGACATGTTGTGGGGCTGCCGCAGGCAGGTGGATGCCAGCTGTCTGTGTGAGCCTGTGTGAGTAGTCGTCTTTGCTTTGAGAGTGGCTTTGAGGAGGAGGCTTTTCCTCGAAGTGGCGCAGCTAGCAGGTAGCTGTGAGTAGGTGTGGTGGAAGTGTTGGGAGAGGAGGAAGGTGAGCAGCGCAGGTGTTGTGGGTGTGCCCTAGGCAGGTGTCGGCAATGTTTGCAGCACTGAGTCGTGGCCTGGGAGCCCTGGGTGGTGGGGGAGTGGCTTTATGAGGGTGGTCCTGCTAGGAGTAAAGTGTGAGCAGGCGTGGTGCAAGTTTTGGGAGGGGAGGAATGTGAGCCTGGTGGGTGTTGTGGGGCTGCGGCAGGAATGGAGCCGCAAGCTTTGCTTGCGCAGTGCTCCTCTGTAGGAGGCCTGTGTGGTGGGCTGGGCGTTTGATGAGGATGGCACTGGTGAGAGTAGGAGTGGTGTAAAGTGTTGTGAGGGCAGGAAGGTGAGCAGGGCCCATGTTGTGGGGCTGCCCTAGGCAGGTGGAGGCAAGGTCAGCTTGTGCAGAGGTCTTGACGGTGAGTCCGTCCTGGTCGGGAAGCCCTTGAAGCAGGCTGGGACTGCGAGCAGTGAGGAGAGAGTAGAGCTGTTGTAGCTTTTGGGTAAGAGGCAGCCTGGAGAAAAGTGTCGGGCAGTAAGAAGGAGAGCAGGGCAGAAGTTGCAGAGGTGCCCTAGGCAGGTGGAGGCCAGCCTGGCTGGTGCAGAAGTCGTGACTTTGTGTCTCTAAGGGTGGGGAAGGTGCTGTAGCAAGCTAGCAGTCCCTGCAGTGTGGTGAGAGGAGGCATAGTGTAAGTGTTGTGAGGTCAGAAAGGCAAGTGTGACGTGCTGTGGGGCTGCCCTAGGCAGGTGGAGGCAAGGTCGGCTTGTGCAGAGGTCTTGACGGTGAGTCCGTCATGGTCGGGAAGCCCTTGAAGCAGGCTGGGACTGCGAGCAGTGAGGTGAGAGTAGGTGTGGTGTAAAGTGTTGTGAGGGCAGGAAGGTGAGCATGAGACATGTTGTGGGGCTGCCGCAGGCAGGTGGATGCCAGCTGTCTGTGTGAGCCTGTGTGAGTAGTCGTCTTTGCTTTGAGAGTGGCTTTGAGGAGGAGGCTTTTCCTCGAAGTGGCGCAGCTAGCAGGTAGCTGTGAGTAGGTGTGGTGGAAGTGTTGGGAGAGGAGGAAGGTGAGCAGCGCAGGTGTTGTGGGTGTGCCCTAGGCAGGTGTCGGCAATGTTTGCAGCACTGAGTCGTGGCCTGGGAGCCCTGGGTGGTGGGGGAGTGGCTTTATGAGGGTGGTCCTGCTAGGAGTAAAGTGTGAGCAGGCGTGGTGCAAGTTTTGGGAGGGGAGGAATGTGAGCCTGGTGGGTGTTGTGGGGCTGCGGCAGGAATGGAGCCGCAAGCTTTGCTTGCGCAGTGCTCCTCTGTAGGAGGCCTGTGTGGTGGGCTGGGCGTTTGATGAGGATGGCACTGGTGAGAGTAGGAGTGGTGTAAAGTGTTGTGAGGGCAGGAAGGTGAGCAGGGCCCATGTTGTGGGGCTGCCCTAGGCAGGTGGAGGCAAGGTCAGCTTGTGCAGAGGTCTTGACGGTGAGTCCGTCCTGGTCGGGAAGCCCTTGAAGCAGGCTGGGACTGCGAGCAGTGAGGTGAGAGTAGGTGTGGTGTAAAGTGTTGTGAGGGCAGGAAGGTGAGCATGAGACATGTTGTGGGGCTGCCGCAGGCAGGTGGATGCCAGCTGTCTGTGTGAGCCTGTGTGAGTAGTCGTCTTTGCTTTGAGAGTGGCTTTGAGGAGGAGGCTTTTCCTCGAAGTGGCGCAGCTAGCAGGTAGCTGTGAGTAGGTGTGGTGGAAGTGTTGGGAGAGGAGGAAGGTGAGCAGCGCAGGTGTTGTGGGTGTGCCCTAGGCAGGTGTCGGCAATGTTTGCAGCACTGAGTCGTGGCCTGGGAGCCCTGGGTGGTGGGGGAGTGGCTTTATGAGGGTGGTCCTGCTAGGAGTAAAGTGTGAGCAGGCGTGGTGCAAGTTTTGGGAGGGGAGGAATGTGAGCCTGGTGGGTGTTGTGGGGCTGCGGCAGGAATGGAGCCGCAAGCTTTGCTTGCGCAGTGCTCCTCTGTAGGAGGCCTGTGTGGTGGGCTGGGCGTTTGATGAGGATGGCACTGGTGAGAGTAGGAGTGGTGTAAAGTGTTGTGAGGGCAGGAAGGTGAGCAGGGCCCATGTTGTGGGGCTGCCCTAGGCAGGTGGAGGCAAGGTCAGCTTGTGCAGAGGTCTTGACGGTGAGTCCGTCCTGGTCGGGAAGCCCTTGAAGCAGGCTGGGACTGCGAGCAGTGAGGTGAGAGTAGGTGTGGTGTAAAGTGTTGTGAGGGCAGGAAGGTGAGCATGAGACATGTTGTGGGGCTGCCGCAGGCAGGTGGATGCCAGCTGTCTGTGTGAGCCTGTGTGAGTAGTCGTCTTTGCTTTGAGAGTGGCTTTGAGGAGGAGGCTTTTCCTCGAAGTGGCGCAGCTAGCAGGTAGCTGTGAGTAGGTGTGGTGGAAGTGTTGGGAGAGGAGGAAGGTGAGCAGCGCAGGTGTTGTGGGTGTGCCCTAGGCAGGTGTCGGCAATGTTTGCAGCACTGAGTCGTGGCCTGGGAGCCCTGGGTGGTGGGGGAGTGGCTTTATGAGGGTGGTCCTGCTAGGAGTAAAGTGTGAGCAGGCGTGGTGCAAGTTTTGGGAGGGGAGGAATGTGAGCCTGGTGGGTGTTGTGGGGCTGCGGCAGGAATGGAGCCGCAAGCTTTGCTTGCGCAGTGCTCCTCTGTAGGAGGCCTGTGTGGTGGGCTGGGCGTTTGATGAGGATGGCACTGGTGAGAGTAGGAGTGGTGTAAAGTGTTGTGAGGGCAGGAAGGTGAGCAGGGCCCATGTTGTGGGGCTGCCCTAGGCAGGTGGAGGCAAGGTCAGCTTGTGCAGAGGTCTTGACGGTGAGTCCGTCCTGGTCGGGAAGCCCTTGAAGCAGGCTGGGACTGCGAGCAGTGAGGTGAGAGTAGGTGTGGTGTAAAGTGTTGTGAGGGCAGGAAGGTGAGCATGAGACATGTTGTGGGGCTGCCGCAGGCAGGTGGATGCCAGCTGTCTGTGTGAGCCTGTGTGAGTAGTCGTCTTTGCTTTGAGAGTGGCTTTGAGGAGGAGGCTTTTCCTCGAAGTGGCGCAGCTAGCAGGTAGCTGTGAGTAGGTGTGGTGGAAGTGTTGGGAGAGGAGGAAGGTGAGCAGCGCAGGTGTTGTGGGTGTGCCCTAGGCAGGTGTCGGCAATGTTTGCAGCACTGAGTCGTGGCCTGGGAGCCCTGGGTGGTGGGGGAGTGGCTTTATGAGGGTGGTCCTGCTAGGAGTAAAGTGTGAGCAGGCGTGGTGCAAGTTTTGGGAGGGGAGGAATGTGAGCCTGGTGGGTGTTGTGGGGCTGCGGCAGGAATGGAGCCGCAAGCTTTGCTTGCGCAGTGCTCCTCTGTAGGAGGCCTGTGTGGTGGGCTGGGCGTTTGATGAGGATGGCACTGGTGAGAGTAGGAGTGGTGTAAAGTGTTGTGAGGGCAGGAAGGTGAGCAGGGCCCATGTTGTGGGGCTGCCCTAGGCAGGTGGAGGCAAGGTCAGCTTGTGCAGAGGTCTTGACGGTGAGTCCGTCCTGGTCGGGAAGCCCTTGAAGCAGGCTGGGACTGCGAGCAGTGAGGTGAGAGTAGGTGTGGTGTAAAGTGTTGTGAGGGCAGGAAGGTGAGCATGAGACATGTTGTGGGGCTGCCGCAGGCAGGTGGATGCCAGCTGTCTGTGTGAGCCTGTGTGAGTAGTCGTCTTTGCTTTGAGAGTGGCTTTGAGGAGGAGGCTTTTCCTCGAAGTGGCGCAGCTAGCAGGTAGCTGTGAGTAGGTGTGGTGGAAGTGTTGGGAGAGGAGGAAGGTGAGCAGCGCAGGTGTTGTGGGTGTGCCCTAGGCAGGTGTCGGCAATGTTTGCAGCACTGAGTCGTGGCCTGGGAGCCCTGGGTGGTGGGGGAGTGGCTTTATGAGGGTGGTCCTGCTAGGAGTAAAGTGTGAGCAGGCGTGGTGCAAGTTTTGGGAGGGGAGGAATGTGAGCCTGGTGGGTGTTGTGGGGCTGCGGCAGGAATGGAGCCGCAAGCTTTGCTTGCGCAGTGCTCCTCTGTAGGAGGCCTGTGTGGTGGGCTGGGCGTTTGATGAGGATGGCACTGGTGAGAGTAGGAGTGGTGTAAAGTGTTGTGAGGGCAGGAAGGTGAGCAGGGCCCATGTTGTGGGGCTGCCCTAGGCAGGTGGAGGCAAGGTCAGCTTGTGCAGAGGTCTTGACGGTGAGTCCGTCCTGGTCGGGAAGCCCTTGAAGCAGGCTGGGACTGCGAGCAGTGAGGTGAGAGTAGGTGTGGTGTAAAGTGTTGTGAGGGCAGGAAGGTGAGCATGAGACATGTTGTGGGGCTGCCGCAGGCAGGTGGATGCCAGCTGTCTGTGTGAGCCTGTGTGAGTAGTCGTCTTTGCTTTGAGAGTGGCTTTGAGGAGGAGGCTTTTCCTCGAAGTGGCGCAGCTAGCAGGTAGCTGTGAGTAGGTGTGGTGGAAGTGTTGGGAGAGGAGGAAGGTGAGCAGCGCAGGTGTTGTGGGTGTGCCCTAGGCAGGTGTCGGCAATGTTTGCAGCACTGAGTCGTGGCCTGGGAGCCCTGGGTGGTGGGGGAGTGGCTTTATGAGGGTGGTCCTGCTAGGAGTAAAGTGTGAGCAGGCGTGGTGCAAGTTTTGGGAGGGGAGGAATGTGAGCCTGGTGGGTGTTGTGGGGCTGCGGCAGGAATGGAGCCGCAAGCTTTGCTTGCGCAGTGCTCCTCTGTAGGAGGCCTGTGTGGTGGGCTGGGCGTTTGATGAGGATGGCACTGGTGAGAGTAGGAGTGGTGTAAAGTGTTGTGAGGGCAGGAAGGTGAGCAGGGCCCATGTTGTGGGGCTGCCCTAGGCAGGTGGAGGCAAGGTCAGCTTGTGCAGAGGTCTTGACGGTGAGTCCGTCCTGGTCGGGAAGCCCTTGAAGCAGGCTGGGACTGCGAGCAGTGAGGTGAGAGTAGGTGTGGTGTAAAGTGTTGTGAGGGCAGGAAGGTGAGCATGAGACATGTTGTGGGGCTGCCGCAGGCAGGTGGATGCCAGCTGTCTGTGTGAGCCTGTGTGAGTAGTCGTCTTTGCTTTGAGAGTGGCTTTGAGGAGGAGGCTTTTCCTCGAAGTGGCGCAGCTAGCAGGTAGCTGTGAGTAGGTGTGGTGGAAGTGTTGGGAGAGGAGGAAGGTGAGCAGCGCAGGTGTTGTGGGTGTGCCCTAGGCAGGTGTCGGCAATGTTTGCAGCACTGAGTCGTGGCCTGGGAGCCCTGGGTGGTGGGGGAGTGGCTTTATGAGGGTGGTCCTGCTAGGAGTAAAGTGTGAGCAGGCGTGGTGCAAGTTTTGGGAGGGGAGGAATGTGAGCCTGGTGGGTGTTGTGGGGCTGCGGCAGGAATGGAGCCGCAAGCTTTGCTTGCGCAGTGCTCCTCTGTGGGAGGCCTGTGTGGTGGGCTGGGCGTTTGATGAGGATGGCACTGGTGAGAGTAGGAGTGGTGTAAAGTGTTGTGAGGGCAGGAAGGTGAGCAGGGCCCATGTTGTGGGGCTGCCCTAGGCAGGTGGAGGCAAGGTCAGCTTGTGCAGAGGTCTTGACGGTGAGTCCGTCCTGGTCGGGAAGCCCTTGAAGCAGGCTGGGACTGCGAGCAGTGAGGTGAGAGTAGGTGTGGTGTAAAGTGTTGTGAGGGCAGGAAGGTGAGCATGAGACATGTTGTGGGGCTGCCGCAGGCAGGTGGATGCCAGCTGTCTGTGTGAGCCTGTGTGAGTAGTCGTCTTTGCTTTGAGAGTGGCTTTGAGGAGGAGGCTTTTCCTCGAAGTGGCGCAGCTAGCAGGTAGCTGTGAGTAGGTGTGGTGGAAGTGTTGGGAGAGGAGGAAGGTGAGCAGCGCAGGTGTTGTGGGTGTGCCCTAGGCAGGTGTCGGCAATGTTTGCAGCACTGAGTCGTGGCCTGGGAGCCCTGGGTGGTGGGGGAGTGGCTTTATGAGGGTGGTCCTGCTAGGAGTAAAGTGTGAGCAGGCGTGGTGCAAGTTTTGGGAGGGGAGGAATGTGAGCCTGGTGGGTGTTGTGGGGCTGCGGCAGGAATGGAGCCGCAAGCTTTGCTTGCGCAGTGCTCCTCTGTAGGAGGCCTGTGTGGTGGGCTGGGCGTTTGATGAGGATGGCACTGGTGAGAGTAGGAGTGGTGTAAAGTGTTGTGAGGGCAGGAAGGTGAGCAGGGCCCATGTTGTGGGGCTGCCCTAGGCAGGTGGAGGCAAGGTCAGCTTGTGCAGAGGTCTTGACGGTGAGTCCGTCCTGGTCGGGAAGCCCTTGAAGCAGGCTGGGACTGCGAGCAGTGAGGAGAGAGTAGAGCTGTTGTAGCTTTTGGGTAAGAGGCGGCCTGGAGAAAAGTGTCGGGCAGTAAGAAGGAGAGCAGGGCAGAAGTTGCAGAGGTGCCCTAGGCAGGTGGAGGCCAGCCTGGCTGGTGCAGAAGTCGTGACTTTGTGTCTCTAAGGGTGGGGAAGGTGCTGTAGCAAGCTAGCAGTCCCTGCAGTGTGGTGAGAGGAGGCATAGTGTAAGTGTTGTGAGGTCAGAAAGGCAAGTGTGACGTGCTGTGGGGCTGCCCTAGGCAGGTGGAGGCAAGGTCGGCTTGTGCAGAGGTCTTGACGGTGAGTCCGTCATGGTCGGGAAGCCCTTGAAGCAGGCTGGGACTGCGAGCAGTGAGGTGAGAGTAGGTGTGGTGTAAAGTGTTGTGAGGGCAGGAAGGTGAGCATGAGACATGTTGTGGGGCTGCCGCAGGCAGGTGGATGCCAGCTGTCTGTGTGAGCCTGTGTGAGTAGTCGTCTTTGCTTTGAGAGTGGCTTTGAGGAGGAGGCTTTTCCTCGAAGTGGCGCAGCTAGCAGGTAGCTGTGAGTAGGTGTGGTGGAAGTGTTGGGAGAGGAGGAAGGTGAGCAGCGCAGGTGTTGTGGGTGTGCCCTAGGCAGGTGTCGGCAATGTTTGCAGCACTGAGTCGTGGCCTGGGAGCCCTGGGTGGTGGGGGAGTGGCTTTATGAGGGTGGTCCTGCTAGGAGTAAAGTGTGAGCAGGCGTGGTGCAAGTTTTGGGAGGGGAGGAATGTGAGCCTGGTGGGTGTTGTGGGGCTGCGGCAGGAATGGAGCCGCAAGCTTTGCTTGCGCAGTGCTCCTCTGTAGGAGGCCTGTGTGGTGGGCTGGGCGTTTGATGAGGATGGCACTGGTGAGAGTAGGAGTGGTGTAAAGTGTTGTGAGGGCAGGAAGGTGAGCAGGGCCCATGTTGTGGGGCTGCCCTAGGCAGGTGGAGGCAAGGTCAGCTTGTGCAGAGGTCTTGACGGTGAGTCCGTCCTGGTCGGGAAGCCCTTGAAGCAGGCTGGGACTGCGAGCAGTGAGGTGAGAGTAGGTGTGGTGTAAAGTGTTGTGAGGGCAGGAAGGTGAGCATGAGACATGTTGTGGGGCTGCCGCAGGCAGGTGGATGCCAGCTGTCTGTGTGAGCCTGTGTGAGTAGTCGTCTTTGCTTTGAGAGTGGCTTTGAGGAGGAGGCTTTTCCTCGAAGTGGCGCAGCTAGCAGGTAGCTGTGAGTAGGTGTGGTGGAAGTGTTGGGAGAGGAGGAAGGTGAGCAGCGCAGGTGTTGTGGGTGTGCCCTAGGCAGGTGTCGGCAATGTTTGCAGCACTGAGTCGTGGCCTGGGAGCCCTGGGTGGTGGGGGAGTGGCTTTATGAGGGTGGTCCTGCTAGGAGTAAAGTGTGAGCAGGCGTGGTGCAAGTTTTGGGAGGGGAGGAATGTGAGCCTGGTGGGTGTTGTGGGGCTGCGGCAGGAATGGAGCCGCAAGCTTTGCTTGCGCAGTGCTCCTCTGTAGGAGGCCTGTGTGGTGGGCTGGGCGTTTGATGAGGATGGCACTGGTGAGAGTAGGAGTGGTGTAAAGTGTTGTGAGGGCAGGAAGGTGAGCAGGGCCCATGTTGTGGGGCTGCCCTAGGCAGGTGGAGGCAAGGTCAGCTTGTGCAGAGGTCTTGACGGTGAGTCCGTCCTGGTCGGGAAGCCCTTGAAGCAGGCTGGGACTGCGAGCAGTGAGGTGAGAGTAGGTGTGGTGTAAAGTGTTGTGAGGGCAGGAAGGTGAGCATGAGACATGTTGTGGGGCTGCCGCAGGCAGGTGGATGCCAGCTGTCTGTGTGAGCCTGTGTGAGTAGTCGTCTTTGCTTTGAGAGTGGCTTTGAGGAGGAGGCTTTTCCTCGAAGTGGCGCAGCTAGCAGGTAGCTGTGAGTAGGTGTGGTGGAAGTGTTGGGAGAGGAGGAAGGTGAGCAGCGCAGGTGTTGTGGGTGTGCCCTAGGCAGGTGTCGGCAATGTTTGCAGCACTGAGTCGTGGCCTGGGAGCCCTGGGTGGTGGGGGAGTGGCTTTATGAGGGTGGTCCTGCTAGGAGTAAAGTGTGAGCAGGCGTGGTGCAAGTTTTGGGAGGGGAGGAATGTGAGCCTGGTGGGTGTTGTGGGGCTGCGGCAGGAATGGAGCCGCAAGCTTTGCTTGCGCAGTGCTCCTCTGTAGGAGGCCTGTGTGGTGGGCTGGGCGTTTGATGAGGATGGCACTGGTGAGAGTAGGAGTGGTGTAAAGTGTTGTGAGGGCAGGAAGGTGAGCAGGGCCCATGTTGTGGGGCTGCCCTAGGCAGGTGGAGGCAAGGTCAGCTTGTGCAGAGGTCTTGACGGTGAGTCCGTCCTGGTCGGGAAGCCCTTGAAGCAGGCTGGGACTGCGAGCAGTGAGGTGAGAGTAGGTGTGGTGTAAAGTGTTGTGAGGGCAGGAAGGTGAGCATGAGACATGTTGTGGGGCTGCCGCAGGCAGGTGGATGCCAGCTGTCTGTGTGAGCCTGTGTGAGTAGTCGTCTTTGCTTTGAGAGTGGCTTTGAGGAGGAGGCTTTTCCTCGAAGTGGCGCAGCTAGCAGGTAGCTGTGAGTAGGTGTGGTGGAAGTGTTGGGAGAGGAGGAAGGTGAGCAGCGCAGGTGTTGTGGGTGTGCCCTAGGCAGGTGTCGGCAATGTTTGCAGCACTGAGTCGTGGCCTGGGAGCCCTGGGTGGTGGGGGAGTGGCTTTATGAGGGTGGTCCTGCTAGGAGTAAAGTGTGAGCAGGCGTGGTGCAAGTTTTGGGAGGGGAGGAATGTGAGCCTGGTGGGTGTTGTGGGGCTGCGGCAGGAATGGAGCCGCAAGCTTTGCTTGCGCAGTGCTCCTCTGTAGGAGGCCTGTGTGGTGGGCTGGGCGTTTGATGAGGATGGCACTGGTGAGAGTAGGAGTGGTGTAAAGTGTTGTGAGGGCAGGAAGGTGAGCAGGGCCCATGTTGTGGGGCTGCCCTAGGCAGGTGGAGGCAAGGTCAGCTTGTGCAGAGGTCTTGACGGTGAGTCCGTCCTGGTCGGGAAGCCCTTGAAGCAGGCTGGGACTGCGAGCAGTGAGGTGAGAGTAGGTGTGGTGTAAAGTGTTGTGAGGGCAGGAAGGTGAGCATGAGACATGTTGTGGGGCTGCCGCAGGCAGGTGGATGCCAGCTGTCTGTGTGAGCCTGTGTGAGTAGTCGTCTTTGCTTTGAGAGTGGCTTTGAGGAGGAGGCTTTTCCTCGAAGTGGCGCAGCTAGCAGGTAGCTGTGAGTAGGTGTGGTGGAAGTGTTGGGAGAGGAGGAAGGTGAGCAGCGCAGGTGTTGTGGGTGTGCCCTAGGCAGGTGTCGGCAATGTTTGCAGCACTGAGTCGTGGCCTGGGAGCCCTGGGTGGTGGGGGAGTGGCTTTATGAGGGTGGTCCTGCTAGGAGTAAAGTGTGAGCAGGCGTGGTGCAAGTTTTGGGAGGGGAGGAATGTGAGCCTGGTGGGTGTTGTGGGGCTGCGGCAGGAATGGAGCCGCAAGCTTTGCTTGCGCAGTGCTCCTCTGTAGGAGGCCTGTGTGGTGGGCTGGGCGTTTGATGAGGATGGCACTGGTGAGAGTAGGAGTGGTGTAAAGTGTTGTGAGGGCAGGAAGGTGAGCAGGGCCCATGTTGTGGGGCTGCCCTAGGCAGGTGGAGGCAAGGTCAGCTTGTGCAGAGGTCTTGACGGTGAGTCCGTCCTGGTCGGGAAGCCCTTGAAGCAGGCTGGGACTGCGAGCAGTGAGGTGAGAGTAGGTGTGGTGTAAAGTGTTGTGAGGGCAGGAAGGTGAGCATGAGACATGTTGTGGGGCTGCCGCAGGCAGGTGGATGCCAGCTGTCTGTGTGAGCCTGTGTGAGTAGTCGTCTTTGCTTTGAGAGTGGCTTTGAGGAGGAGGCTTTTCCTCGAAGTGGCGCAGCTAGCAGGTAGCTGTGAGTAGGTGTGGTGGAAGTGTTGGGAGAGGAGGAAGGTGAGCAGCGCAGGTGTTGTGGGTGTGCCCTAGGCAGGTGTCGGCAATGTTTGCAGCACTGAGTCGTGGCCTGGGAGCCCTGGGTGGTGGGGGAGTGGCTTTATGAGGGTGGTCCTGCTAGGAGTAAAGTGTGAGCAGGCGTGGTGCAAGTTTTGGGAGGGGAGGAATGTGAGCCTGGTGGGTGTTGTGGGGCTGCGGCAGGAATGGAGCCGCAAGCTTTGCTTGCGCAGTGCTCCTCTGTAGGAGGCCTGTGTGGTGGGCTGGGCGTTTGATGAGGATGGCACTGGTGAGAGTAGGAGTGGTGTAAAGTGTTGTGAGGGCAGGAAGGTGAGCAGGGCCCATGTTGTGGGGCTGCCCTAGGCAGGTGGAGGCAAGGTCAGCTTGTGCAGAGGTCTTGACGGTGAGTCCGTCCTGGTCGGGAAGCCCTTGAAGCAGGCTGGGACTGCGAGCAGTGAGGTGAGAGTAGGTGTGGTGTAAAGTGTTGTGAGGGCAGGAAGGTGAGCATGAGACATGTTGTGGGGCTGCCGCAGGCAGGTGGATGCCAGCTGTCTGTGTGAGCCTGTGTGAGTAGTCGTCTTTGCTTTGAGAGTGGCTTTGAGGAGGAGGCTTTTCCTCGAAGTGGCGCAGCTAGCAGGTAGCTGTGAGTAGGTGTGGTGGAAGTGTTGGGAGAGGAGGAAGGTGAGCAGCGCAGGTGTTGTGGGTGTGCCCTAGGCAGGTGTCGGCAATGTTTGCAGCACTGAGTCGTGGCCTGGGAGCCCTGGGTGGTGGGGGAGTGGCTTTATGAGGGTGGTCCTGCTAGGAGTAAAGTGTGAGCAGGCGTGGTGCAAGTTTTGGGAGGGGAGGAATGTGAGCCTGGTGGGTGTTGTGGGGCTGCGGCAGGAATGGAGCCGCAAGCTTTGCTTGCGCAGTGCTCCTCTGTAGGAGGCCTGTGTGGTGGGCTGGGCGTTTGATGAGGATGGCACTGGTGAGAGTAGGAGTGGTGTAAAGTGTTGTGAGGGCAGGAAGGTGAGCAGGGCCCATGTTGTGGGCCTGCCCTAGGCAGGTGGAGGCAAGGTCAGCTTGTGCAGAGGTCTTGACGGTGAGTCCGTCATGGTCGGGAAGCCCTTGAAGCAGGCTGGGACTGCGAGCAGTGAGGTGAGAGTAGGTGTGGTGTAAAGTGTTGTGAGGGCAGGAAGGTGAGCATGAGACATGTTGTGGGGCTGCCGCAGGCAGGTGGATGCCAGCTGTCTGTGTGAGCCTGTGTGAGTAGTCGTCTTTGCTTTGAGAGTGGCTTTGAGGAGGAGGCTTTTCCTCGAAGTGGCGCAGCTAGCAGGTAGCTGTGAGTAGGTGTGGTGGAAGTGTTGGGAGAGGAGGAAGGTGAGCAGCGCAGGTGTTGTGGGTGTGCCCTAGGCAGGTGTCGGCAATGTTTGCAGCACTGAGTCGTGGCCTGGGAGCCCTGGGTGGTGGGGGAGTGGCTTTATGAGGGTGGTCCTGCTAGGAGTAAAGTGTGAGCAGGCGTGGTGCAAGTTTTGGGAGGGGAGGAATGTGAGCCTGGTGGGTGTTGTGGGGCTGCGGCAGGAATGGAGCCGCAAGCTTTGCTTGCGCAGTGCTCCTCTGTAGGAGGCCTGTGTGGTGGGCTGGGCGTTTGATGAGGATGGCACTGGTGAGAGTAGGAGTGGTGTAAAGTGTTGTGAGGGCAGGAAGGTGAGCAGGGCCCATGTTGTGGGGCTGCCCTAGGCAGGTGGAGGCAAGGTCAGCTTGTGCAGAGGTCTTGACGGTGAGTCCGTCCTGGTCGGGAAGCCCTTGAAGCAGGCTGGGACTGCGAGCAGTGAGGAGAGAGTAGAGCTGTTGTAGCTTTTGGGTAAGAGGCGGCCTGGAGAAAAGTGTCGGGCAGTAAGAAGAAGAGCAGGGCAGAAGTTGCAGAGGTGCCCTAGGCAGGTGGAGGCCAGCCTGGCTGGTGCAGAAGTCGTGACTTTGTGTCTCTAAGGGTGGGGAAGGTGCTGTAGCAAGCTAGCAGTCCCTGCAGTGTGGTGAGAGGAGGCATAGTGTAAGTGTTGTGAGGTCAGAAAGGCAAGTGTGACGTGCTGTGGGGCTGCCCTAGGCAGGTGGAGGCAAGGTCGGCTTGTGCAGAGGTCTTGACGGTGAGTCCGTCATGGTCGGGAAGCCCTTGAAGCAGGCTGGGACTGCGAGCAGTGAGGTGAGAGTAGGTGTGGTGTAAAGTGTTGTGAGGGCAGGAAGGTGAGCATGAGACATGTTGTGGGGCTGCCGCAGGCAGGTGGATGCCAGCTGTCTGTGTGAGCCTGTGTGAGTAGTCGTCTTTGCTTTGAGAGTGGCTTTGAGGAGGAGGCTTTTCCTCGAAGTGGCGCAGCTAGCAGGTAGCTGTGAGTAGGTGTGGTGGAAGTGTTGGGAGAGGAGGAAGGTGAGCAGCGCAGGTGTTGTGGGTGTGCCCTAGGCAGGTGTCGGCAATGTTTGCAGCACTGAGTCGTGGCCTGGGAGCCCTGGGTGGTGGGGGAGTGGCTTTATGAGGGTGGTCCTGCTAGGAGTAAAGTGTGAGCAGGCGTGGTGCAAGTTTTGGGAGGGGAGGAATGTGAGCCTGGTGGGTGTTGTGGGGCTGCGGCAGGAATGGAGCCGCAAGCTTTGCTTGCGCAGTGCTCCTCTGTGGGAGGCCTGTGTGGTGGGCTGGGCGTTTGATGAGGATGGCACTGGTGAGAGTAGGAGTGGTGTAAAGTGTTGTGAGGGCAGGAAGGTGAGCAGGGCCCATGTTGTGGGGCTGCCCTAGGCAGGTGGAGGCAAGGTCAGCTTGTGCAGAGGTCTTGACGGTGAGTCCGTCATGGTCGGGAAGCCCTTGAAGCAGGCTGGGACTGCGAGCAGTGAGGTGAGAGTAGGTGTGGTGTAAAGTGTTGTGAGGGCAGGAAGGTGAGCATGAGACATGTTGTGGGGCTGCCGCAGGCAGGTGGATGCCAGCTGTCTGTGTGAGCCTGTGTGAGTAGTCGTCTTTGCTTTGAGAGTGGCTTTGAGGAGGAGGCTTTTCCTCGAAGTGGCGCAGCTAGCAGGTAGCTGTGAGTAGGTGTGGTGGAAGTGTTGGGAGAGGAGGAAGGTGAGCAGCGCAGGTGTTGTGGGTGTGCCCTAGGCAGGTGTCGGCAATGTTTGCAGCACTGAGTCGTGGCCTGGGAGCCCTGGGTGGTGGGGGAGTGGCTTTATGAGGGTGGTCCTGCTAGGAGTAAAGTGTGAGCAGGCGTGGTGCAAGTTTTGGGAGGGGAGGAATGTGAGCCTGGTGGGTGTTGTGGGGCTGCGGCAGGAATGGAGCCGCAAGCTTTGCTTGCGCAGTGCTCCTCTGTAGGAGGCCTGTGTGGTGGGCTGGGCGTTTGATGAGGATGGCACTGGTGAGAGTAGGAGTGGTGTAAAGTGTTGTGAGGGCAGGAAGGTGAGCAGGGCCCATGTTGTGGGGCTGCCCTAGGCAGGTGGAGGCAAGGTCAGCTTGTGCAGAGGTCTTGACGGTGAGTCCGTCCTGGTCGGGAAGCCCTTGAAGCAGGCTGGGACTGCGAGCAGTGAGGAGAGAGTAGAGCTGTTGTAGCTTTTGGGTAAGAGGCGGCCTGGAGAAAAGTGTCGGGCAGTAAGAAGAAGAGCAGGGCAGAAGTTGCAGAGGTGCCCTAGGCAGGTGGAGGCCAGCCTGGCTGGTGCAGAAGTCGTGACTTTGTGTCTCTAAGGGTGGGGAAGGTGCTGTAGCAAGCTAGCAGTCCCTGCAGTGTGGTGAGAGGAGGCATAGTGTAAGTGTTGTGAGGTCAGAAAGGCAAGTGTGACGTGCTGTGGGGCTGCCCTAGGCAGGTGGAGGCAAGGTCGGCTTGTGCAGAGGTCTTGACGGTGAGTCCGTCATGGTCGGGAAGCCCTTGAAGCAGGCTGGGACTGCGAGCAGTGAGGTGAGAGTAGGTGTGGTGTAAAGTGTTGTGAGGGCAGGAAGGTGAGCATGAGACATGTTGTGGGGCTGCCGCAGGCAGGTGGATGCCAGCTGTCTGTGTGAGCCTGTGTGAGTAGTTGTCTTTGCTTTGAGAGTGGCTTTGAGGAGGAGGCTTTTCCTCGAAGTGGCGCAGCTAGCAGGTAGCTGTGAGTAGGTGTGGTGGAAGTGTTGGGAGAGGAGGAAGGTGAGCAGCGCAGGTGTTGTGGGTGTGCCCTAGGCAGGTGTCGGCAATGTTTGCAGCACTGAGTCGTGGCCTGGGAGCCCTGGGTGGTGGGGGAGTGGCTTTATGAGGGTGGTCCTGCTAGGAGTAAAGTGTGAGCAGGCGTGGTGCAAGTTTTGGGAGGGGAGGAATGTGAGCCTGGTGGGTGTTGTGGGGCTGCGGCAGGAATGGAGCCGCAAGCTTTGCTTGCGCAGTGCTCCTCTGTGGGAGGCCTGTGTGGTGGGCTGGGCGTTTGATGAGGATGGCACTGGTGAGAGTAGGAGTGGTGTAAAGTGTTGTGAGGGCAGGAAGGTGAGCAGGGCCCATGTTGTGGGGCTGCCCTAGGCAGGTGGAGGCAAGGTCAGCTTGTGCAGAGGTCTTGACGGTGAGTCCGTCCTGGTCGGGAAGCCCTTGAAGCAGGCTGGGACTGCGAGCAGTGAGGAGAGAGTAGAGCTGTTGTAGCTTTTGGGTAAGAGGCGGCCTGGAGAAAAGTGTCGGGCAGTAAGAAGAAGAGCAGGGCAGAAGTTGCAGAGGTGCCCTAGGCAGGTGGAGGCCAGCCTGGCTGGTGCAGAAGTCGTGACTTTGTGTCTCTAAGGGTGGGGAAGGTGCTGTAGCAAGCTAGCAGTCCCTGCAGTGTGGTGAGAGGAGGCATAGTGTAAGTGTTGTGAGGTCAGAAAGGCAAGTGTGACGTGCTGTGGGGCTGCCCTAGGCAGGTGGAGGCAAGGTCGGCTTGTGCAGAGGTCTTGACGGTGAGTCCGTCATGGTCGGGAAGCCCTTGAAGCAGGCTGGGACTGCGAGCAGTGAGGTGAGAGTAGGTGTGGTGTAAAGTGTTGTGAGGGCAGGAAGGTGAGCATGAGACATGTTGTGGGGCTGCCGCAGGCAGGTGGATGCCAGCTGTCTGTGTGAGCCTGTGTGAGTAGTCGTCTTTGCTTTGAGAGTGGCTTTGAGGAGGAGGCTTTTCCTCGAAGTGGCGCAGCTAGCAGGTAGCTGTGAGTAGGTGTGGTGGAAGTGTTGGGAGAGGAGGAAGGTGAGCAGCGCAGGTGTTGTGGGTGTGCCCTAGGCAGGTGTCGGCAATGTTTGCAGCACTGAGTCGTGGCCTGGGAGCCCTGGGTGGTGGGGGAGTGGCTTTATGAGGGTGGTCCTGCTAGGAGTAAAGTGTGAGCAGGCGTGGTGCAAGTTTTGGGAGGGGAGGAATGTGAGCCTGGTGGGTGTTGTGGGGCTGCGGCAGGAATGGAGCCGCAAGCTTTGCTTGCGCAGTGCTCCTCTGTAGGAGGCCTGTGTGGTGGGCTGGGCGTTTGATGAGGATGGCACTGGTGAGAGTAGGAGTGGTGTAAAGTGTTGTGAGGGCAGGAAGGTGAGCAGGGCCCATGTTGTGGGGCTGCCCTAGGCAGGTGGAGGCAAGGTCAGCTTGTGCAGAGGTCTTGACGGTGAGTCCGTCCTGGTCGGGAAGCCCTTGAAGCAGGCTGGGACTGCGAGCAGTGAGGAGAGAGTAGAGCTGTTGTAGCTTTTGGGTAAGAGGCGGCCTGGAGAAAAGTGTCGGGCGGTAAGAAGGAGAGCAGGGCAGAAGTTGCAGAGGTGCCCTAGGCAGGTGGAGGCCAGCTTGGCTGGTGCAGAAGTCGTGACTTTGTGTCTCTAAGGGTGGGGAAGGTGCTGTAGCAAGCTAGCAGTCCCTGCAGTGTGGTGAGAGGAGGCATAGTGTAAGTGTTGTGAGGTCAGAAAGGCAAGTGTGACGTGCTGTGGGGCTGCCCTAGGCAGGTGGAGGCAAGGTCGGCTTGTGCAGAGGTCTTGACGGTGAGTCCGTCATGGTCGGGAAGCCCTTGAAGCAGGCTGGGACTGCGAGCAGTGAGGTGAGAGTAGGTGTGGTGTAAAGTGTTGTGAGGGCAGGAAGGTGAGCATGAGACATGTTGTGGGGCTGCCGCAGGCAGGTGGATGCCAGCTGTCTGTGTGAGCCTGTGTGAGTAGTCGTCTTTGCTTTGAGAGTGGCTTTGAGGAGGAGGCTTTTCCTCGAAGTGGCGCAGCTAGCAGGTAGCTGTGAGTAGGTGTGGTGGAAGTGTTGGGAGAGGAGGAAGGTGAGCAGCGCAGGTGTTGTGGGTGTGCCCTAGGCAGGTGTCGGCAATGTTTGCAGCACTGAGTCGTGGCCTGGGAGCCCTGGGTGGTGGGGGAGTGGCTTTATGAGGGTGGTCCTGCTAGGAGTAAAGTGTGAGCAGGCGTGGTGCAAGTTTTGGGAGGGGAGGAATGTGAGCCTGGTGGGTGTTGTGGGGCTGCGGCAGGAATGGAGCCGCAAGCTTTGCTTGCGCAGTGCTCCTCTGTGGGAGGCCTGTGTGGTGGGCTGGGCGTTTGATGAGGATGGCACTGGTGAGAGTAGGAGTGGTGTAAAGTGTTGTGAGGGCAGGAAGGTGAGCAGGGCCCATGTTGTGGGGCTGCCCTAGGCAGGTGGAGGCAAGGTCAGCTTGTGCAGAGGTCTTGACGGTGAGTCCGTCCTGGTCGGGAAGCCCTTGAAGCAGGCTGGGACTGCGAGCAGTGAGGTGAGAGTAGGTGTGGTGTAAAGTGTTGTGAGGGCAGGAAGGTGAGCATGAGACATGTTGTGGGGCTGCCGCAGGCAGGTGGATGCCAGCTGTCTGTGTGAGCCTGTGTGAGTAGTCGTCTTTGCTTTGAGAGTGGCTTTGAGGAGGAGGCTTTTCCTCGAAGTGGCGCAGCTAGCAGGTAGCTGTGAGTAGGTGTGGTGGAAGTGTTGGGAGAGGAGGAAGGTGAGCAGCGCAGGTGTTGTGGGTGTGCCCTAGGCAGGTGTCGGCAATGTTTGCAGCACTGAGTCGTGGCCTGGGAGCCCTGGGTGGTGGGGGAGTGGCTTTATGAGGGTGGTCCTGCTAGGAGTAAAGTGTGAGCAGGCGTGGTGCAAGTTTTGGGAGGGGAGGAATGTGAGCCTGGTGGGTGTTGTGGGGCTGCGGCAGGAATGGAGCCGCAAGCTTTGCTTGCGCAGTGCTCCTCTGTGGGAGGCCTGTGTGGTGGGCTGGGCGTTTGATGAGGATGGCACTGGTGAGAGTAGGAGTGGTGTAAAGTGTTGTGAGGGCAGGAAGGTGAGCAGGGCCCATGTTGTGGGCCTGCCCTAGGCAGGTGGAGGCAAGGTCAGCTTGTGCAGAGGTCTTGACGGTGAGTCCGTCATGGTCGGGAAGCCCTTGAAGCAGGCTGGGACTGCGAGCAGTGAGGTGAGAGTAGGTGTGGTGTAAAGTGTTGTGAGGGCAGGAAGGTGAGCATGAGACATGTTGTGGGGCTGCCGCAGGCAGGTGGATGCCAGCTGTCTGTGTGAGCCTGTGTGAGTAGTCGTCTTTGCTTTGAGAGTGGCTTTGAGGAGGAGGCTTTTCCTCGAAGTGGCGCAGCTAGCAGGTAGCTGTGAGTAGGTGTGGTGGAAGTGTTGGGAGAGGAGGAAGGTGAGCAGCGCAGGTGTTGTGGGTGTGCCCTAGGCAGGTGTCGGCAATGTTTGCAGCACTGAGTTGTGGCCTGGGAGCCCTGGGTGGTGGGGGAGTGGCTTTATGAGGGTGGTCCTGCTAGGAGTAAAGTGTGAGCAGGCGTGGTGCAAGTTTTGGGAGGGGAGGAATGTGAGCCTGGTGGGTGTTGTGGGGCTGCGGCAGGAATGGAGCCGCAAGCTTTGCTTGCGCAGTGCTCCTCTGTAGGAGGCCTGTGTGGTGGGCTGGGCGTTTGATGAGGATGGCACTGGTGAGAGTAGGAGTGGTGTAAAGTGTTGTGAGGGCAGGAAGGTGAGCAGGGCCCATGTTGTGGGGCTGCCCTAGGCAGGTGGAGGCAAGGTCAGCTTGTGCAGAGGTCTTGACGGTGAGTCCGTCCTGGTCGGGAAGCCCTTGAAGCAGGCTGGGACTGCGAGCAGTGAGGAGAGAGTAGAGCTGTTGTAGCTTTTGGGTAAGAGGCGGCCTGGAGAAAAGTGTCGGGCAGTAAGAAGAAGAGCAGGGCAGAAGTTGCAGAGGTGCCCTAGGCAGGTGGAGGCCAGCCTGGCTGGTGCAGAAGTCGTGACTTTGTGTCTCTAAGGGTGGGGAAGGTGCTGTAGCAAGCTAGCAGTCCCTGCAGTGTGGTGAGAGGAGGCATAGTGTAAGTGTTGTGAGGTCAGAAAGGCAAGTGTGACGTGCTGTGGGGCTGCCCTAGGCAGGTGGAGGCAAGGTCGGCTTGTGCAGAGGTCTTGACGGTGAGTCCGTCATGGTCGGGAAGCCCTTGAAGCAGGCTGGGACTGCGAGCAGTGAGGTGAGAGTAGGTGTGGTGTAAAGTGTTGTGAGGGCAGGAAGGTGAGCATGAGACATGTTGTGGGGCTGCCGCAGGCAGGTGGATGCCAGCTGTCTGTGTGAGCCTGTGTGAGTAGTCGTCTTTGCTTTGAGAGTGGCTTTGAGGAGGAGGCTTTTCCTCGAAGTGGCGCAGCTAGCAGGTAGCTGTGAGTAGGTGTGGTGGAAGTGTTGGGAGAGGAGGAAGGTGAGCAGCGCAGGTGTTGTGGGTGTGCCCTAGGCAGGTGTCGGCAATGTTTGCAGCACTGAGTCGTGGCCTGGGAGCCCTGGGTGGTGGGGGAGTGGCTTTATGAGGGTGGTCCTGCTAGGAGTAAAGTGTGAGCAGGCGTGGTGCAAGTTTTGGGAGGGGAGGAATGTGAGCCTGGTGGGTGTTGTGGGGCTGCGGCAGGAATGGAGCCGCAAGCTTTGCTTGCGCAGTGCTCCTCTGTGGGAGGCCTGTGTGGTGGGCTGGGCGTTTGATGAGGATGGCACTGGTGAGAGTAGGAGTGGTGTAAAGTGTTGTGAGGGCAGGAAGGTGAGCAGGGCCCATGTTGTGGGGCTGCCCTAGGCAGGTGGAGGCAAGGTCAGCTTGTGCAGAGGTCTTGACGGTGAGTCCGTCCTGGTCGGGAAGCCCTTGAAGCAGGCTGGGACTGCGAGCAGTGAGGTGAGAGTAGGTGTGGTGTAAAGTGTTGTGAGGGCAGGAAGGTGAGCATGAGACATGTTGTGGGGCTGCCGCAGGCAGGTGGATGCCAGCTGTCTGTGTGAGCCTGTGTGAGTAGTCGTCTTTGCTTTGAGAGTGGCTTTGAGGAGGAGGCTTTTCCTCGAAGTGGCGCAGCTAGCAGGTAGCTGTGAGTAGGTGTGGTGGAAGTGTTGGGAGAGGAGGAAGGTGAGCAGCGCAGGTGTTGTGGGTGTGCCCTAGGCAGGTGTCGGCAATGTTTGCAGCACTGAGTCGTGGCCTGGGAGCCCTGGGTGGTGGGGGAGTGGCTTTATGAGGGTGGTCCTGCTAGGAGTAAAGTGTGAGCAGGCGTGGTGCAAGTTTTGGGAGGGGAGGAATGTGAGCCTGGTGGGTGTTGTGGGGCTGCGGCAGGAATGGAGCCGCAAGCTTTGCTTGCGCAGTGCTCCTCTGTAGGAGGCCTGTGTGGTGGGCTGGGCGTTTGATGAGGATGGCACTGGTGAGAGTAGGAGTGGTGTAAAGTGTTGTGAGGGCAGGAAGGTGAGCAGGGCCCATGTTGTGGGGCTGCCCTAGGCAGGTGGAGGCAAGGTCAGCTTGTGCAGAGGTCTTGACGGTGAGTCCGTCCTGGTCGGGAAGCCCTTGAAGCAGGCTGGGACTGCGAGCAGTGAGGAGAGAGTAGAGCTGTTGTAGCTTTTGGGTAAGAGGCGGCCTGGAGAAAAGTGTCGGGCAGTAAGAAGGAGAGCAGGGCAGAAGTTGCAGAGGTGCCCTAGGCAGGTGGAGGCCAGCCTGGCTGGTGCAGAAGTCGTGACTTTGTGTCTCTAAGGGTGGGGAAGGTGCTGTAGCAAGCTAGCAGTCCCTGCAGTGTGGTGAGAGGAGGCATAGTGTAAGTGTTGTGAGGTCAGAAAGGCAAGTGTGACGTGCTGTGGGGCTGCCCTAGGCAGGTGGAGGCAAGGTCGGCTTGTGCAGAGGTCTTGACGGTGAGTCCGTCATGGTCGGGAAGCCCTTGAAGCAGGCTGGGACTGCGAGCAGTGAGGTGAGAGTAGGTGTGGTGTAAAGTGTTGTGAGGGCAGGAAGGTGAGCATGAGACATGTTGTGGGGCTGCCGCAGGCAGGTGGATGCCAGCTGTCTGTGTGAGCCTGTGTGAGTAGTCGTCTTTGCTTTGAGAGTGGCTTTGAGGAGGAGGCTTTTCCTCGAAGTGGCGCAGCTAGCAGGTAGCTGTGAGTAGGTGTGGTGGAAGTGTTGGGAGAGGAGGAAGGTGAGCAGCGCAGGTGTTGTGGGTGTGCCCTAGGCAGGTGTCGGCAATGTTTGCAGCACTGAGTCGTGGCCTGGGAGCCCTGGGTGGTGGGGGAGTGGCTTTATGAGGGTGGTCCTGCTAGGAGTAAAGTGTGAGCAGGCGTGGTGCAAGTTTTGGGAGGGGAGGAATGTGAGCCTGGTGGGTGTTGTGGGGCTGCGGCAGGAATGGAGCCGCAAGCTTTGCTTGCGCAGTGCTCCTCTGTAGGAGGCCTGTGTGGTGGGCTGGGCGTTTGATGAGGATGGCACTGGTGAGAGTAGGAGTGGTGTAAAGTGTTGTGAGGGCAGGAAGGTGAGCAGGGCCCATGTTGTGGGGCTGCCCTAGGCAGGTGGAGGCAAGGTCAGCTTGTGCAGAGGTCTTGACGGTGAGTCCGTCCTGGTCGGGAAGCCCTTGAAGCAGGCTGGGACTGCGAGCAGTGAGGAGAGAGTAGAGCTGTTGTAGCTTTTGGGTAAGAGGCGGCCTGGAGAAAAGTGTCGGGCGGTAAGAAGGAGAGCAGGGCAGAAGTTGCAGAGGTGCCCTAGGCAGGTGGAGGCCAGCTTGGCTGGTGCAGAAGTCGTGACTTTGTGTCTCTAAGGGTGGGGAAGGTGCTGTAGCAAGCTAGCAGTCCCTGCAGTGTGGTGAGAGGAGGCATAGTGTAAGTGTTGTGAGGTCAGAAAGGCAAGTGTGACGTGCTGTGGGGCTGCCCTAGGCAGGTGGAGGCAAGGTCGGCTTGTGCAGAGGTCTTGACGGTGAGTCCGTCATGGTCGGGAAGCCCTTGAAGCAGGCTGGGACTGCGAGCAGTGAGGTGAGAGTAGGTGTGGTGTAAAGTGTTGTGAGGGCAGGAAGGTGAGCATGAGACATGTTGTGGGGCTGCCGCAGGCAGGTGGATGCCAGCTGTCTGTGTGAGCCTGTGTGAGTAGTCGTCTTTGCTTTGAGAGTGGCTTTGAGGAGGAGGCTTTTCCTCGAAGTGGCGCAGCTAGCAGGTAGCTGTGAGTAGGTGTGGTGGAAGTGTTGGGAGAGGAGGAAGGTGAGCAGCGCAGGTGTTGTGGGTGTGCCCTAGGCAGGTGTCGGCAATGTTTGCAGCACTGAGTCGTGGCCTGGGAGCCCTGGGTGGTGGGGGAGTGGCTTTATGAGGGTGGTCCTGCTAGGAGTAAAGTGTGAGCAGGCGTGGTGCAAGTTTTGGGAGGGGAGGAATGTGAGCCTGGTGGGTGTTGTGGGGCTGCGGCAGGAATGGAGCCGCAAGCTTTGCTTGCGCAGTGCTCCTCTGTGGGAGGCCTGTGTGGTGGGCTGGGCGTTTGATGAGGATGGCACTGGTGAGAGTAGGAGTGGTGTAAAGTGTTGTGAGGGCAGGAAGGTGAGCAGGGCCCATGTTGTGGGGCTGCCCTAGGCAGGTGGAGGCAAGGTCAGCTTGTGCAGAGGTCTTGACGGTGAGTCCGTCCTGGTCGGGAAGCCCTTGAAGCAGGCTGGGACTGCGAGCAGTGAGGTGAGAGTAGGTGTGGTGTAAAGTGTTGTGAGGGCAGGAAGGTGAGCATGAGACATGTTGTGGGGCTGCCGCAGGCAGGTGGATGCCAGCTGTCTGTGTGAGCCTGTGTGAGTAGTCGTCTTTGCTTTGAGAGTGGCTTTGAGGAGGAGGCTTTTCCTCGAAGTGGCGCAGCTAGCAGGTAGCTGTGAGTAGGTGTGGTGGAAGTGTTGGGAGAGGAGGAAGGTGAGCAGCGCAGGTGTTGTGGGTGTGCCCTAGGCAGGTGTCGGCAATGTTTGCAGCACTGAGTCGTGGCCTGGGAGCCCTGGGTGGTGGGGGAGTGGCTTTATGAGGGTGGTCCTGCTAGGAGTAAAGTGTGAGCAGGCGTGGTGCAAGTTTTGGGAGGGGAGGAATGTGAGCCTGGTGGGTGTTGTGGGGCTGCGGCAGGAATGGAGCCGCAAGCTTTGCTTGCGCAGTGCTCCTCTGTGGGAGGCCTGTGTGGTGGGCTGGGCGTTTGATGAGGATGGCACTGGTGAGAGTAGGAGTGGTGTAAAGTGTTGTGAGGGCAGGAAGGTGAGCAGGGCCCATGTTGTGGGCCTGCCCTAGGCAGGTGGAGGCAAGGTCAGCTTGTGCAGAGGTCTTGACGGTGAGTCCGTCATGGTCGGGAAGCCCTTGAAGCAGGCTGGGACTGCGAGCAGTGAGGTGAGAGTAGGTGTGGTGTAAAGTGTTGTGAGGGCAGGAAGGTGAGCATGAGACATGTTGTGGGGCTGCCGCAGGCAGGTGGATGCCAGCTGTCTGTGTGAGCCTGTGTGAGTAGTCGTCTTTGCTTTGAGAGTGGCTTTGAGGAGGAGGCTTTTCCTCGAAGTGGCGCAGCTAGCAGGTAGCTGTGAGTAGGTGTGGTGGAAGTGTTGGGAGAGGAGGAAGGTGAGCAGCGCAGGTGTTGTGGGTGTGCCCTAGGCAGGTGTCGGCAATGTTTGCAGCACTGAGTTGTGGCCTGGGAGCCCTGGGTGGTGGGGGAGTGGCTTTATGAGGGTGGTCCTGCTAGGAGTAAAGTGTGAGCAGGCGTGGTGCAAGTTTTGGGAGGGGAGGAATGTGAGCCTGGTGGGTGTTGTGGGGCTGCGGCAGGAATGGAGCCGCAAGCTTTGCTTGCGCAGTGCTCCTCTGTAGGAGGCCTGTGTGGTGGGCTGGGCGTTTGATGAGGATGGCACTGGTGAGAGTAGGAGTGGTGTAAAGTGTTGTGAGGGCAGGAAGGTGAGCAGGGCCCATGTTGTGGGGCTGCCCTAGGCAGGTGGAGGCAAGGTCAGCTTGTGCAGAGGTCTTGACGGTGAGTCCGTCCTGGTCGGGAAGCCCTTGAAGCAGGCTGGGACTGCGAGCAGTGAGGAGAGAGTAGAGCTGTTGTAGCTTTTGGGTAAGAGGCGGCCTGGAGAAAAGTGTCGGGCAGTAAGAAGAAGAGCAGGGCAGAAGTTGCAGAGGTGCCCTAGGCAGGTGGAGGCCAGCCTGGCTGGTGCAGAAGTCGTGACTTTGTGTCTCTAAGGGTGGGGAAGGTGCTGTAGCAAGCTAGCAGTCCCTGCAGTGTGGTGAGAGGAGGCATAGTGTAAGTGTTGTGAGGTCAGAAAGGCAAGTGTGACGTGCTGTGGGGCTGCCCTAGGCAGGTGGAGGCAAGGTCGGCTTGTGCAGAGGTCTTGACGGTGAGTCCGTCATGGTCGGGAAGCCCTTGAAGCAGGCTGGGACTGCGAGCAGTGAGGTGAGAGTAGGTGTGGTGTAAAGTGTTGTGAGGGCAGGAAGGTGAGCATGAGACATGTTGTGGGGCTGCCGCAGGCAGGTGGATGCCAGCTGTCTGTGTGAGCCTGTGTGAGTAGTCGTCTTTGCTTTGAGAGTGGCTTTGAGGAGGAGGCTTTTCCTCGAAGTGGCGCAGCTAGCAGGTAGCTGTGAGTAGGTGTGGTGGAAGTGTTGGGAGAGGAGGAAGGTGAGCAGCGCAGGTGTTGTGGGTGTGCCCTAGGCAGGTGTCGGCAATGTTTGCAGCACTGAGTCGTGGCCTGGGAGCCCTGGGTGGTGGGGGAGTGGCTTTATGAGGGTGGTCCTGCTAGGAGTAAAGTGTGAGCAGGCGTGGTGCAAGTTTTGGGAGGGGAGGAATGTGAGCCTGGTGGGTGTTGTGGGGCTGCGGCAGGAATGGAGCCGCAAGCTTTGCTTGCGCAGTGCTCCTCTGTGGGAGGCCTGTGTGGTGGGCTGGGCGTTTGATGAGGATGGCACTGGTGAGAGTAGGAGTGGTGTAAAGTGTTGTGAGGGCAGGAAGGTGAGCAGGGCCCATGTTGTGGGGCTGCCCTAGGCAGGTGGAGGCAAGGTCAGCTTGTGCAGAGGTCTTGACGGTGAGTCCGTCCTGGTCGGGAAGCCCTTGAAGCAGGCTGGGACTGCGAGCAGTGAGGTGAGAGTAGGTGTGGTGTAAAGTGTTGTGAGGGCAGGAAGGTGAGCATGAGACATGTTGTGGGGCTGCCGCAGGCAGGTGGATGCCAGCTGTCTGTGTGAGCCTGTGTGAGTAGTCGTCTTTGCTTTGAGAGTGGCTTTGAGGAGGAGGCTTTTCCTCGAAGTGGCGCAGCTAGCAGGTAGCTGTGAGTAGGTGTGGTGGAAGTGTTGGGAGAGGAGGAAGGTGAGCAGCGCAGGTGTTGTGGGTGTGCCCTAGGCAGGTGTCGGCAATGTTTGCAGCACTGAGTCGTGGCCTGGGAGCCCTGGGTGGTGGGGGAGTGGCTTTATGAGGGTGGTCCTGCTAGGAGTAAAGTGTGAGCAGGCGTGGTGCAAGTTTTGGGAGGGGAGGAATGTGAGCCTGGTGGGTGTTGTGGGGCTGCGGCAGGAATGGAGCCGCAAGCTTTGCTTGCGCAGTGCTCCTCTGTAGGAGGCCTGTGTGGTGGGCTGGGCGTTTGATGAGGATGGCACTGGTGAGAGTAGGAGTGGTGTAAAGTGTTGTGAGGGCAGGAAGGTGAGCAGGGCCCATGTTGTGGGGCTGCCCTAGGCAGGTGGAGGCAAGGTCAGCTTGTGCAGAGGTCTTGACGGTGAGTCCGTCCTGGTCGGGAAGCCCTTGAAGCAGGCTGGGACTGCGAGCAGTGAGGAGAGAGTAGAGCTGTTGTAGCTTTTGGGTAAGAGGCGGCCTGGAGAAAAGTGTCGGGCAGTAAGAAGAAGAGCAGGGCAGAAGTTGCAGAGGTGCCCTAGGCAGGTGGAGGCCAGCCTGGCTGGTGCAGAAGTCGTGACTTTGTGTCTCTAAGGGTGGGGAAGGTGCTGTAGCAAGCTAGCAGTCCCTGCAGTGTGGTGAGAGGAGGCATAGTGTAAGTGTTGTGAGGTCAGAAAGGCAAGTGTGACGTGCTGTGGGGCTGCCCTAGGCAGGTGGAGGCAAGGTCGGCTTGTGCAGAGGTCTTGACGGTGAGTCCGTCATGGTCGGGAAGCCCTTGAAGCAGGCTGGGACTGCGAGCAGTGAGGTGAGAGTAGGTGTGGTGTAAAGTGTTGTGAGGGCAGGAAGGTGAGCATGAGACATGTTGTGGGGCTGCCGCAGGCAGGTGGATGCCAGCTGTCTGTGTGAGCCTGTGTGAGTAGTTGTCTTTGCTTTGAGAGTGGCTTTGAGGAGGAGGCTTTTCCTCGAAGTGGCGCAGCTAGCAGGTAGCTGTGAGTAGGTGTGGTGGAAGTGTTGGGAGAGGAGGAAGGTGAGCAGCGCAGGTGTTGTGGGTGTGCCCTAGGCAGGTGTCGGCAATGTTTGCAGCACTGAGTCGTGGCCTGGGAGCCCTGGGTGGTGGGGGAGTGGCTTTATGAGGGTGGTCCTGCTAGGAGTAAAGTGTGAGCAGGCGTGGTGCAAGTTTTGGGAGGGGAGGAATGTGAGCCTGGTGGGTGTTGTGGGGCTGCGGCAGGAATGGAGCCGCAAGCTTTGCTTGCGCAGTGCTCCTCTGTGGGAGGCCTGTGTGGTGGGCTGGGCGTTTGATGAGGATGGCACTGGTGAGAGTAGGAGTGGTGTAAAGTGTTGTGAGGGCAGGAAGGTGAGCAGGGCCCATGTTGTGGGGCTGCCCTAGGCAGGTGGAGGCAAGGTCAGCTTGTGCAGAGGTCTTGACGGTGAGTCCGTCCTGGTCGGGAAGCCCTTGAAGCAGGCTGGGACTGCGAGCAGTGAGGAGAGAGTAGAGCTGTTGTAGCTTTTGGGTAAGAGGCGGCCTGGAGAAAAGTGTCGGGCAGTAAGAAGGAGAGCAGGGCAGAAGTTGCAGAGGTGCCCTAGGCAGGTGGAGGCCAGCCTGGCTGGTGCAGAAGTCGTGACTTTGTGTCTCTAAGGGTGGGGAAGGTGCTGTAGCAAGCTAGCAGTCCCTGCAGTGTGGTGAGAGGAGGCATAGTGTAAGTGTTGTGAGGTCAGAAAGGCAAGTGTGACGTGCTGTGGGGCTGCCCTAGGCAGGTGGAGGCAAGGCCGGCTTGTGCAGAGGTCTTGACGGTGAGTCCGTCCTGGTCGGGAAGCCCTTGAAGCAGGCTGGGACTGCGAGCAGTGAGGTGAGAGTAGGTGTGGTGTAAAGTGTTGTGAGGGCAGGAAGGTGAGCATGAGACATGTTGTGGGGCTGCCGCAGGCAGGTGGATGCCAGCTGTCTGTGTGAGCCTGTGTGAGTAGTCGTCTTTGCTTTGAGAGTGGCTTTGAGGAGGAGGCTTTTCCTCGAAGTGGCGCAGCTAGCAGGTAGCTGTGAGTAGGTGTGGTGGAAGTGTTGGGAGAGGAGGAAGGTGAGCAGCGCAGGTGTTGTGGGTGTGCCCTAGGCAGGTGTCGGCAATGTTTGCAGCACTGAGTCGTGGCCTGGGAGCCCTGGGTGGTGGGGGAGTGGCTTTATGAGGGTGGTCCTGCTAGGAGTAAAGTGTGAGCAGGCGTGGTGCAAGTTTTGGGAGGGGAGGAATGTGAGCCTGGTGGGTGTTGTGGGGCTGCGGCAGGAATGGAGCCGCAAGCTTTGCTTGCGCAGTGCTCCTCTGTGGGAGGCCTGTGTGGTGGGCTGGGCGTTTGATGAGGATGGCACTGGTGAGAGTAGGAGTGGTGTAAAGTGTTGTGAGGGCAGGAAGGTGAGCAGGGCCCATGTTGTGGGGCTGCCCTAGGCAGGTGGAGGCAAGGTCAGCTTGTGCAGAGGTCTTGACGGTGAGTCCGTCCTGGTCGGGAAGCCCTTGAAGCAGGCTGGGACTGCGAGCAGTGAGGAGAGAGTAGAGCTGTTGTAGCTTTTGGGTAAGAGGCGGCCTGGAGAAAAGTGTCGGGCAGTAAGAAGAAGAGCAGGGCAGAAGTTGCAGAGGTGCCCTAGGCAGGTGGAGGCCAGCCTGGCTGGTGCAGAAGTCGTGACTTTGTGTCTCTAAGGGTGGGGAAGGTGCTGTAGCAAGCTAGCAGTCCCTGCAGTGTGGTGAGAGGAGGCATAGTGTAAGTGTTGTGAGGTCAGAAAGGCAAGTGTGACGTGCTGTGGGGCTGCCCTAGGCAGGTGGAGGCAAGGTCGGCTTGTGCAGAGGTCTTGACGGTGAGTCCGTCATGGTCGGGAAGCCCTTGAAGCAGGCTGGGACTGCGAGCAGTGAGGTGAGAGTAGGTGTGGTGTAAAGTGTTGTGAGGGCAGGAAGGTGAGCATGAGACATGTTGTGGGGCTGCCGCAGGCAGGTGGATGCCAGCTGTCTGTGTGAGCCTGTGTGAGTAGTTGTCTTTGCTTTGAGAGTGGCTTTGAGGAGGAGGCTTTTCCTCGAAGTGGCGCAGCTAGCAGGTAGCTGTGAGTAGGTGTGGTGGAAGTGTTGGGAGAGGAGGAAGGTGAGCAGCGCAGGTGTTGTGGGTGTGCCCTAGGCAGGTGTCGGCAATGTTTGCAGCACTGAGTCGTGGCCTGGGAGCCCTGGGTGGTGGGGGAGTGGCTTTATGAGGGTGGTCCTGCTAGGAGTAAAGTGTGAGCAGGCGTGGTGCAAGTTTTGGGAGGGGAGGAATGTGAGCCTGGTGGGTGTTGTGGGGCTGCGGCAGGAATGGAGCCGCAAGCTTTGCTTGCGCAGTGCTCCTCTGTGGGAGGCCTGTGTGGTGGGCTGGGCGTTTGATGAGGATGGCACTGGTGAGAGTAGGAGTGGTGTAAAGTGTTGTGAGGGCAGGAAGGTGAGCAGGGCCCATGTTGTGGGGCTGCCCTAGGCAGGTGGAGGCAAGGTCAGCTTGTGCAGAGGTCTTGACGGTGAGTCCGTCCTGGTCGGGAAGCCCTTGAAGCAGGCTGGGACTGCGAGCAGTGAGGAGAGAGTAGAGCTGTTGTAGCTTTTGGGTAAGAGGCGGCCTGGAGAAAAGTGTCGGGCAGTAAGAAGGAGAGCAGGGCAGAAGTTGCAGAGGTGCCCTAGGCAGGTGGAGGCCAGCCTGGCTGGTGCAGAAGTCGTGACTTTGTGTCTCTAAGGGTGGGGAAGGTGCTGTAGCAAGCTAGCAGTCCCTGCAGTGTGGTGAGAGGAGGCATAGTGTAAGTGTTGTGAGGTCAGAAAGGCAAGTGTGACGTGCTGTGGGGCTGCCCTAGGCAGGTGGAGGCAAGGTCGGCTTGTGCAGAGGTCTTGACGGTGAGTCCGTCATGGTCGGGAAGCCCTTGAAGCAGGCTGGGACTGCGAGCAGTGAGGTGAGAGTAGGTGTGGTGTAAAGTGTTGTGAGGGCAGGAAGGTGAGCATGAGACATGTTGTGGGGCTGCCGCAGGCAGGTGGATGCCAGCTGTCTGTGTGAGCCTGTGTGAGTAGTCGTCTTTGCTTTGAGAGTGGCTTTGAGGAGGAGGCTTTTCCTCGAAGTGGCGCAGCTAGCAGGTAGCTGTGAGTAGGTGTGGTGGAAGTGTTGGGAGAGGAGGAAGGTGAGCAGCGCAGGTGTTGTGGGTGTGCCCTAGGCAGGTGTCGGCAATGTTTGCAGCACTGAGTCGTGGCCTGGGAGCCCTGGGTGGTGGGGGAGTGGCTTTATGAGGGTGGTCCTGCTAGGAGTAAAGTGTGAGCAGGCGTGGTGCAAGTTTTGGGAGGGGAGGAATGTGAGCCTGGTGGGTGTTGTGGGGCTGCGGCAGGAATGGAGCCGCAAGCTTTGCTTGCGCAGTGCTCCTCTGTGGGAGGCCTGTGTGGTGGGCTGGGCGTTTGATGAGGATGGCACTGGTGAGAGTAGGAGTGGTGTAAAGTGTTGTGAGGGCAGGAAGGTGAGCAGGGCCCATGTTGTGGGGCTGCCCTAGGCAGGTGGAGGCAAGGTCAGCTTGTGCAGAGGTCTTGACGGTGAGTCCGTCCTGGTCGGGAAGCCCTTGAAGCAGGCTGGGACTGCGAGCAGTGAGGAGAGAGTAGAGCTGTTGTAGCTTTTGGGTAAGAGGCGGCCTGGAGAAAAGTGTCGGGCGGTAAGAAGGAGAGCAGGGCAGAAGTTGCAGAGGTGCCCTAGGCAGGTGGAGGCCAGCTTGGCTGGTGCAGAAGTCGTGACTTTGTGTCTCTAAGGGTGGGGAAGGTGCTGTAGCAAGCTAGCAGTCCCTGCAGTGTGGTGAGAGGAGGCATAGTGTAAGTGTTGTGAGGTCAGAAAGGCAAGTGTGACGTGCTGTGGGGCTGCCCTAGGCAGGTGGAGGCAAGGTCGGCTTGTGCAGAGGTCTTGACGGTGAGTCCGTCATGGTCGGGAAGCCCTTGAAGCAGGCTGGGACTGCGAGCAGTGAGGTGAGAGTAGGTGTGGTGTAAAGTGTTGTGAGGGCAGGAAGGTGAGCATGAGACATGTTGTGGGGCTGCCGCAGGCAGGTGGATGCCAGCTGTCTGTGTGAGCCTGTGTGAGTAGTCGTCTTTGCTTTGAGAGTGGCTTTGAGGAGGAGGCTTTTCCTCGAAGTGGCGCAGCTAGCAGGTAGCTGTGAGTAGGTGTGGTGGAAGTGTTGGGAGAGGAGGAAGGTGAGCAGCGCAGGTGTTGTGGGTGTGCCCTAGGCAGGTGTCGGCAATGTTTGCAGCACTGAGTCGTGGCCTGGGAGCCCTGGGTGGTGGGGGAGTGGCTTTATGAGGGTGGTCCTGCTAGGAGTAAAGTGTGAGCAGGCGTGGTGCAAGTTTTGGGAGGGGAGGAATGTGAGCCTGGTGGGTGTTGTGGGGCTGCGGCAGGAATGGAGCCGCAAGCTTTGCTTGCGCAGTGCTCCTCTGTGGGAGGCCTGTGTGGTGGGCTGGGCGTTTGATGAGGATGGCACTGGTGAGAGTAGGAGTGGTGTAAAGTGTTGTGAGGGCAGGAAGGTGAGCAGGGCCCATGTTGTGGGGCTGCCCTAGGCAGGTGGAGGCAAGGTCGGCTTGTGCAGAGGTCTTGACGGTGAGTCCGTCATGGTCGGGAAGCCCTTGAAGCAGGCTGGGACTGCGAGCAGTGAGGTGAGAGTAGGTGTGGTGTAAAGTGTTGTGAGGGCAGGAATGTGAGCATGAGACATGTTGTGGGGCTGCCGCAGGCAGGTGGATGCCAGCTGTCTGTGTGAGCCTGTGTGAGTAGTCGTCTTTGCTTTGAGAGTGGCTTTGAGGAGGAGGCTTTTCCTCGAAGTGGCGCAGCTAGCAGGTAGCTGTGAGTAGGTGTGGTGGAAGTGTTGGGAGAGGAGGAAGGTGAGCAGCGCAGGTGTTGTGGGTGTGCCCTAGGCAGGTGTCGGCAATGTTTGCAGCACTGAGTCGTGGCCTGGGAGCCCTGGGTGGTGGGGGAGTGGCTTTATGAGGGTGGTCCTGCTAGGAGTAAAGTGTGAGCAGGCGTGGTGCAAGTTTTGGGAGGGGAGGAATGTGAGCCTGGTGGGTGTTGTGGGGCTGCGGCAGGAATGGAGCCGCAAGCTTTGCTTGCGCAGTGCTCCTCTGTGGGAGGCCTGTGTGGTGGGCTGGGCGTTTGATGAGGATGGCACTGGTGAGAGTAGGAGTGGTGTAAAGTGTTGTGAGGGCAGGAAGGTGAGCAGGGCCCATGTTGTGGGGCTGCCCTAGGCAGGTGGAGGCAAGGTCAGCTTGTGCAGAGGTCTTGACGGTGAGTCCGTCCTGGTCGGGAAGCCCTTGAAGCAGGCTGGGACTGCGAGCAGTGAGGAGAGAGTAGAGCTGTTGTAGCTTTTGGGTAAGAGGCGGCCTGGAGAAAAGTGTCGGGCAGTAAGAAGGAGAGCAGGGCAGAAGTTGCAGAGGTGCCCTAGGCAGGTGGAGGCCAGCCTGGCTGGTGCAGAAGTCGTGACTTTGTGTCTCTAAGGGTGGGGAAGGTGCTGTAGCAAGCTAGCAGTCCCTGCAGTGTGGTGAGAGGAGGCATAGTGTAAGTGTTGTGAGGTCAGAAAGGCAAGTGTGACGTGCTGTGGGGCTGCCCTAGGCAGGTGGAGGCAAGGTCGGCTTGTGCAGAGGTCTTGACGGTGAGTCCGTCATGGTCGGGAAGCCCTTGAAGCAGGCTGGGACTGCGAGCAGTGAGGTGAGAGTAGGTGTGGTGTAAAGTGTTGTGAGGGCAGGAAGGTGAGCATGAGACATGTTGTGGGGCTGCCGCAGGCAGGTGGATGCCAGCTGTCTGTGTGAGCCTGTGTGAGTAGTCGTCTTTGCTTTGAGAGTGGCTTTGAGGAGGAGGCTTTTCCTCGAAGTGGCGCAGCTAGCAGGTAGCTGTGAGTAGGTGTGGTGGAAGTGTTGGGAGAGGAGGAAGGTGAGCAGCGCAGGTGTTGTGGGTGTGCCCTAGGCAGGTGTCGGCAATGTTTGCAGCACTGAGTCGTGGCCTGGGAGCCCTGGGTGGTGGGGGAGTGGCTTTATGAGGGTGGTCCTGCTAGGAGTAAAGTGTGAGCAGGCGTGGTGCAAGTTTTGGGAGGGGAGGAATGTGAGCCTGGTGGGTGTTGTGGGGCTGCGGCAGGAATGGAGCCGCAAGCTTTGCTTGCGCAGTGCTCCTCTGTGGGAGGCCTGTGTGGTGGGCTGGGCGTTTGATGAGGATGGCACTGGTGAGAGTAGGAGTGGTGTAAAGTGTTGTGAGGGCAGGAAGGTGAGCAGGGCCCATGTTGTGGGGCTGCCCTAGGCAGGTGGAGGCAAGGTCAGCTTGTGCAGAGGTCTTGACGGTGAGTCCGTCCTGGTCGGGAAGCCCTTGAAGCAGGCTGGGACTGCGAGCAGTGAGGTGAGAGTAGGTGTGGTGTAAAGTGTTGTGAGGGCAGGAAGGTGAGCATGAGACATGTTGTGGGGCTGCCGCAGGCAGGTGGATGCCAGCTGTCTGTGTGAGCCTGTGTGAGTAGTCGTCTTTGCTTTGAGAGTGGCTTTGAGGAGGAGGCTTTTCCTCGAAGTGGCGCAGCTAGCAGGTAGCTGTGAGTAGGTGTGGTGGAAGTGTTGGGAGAGGAGGAAGGTGAGCAGCGCAGGTGTTGTGGGTGTGCCCTAGGCAGGTGTCGGCAATGTTTGCAGCACTGAGTCGTGGCCTGGGAGCCCTGGGTGGTGGGGGAGTGGCTTTATGAGGGTGGTCCTGCTAGGAGTAAAGTGTGAGCAGGCGTGGTGCAAGTTTTGGGAGGGGAGGAATGTGAGCCTGGTGGGTGTTGTGGGGCTGCGGCAGGAATGGAGCCGCAAGCTTTGCTTGCGCAGTGCTCCTCTGTAGGAGGCCTGTGTGGTGGGCTGGGCGTTTGATGAGGATGGCACTGGTGAGAGTAGGAGTGGTGTAAAGTGTTGTGAGGGCAGGAAGGTGAGCAGGGCCCATGTTGTGGGGCTGCCCTAGGCAGGTGGAGGCAAGGTCAGCTTGTGCAGAGGTCTTGACGGTGAGTCCGTCCTGGTCGGGAAGCCCTTGAAGCAGGCTGGGACTGCGAGCAGTGAGGAGAGAGTAGAGCTGTTGTAGCTTTTGGGTAAGAGGCAGCCTGGAGAAAAGTGTCGGGCAGTAAGAAGAAGAGCAGGGCAGAAGTTGCAGAGGTGCCCTAGGCAGGTGGAGGCCAGCCTGGCTGGTGCAGAAGTCGTGACTTTGTGTCTCTAAGGGTGGGGAAGGTGCTGTAGCAAGCTAGCAGTCCCTGCAGTGTGGTGAGAGGAGGCATAGTGTAAGTGTTGTGAGGTCAGAAAGGCAAGTGTGACGTGCTGTGGGGCTGCCCTAGGCAGGTGGAGGCAAGGCCGGCTTGTGCAGAGGTCTTGACGGTGAGTCCGTCCTGGTCGGGAAGCCCTTGAAGCAGGCTGGGACTGCGAGCAGTGAGGTGAGAGTAGGTGTGGTGTAAAGTGTTGTGAGGGCAGGAAGGTGAGCATGAGACATGTTGTGGGGCTGCCGCAGGCAGGTGGATGCCAGCTGTCTGTGTGAGCCTGTGTGAGTAGTCGTCTTTGCTTTGAGAGTGGCTTTGAGGAGGAGGCTTTTCCTCGAAGTGGCGCAGCTAGCAGGTAGCTGTGAGTAGGTGTGGTGGAAGTGTTGGGAGAGGAGGAAGGTGAGCAGCGCAGGTGTTGTGGGTGTGCCCTAGGCAGGTGTCGGCAATGTTTGCAGCACTGAGTCGTGGCCTGGGAGCCCTGGGTGGTGGGGGAGTGGCTTTATGAGGGTGGTCCTGCTAGGAGTAAAGTGTGAGCAGGCGTGGTGCAAGTTTTGGGAGGGGAGGAATGTGAGCCTGGTGGGTGTTGTGGGGCTGCGGCAGGAATGGAGCCGCAAGCTTTGCTTGCGCAGTGCTCCTCTGTGGGAGGCCTGTGTGGTGGGCTGGGCGTTTGATGAGGATGGCACTGGTGAGAGTAGGAGTGGTGTAAAGTGTTGTGAGGGCAGGAAGGTGAGCAGGGCCCATGTTGTGGGGCTGCCCTAGGCAGGTGGAGGCAAGGTCAGCTTGTGCAGAGGTCTTGACGGTGAGTCCGTCCTGGTCGGGAAGCCCTTGAAGCAGGCTGGGACTGCGAGCAGTGAGGTGAGAGTAGGTGTGGTGTAAAGTGTTGTGAGGGCAGGAAGGTGAGCATGAGACATGTTGTGGGGCTGCCGCAGGCAGGTGGATGCCAGCTGTCTGTGTGAGCCTGTGTGAGTAGTCGTCTTTGCTTTGAGAGTGGCTTTGAGGAGGAGGCTTTTCCTCGAAGTGGCGCAGCTAGCAGGTAGCTGTGAGTAGGTGTGGTGGAAGTGTTGGGAGAGGAGGAAGGTGAGCAGCGCAGGTGTTGTGGGTGTGCCCTAGGCAGGTGTCGGCAATGTTTGCAGCACTGAGTCGTGGCCTGGGAGCCCTGGGTGGTGGGGGAGTGGCTTTATGAGGGTGGTCCTGCTAGGAGTAAAGTGTGAGCAGGCGTGGTGCAAGTTTTGGGAGGGGAGGAATGTGAGCCTGGTGGGTGTTGTGGGGCTGCGGCAGGAATGGAGCCGCAAGCTTTGCTTGCGCAGTGCTCCTCTGTAGGAGGCCTGTGTGGTGGGCTGGGCGTTTGATGAGGATGGCACTGGTGAGAGTAGGAGTGGTGTAAAGTGTTGTGAGGGCAGGAAGGTGAGCAGGGCCCATGTTGTGGGGCTGCCCTAGGCAGGTGGAGGCAAGGTCAGCTTGTGCAGAGGTCTTGACGGTGAGTCCGTCCTGGTCGGGAAGCCCTTGAAGCAGGCTGGGACTGCGAGCAGTGAGGAGAGAGTAGAGCTGTTGTAGCTTTTGGGTAAGAGGCGGCCTGGAGAAAAGTGTCGGGCAGTAAGAAGAAGAGCAGGGCAGAAGTTGCAGAGGTGCCCTAGGCAGGTGGAGGCCAGCCTGGCTGGTGCAGAAGTCGTGACTTTGTGTCTCTAAGGGTGGGGAAGGTGCTGTAGCAAGCTAGCAGTCCCTGCAGTGTGGTGAGAGGAGGCATAGTGTAAGTGTTGTGAGGTCAGAAAGGCAAGTGTGACGTGCTGTGGGGCTGCCCTAGGCAGGTGGAGGCAAGGTCGGCTTGTGCAGAGGTCTTGACGGTGAGTCCGTCATGGTCGGGAAGCCCTTGAAGCAGGCTGGGACTGCGAGCAGTGAGGTGAGAGTAGGTGTGGTGTAAAGTGTTGTGAGGGCAGGAAGGTGAGCATGAGACATGTTGTGGGGCTGCCGCAGGCAGGTGGATGCCAGCTGTCTGTGTGAGCCTGTGTGAGTAGTTGTCTTTGCTTTGAGAGTGGCTTTGAGGAGGAGGCTTTTCCTCGAAGTGGCGCAGCTAGCAGGTAGCTGTGAGTAGGTGTGGTGGAAGTGTTGGGAGAGGAGGAAGGTGAGCAGCGCAGGTGTTGTGGGTGTGCCCTAGGCAGGTGTCGGCAATGTTTGCAGCACTGAGTCGTGGCCTGGGAGCCCTGGGTGGTGGGGGAGTGGCTTTATGAGGGTGGTCCTGCTAGGAGTAAAGTGTGAGCAGGCGTGGTGCAAGTTTTGGGAGGGGAGGAATGTGAGCCTGGTGGGTGTTGTGGGGCTGCGGCAGGAATGGAGCCGCAAGCTTTGCTTGCGCAGTGCTCCTCTGTGGGAGGCCTGTGTGGTGGGCTGGGCGTTTGATGAGGATGGCACTGGTGAGAGTAGGAGTGGTGTAAAGTGTTGTGAGGGCAGGAAGGTGAGCAGGGCCCATGTTGTGGGGCTGCCCTAGGCAGGTGGAGGCAAGGTCAGCTTGTGCAGAGGTCTTGACGGTGAGTCCGTCCTGGTCGGGAAGCCCTTGAAGCAGGCTGGGACTGCGAGCAGTGAGGAGAGAGTAGAGCTGTTGTAGCTTTTGGGTAAGAGGCGGCCTGGAGAAAAGTGTCGGGCAGTAAGAAGGAGAGCAGGGCAGAAGTTGCAGAGGTGCCCTAGGCAGGTGGAGGCCAGCCTGGCTGGTGCAGAAGTCGTGACTTTGTGTCTCTAAGGGTGGGGAAGGTGCTGTAGCAAGCTAGCAGTCCCTGCAGTGTGGTGAGAGGAGGCATAGTGTAAGTGTTGTGAGGTCAGAAAGGCAAGTGTGACGTGCTGTGGGGCTGCCCTAGGCAGGTGGAGGCAAGGTCGGCTTGTGCAGAGGTCTTGACGGTGAGTCCGTCATGGTCGGGAAGCCCTTGAAGCAGGCTGGGACTGCGAGCAGTGAGGTGAGAGTAGGTGTGGTGTAAAGTGTTGTGAGGGCAGGAAGGTGAGCATGAGACATGTTGTGGGGCTGCCGCAGGCAGGTGGATGCCAGCTGTCTGTGTGAGCCTGTGTGAGTAGTCGTCTTTGCTTTGAGAGTGGCTTTGAGGAGGAGGCTTTTCCTCGAAGTGGCGCAGCTAGCAGGTAGCTGTGAGTAGGTGTGGTGGAAGTGTTGGGAGAGGAGGAAGGTGAGCAGCGCAGGTGTTGTGGGTGTGCCCTAGGCAGGTGTCGGCAATGTTTGCAGCACTGAGTCGTGGCCTGGGAGCCCTGGGTGGTGGGGGAGTGGCTTTATGAGGGTGGTCCTGCTAGGAGTAAAGTGTGAGCAGGCGTGGTGCAAGTTTTGGGAGGGGAGGAATGTGAGCCTGGTGGGTGTTGTGGGGCTGCGGCAGGAATGGAGCCGCAAGCTTTGCTTGCGCAGTGCTCCTCTGTGGGAGGCCTGTGTGGTGGGCTGGGCGTTTGATGAGGATGGCACTGGTGAGAGTAGGAGTGGTGTAAAGTGTTGTGAGGGCAGGAAGGTGAGCAGGGCCCATGTTGTGGGGCTGCCCTAGGCAGGTGGAGGCAAGGTCAGCTTGTGCAGAGGTCTTGACGGTGAGTCCGTCCTGGTCGGGAAGCCCTTGAAGCAGGCTGGGACTGCGAGCAGTGAGGTGAGAGTAGGTGTGGTGTAAAGTGTTGTGAGGGCAGGAAGGTGAGCATGAGACATGTTGTGGGGCTGCCGCAGGCAGGTGGATGCCAGCTGTCTGTGTGAGCCTGTGTGAGTAGTCGTCTTTGCTTTGAGAGTGGCTTTGAGGAGGAGGCTTTTCCTCGAAGTGGCGCAGCTAGCAGGTAGCTGTGAGTAGGTGTGGTGGAAGTGTTGGGAGAGGAGGAAGGTGAGCAGCGCAGGTGTTGTGGGTGTGCCCTAGGCAGGTGTCGGCAATGTTTGCAGCACTGAGTCGTGGCCTGGGAGCCCTGGGTGGTGGGGGAGTGGCTTTATGAGGGTGGTCCTGCTAGGAGTAAAGTGTGAGCAGGCGTGGTGCAAGTTTTGGGAGGGGAGGAATGTGAGCCTGGTGGGTGTTGTGGGGCTGCGGCAGGAATGGAGCCGCAAGCTTTGCTTGCGCAGTGCTCCTCTGTAGGAGGCCTGTGTGGTGGGCTGGGCGTTTGATGAGGATGGCACTGGTGAGAGTAGGAGTGGTGTAAAGTGTTGTGAGGGCAGGAAGGTGAGCAGGGCCCATGTTGTGGGGCTGCCCTAGGCAGGTGGAGGCAAGGTCAGCTTGTGCAGAGGTCTTGACGGTGAGTCCGTCCTGGTCGGGAAGCCCTTGAAGCAGGCTGGGACTGCGAGCAGTGAGGAGAGAGTAGAGCTGTTGTAGCTTTTGGGTAAGAGGCAGCCTGGAGAAAAGTGTCGGGCAGTAAGAAGAAGAGCAGGGCAGAAGTTGCAGAGGTGCCCTAGGCAGGTGGAGGCCAGCCTGGCTGGTGCAGAAGTCGTGACTTTGTGTCTCTAAGGGTGGGGAAGGTGCTGTAGCAAGCTAGCAGTCCCTGCAGTGTGGTGAGAGGAGGCATAGTGTAAGTGTTGTGAGGTCAGAAAGGCAAGTGTGACGTGCTGTGGGGCTGCCCTAGGCAGGTGGAGGCAAGGCCGGCTTGTGCAGAGGTCTTGACGGTGAGTCCGTCCTGGTCGGGAAGCCCTTGAAGCAGGCTGGGACTGCGAGCAGTGAGGTGAGAGTAGGTGTGGTGTAAAGTGTTGTGAGGGCAGGAAGGTGAGCATGAGACATGTTGTGGGGCTGCCGCAGGCAGGTGGATGCCAGCTGTCTGTGTGAGCCTGTGTGAGTAGTCGTCTTTGCTTTGAGAGTGGCTTTGAGGAGGAGGCTTTTCCTCGAAGTGGCGCAGCTAGCAGGTAGCTGTGAGTAGGTGTGGTGGAAGTGTTGGGAGAGGAGGAAGGTGAGCAGCGCAGGTGTTGTGGGTGTGCCCTAGGCAGGTGTCGGCAATGTTTGCAGCACTGAGTCGTGGCCTGGGAGCCCTGGGTGGTGGGGGAGTGGCTTTATGAGGGTGGTCCTGCTAGGAGTAAAGTGTGAGCAGGCGTGGTGCAAGTTTTGGGAGGGGAGGAATGTGAGCCTGGTGGGTGTTGTGGGGCTGCGGCAGGAATGGAGCCGCAAGCTTTGCTTGCGCAGTGCTCCTCTGTGGGAGGCCTGTGTGGTGGGCTGGGCGTTTGATGAGGATGGCACTGGTGAGAGTAGGAGTGGTGTAAAGTGTTGTGAGGGCAGGAAGGTGAGCAGGGCCCATGTTGTGGGGCTGCCCTAGGCAGGTGGAGGCAAGGTCAGCTTGTGCAGAGGTCTTGACGGTGAGTCCGTCCTGGTCGGGAAGCCCTTGAAGCAGGCTGGGACTGCGAGCAGTGAGGTGAGAGTAGGTGTGGTGTAAAGTGTTGTGAGGGCAGGAAGGTGAGCATGAGACATGTTGTGGGGCTGCCGCAGGCAGGTGGATGCCAGCTGTCTGTGTGAGCCTGTGTGAGTAGTCGTCTTTGCTTTGAGAGTGGCTTTGAGGAGGAGGCTTTTCCTCGAAGTGGCGCAGCTAGCAGGTAGCTGTGAGTAGGTGTGGTGGAAGTGTTGGGAGAGGAGGAAGGTGAGCAGCGCAGGTGTTGTGGGTGTGCCCTAGGCAGGTGTCGGCAATGTTTGCAGCACTGAGTCGTGGCCTGGGAGCCCTGGGTGGTGGGGGAGTGGCTTTATGAGGGTGGTCCTGCTAGGAGTAAAGTGTGAGCAGGCGTGGTGCAAGTTTTGGGAGGGGAGGAATGTGAGCCTGGTGGGTGTTGTGGGGCTGCGGCAGGAATGGAGCCGCAAGCTTTGCTTGCGCAGTGCTCCTCTGTAGGAGGCCTGTGTGGTGGGCTGGGCGTTTGATGAGGATGGCACTGGTGAGAGTAGGAGTGGTGTAAAGTGTTGTGAGGGCAGGAAGGTGAGCAGGGCCCATGTTGTGGGGCTGCCCTAGGCAGGTGGAGGCAAGGTCAGCTTGTGCAGAGGTCTTGACGGTGAGTCCGTCCTGGTCGGGAAGCCCTTGAAGCAGGCTGGGACTGCGAGCAGTGAGGAGAGAGTAGAGCTGTTGTAGCTTTTGGGTAAGAGGCGGCCTGGAGAAAAGTGTCGGGCAGTAAGAAGAAGAGCAGGGCAGAAGTTGCAGAGGTGCCCTAGGCAGGTGGAGGCCAGCCTGGCTGGTGCAGAAGTCGTGACTTTGTGTCTCTAAGGGTGGGGAAGGTGCTGTAGCAAGCTAGCAGTCCCTGCAGTGTGGTGAGAGGAGGCATAGTGTAAGTGTTGTGAGGTCAGAAAGGCAAGTGTGACGTGCTGTGGGGCTGCCCTAGGCAGGTGGAGGCAAGGTCGGCTTGTGCAGAGGTCTTGACGGTGAGTCCGTCATGGTCGGGAAGCCCTTGAAGCAGGCTGGGACTGCGAGCAGTGAGGTGAGAGTAGGTGTGGTGTAAAGTGTTGTGAGGGCAGGAAGGTGAGCATGAGACATGTTGTGGGGCTGCCGCAGGCAGGTGGATGCCAGCTGTCTGTGTGAGCCTGTGTGAGTAGTTGTCTTTGCTTTGAGAGTGGCTTTGAGGAGGAGGCTTTTCCTCGAAGTGGCGCAGCTAGCAGGTAGCTGTGAGTAGGTGTGGTGGAAGTGTTGGGAGAGGAGGAAGGTGAGCAGCGCAGGTGTTGTGGGTGTGCCCTAGGCAGGTGTCGGCAATGTTTGCAGCACTGAGTCGTGGCCTGGGAGCCCTGGGTGGTGGGGGAGTGGCTTTATGAGGGTGGTCCTGCTAGGAGTAAAGTGTGAGCAGGCGTGGTGCAAGTTTTGGGAGGGGAGGAATGTGAGCCTGGTGGGTGTTGTGGGGCTGCGGCAGGAATGGAGCCGCAAGCTTTGCTTGCGCAGTGCTCCTCTGTGGGAGGCCTGTGTGGTGGGCTGGGCGTTTGATGAGGATGGCACTGGTGAGAGTAGGAGTGGTGTAAAGTGTTGTGAGGGCAGGAAGGTGAGCAGGGCCCATGTTGTGGGGCTGCCCTAGGCAGGTGGAGGCAAGGTCAGCTTGTGCAGAGGTCTTGACGGTGAGTCCGTCCTGGTCGGGAAGCCCTTGAAGCAGGCTGGGACTGCGAGCAGTGAGGAGAGAGTAGAGCTGTTGTAGCTTTTGGGTAAGAGGCGGCCTGGAGAAAAGTGTCGGGCAGTAAGAAGGAGAGCAGGGCAGAAGTTGCAGAGGTGCCCTAGGCAGGTGGAGGCCAGCCTGGCTGGTGCAGAAGTCGTGACTTTGTGTCTCTAAGGGTGGGGAAGGTGCTGTAGCAAGCTAGCAGTCCCTGCAGTGTGGTGAGAGGAGGCATAGTGTAAGTGTTGTGAGGTCAGAAAGGCAAGTGTGACGTGCTGTGGGGCTGCCCTAGGCAGGTGGAGGCAAGGTCGGCTTGTGCAGAGGTCTTGACGGTGAGTCCGTCATGGTCGGGAAGCCCTTGAAGCAGGCTGGGACTGCGAGCAGTGAGGTGAGAGTAGGTGTGGTGTAAAGTGTTGTGAGGGCAGGAAGGTGAGCATGAGACATGTTGTGGGGCTGCCGCAGGCAGGTGGATGCCAGCTGTCTGTGTGAGCCTGTGTGAGTAGTTGTCTTTGCTTTGAGAGTGGCTTTGAGGAGGAGGCTTTTCCTCGAAGTGGCGCAGCTAGCAGGTAGCTGTGAGTAGGTGTGGTGGAAGTGTTGGGAGAGGAGGAAGGTGAGCAGCGCAGGTGTTGTGGGTGTGCCCTAGGCAGGTGTCGGCAATGTTTGCAGCACTGAGTCGTGGCCTGGGAGCCCTGGGTGGTGGGGGAGTGGCTTTATGAGGGTGGTCCTGCTAGGAGTAAAGTGTGAGCAGGCGTGGTGCAAGTTTTGGGAGGGGAGGAATGTGAGCCTGGTGGGTGTTGTGGGGCTGCGGCAGGAATGGAGCCGCAAGCTTTGCTTGCGCAGTGCTCCTCTGTGGGAGGCCTGTGTGGTGGGCTGGGCGTTTGATGAGGATGGCACTGGTGAGAGTAGGAGTGGTGTAAAGTGTTGTGAGGGCAGGAAGGTGAGCAGGGCCCATGTTGTGGGGCTGCCCTAGGCAGGTGGAGGCAAGGTCAGCTTGTGCAGAGGTCTTGACGGTGAGTCCGTCCTGGTCGGGAAGCCCTTGAAGCAGGCTGGGACTGCGAGCAGTGAGGAGAGAGTAGAGCTGTTGTAGCTTTTGGGTAAGAGGCGGCCTGGAGAAAAGTGTCGGGCGGTAAGAAGGAGAGCAGGGCAGAAGTTGCAGAGGTGCCCTAGGCAGGTGGAGGCCAGCTTGGCTGGTGCAGAAGTCGTGACTTTGTGTCTCTAAGGGTGGGGAAGGTGCTGTAGCAAGCTAGCAGTCCCTGCAGTGTGGTGAGAGGAGGCATAGTGTAAGTGTTGTGAGGTCAGAAAGGCAAGTGTGACGTGCTGTGGGGCTGCCCTAGGCAGGTGGAGGCAAGGTCGGCTTGTGCAGAGGTCTTGACGGTGAGTCCGTCATGGTCGGGAAGCCCTTGAAGCAGGCTGGGACTGCGAGCAGTGAGGTGAGAGTAGGTGTGGTGTAAAGTGTTGTGAGGGCAGGAAGGTGAGCATGAGACATGTTGTGGGGCTGCCGCAGGCAGGTGGATGCCAGCTGTCTGTGTGAGCCTGTGTGAGTAGTCGTCTTTGCTTTGAGAGTGGCTTTGAGGAGGAGGCTTTTCCTCGAAGTGGCGCAGCTAGCAGGTAGCTGTGAGTAGGTGTGGTGGAAGTGTTGGGAGAGGAGGAAGGTGAGCAGCGCAGGTGTTGTGGGTGTGCCCTAGGCAGGTGTCGGCAATGTTTGCAGCACTGAGTCGTGGCCTGGGAGCCCTGGGTGGTGGGGGAGTGGCTTTATGAGGGTGGTCCTGCTAGGAGTAAAGTGTGAGCAGGCGTGGTGCAAGTTTTGGGAGGGGAGGAATGTGAGCCTGGTGGGTGTTGTGGGGCTGCGGCAGGAATGGAGCCGCAAGCTTTGCTTGCGCAGTGCTCCTCTGTGGGAGGCCTGTGTGGTGGGCTGGGCGTTTGATGAGGATGGCACTGGTGAGAGTAGGAGTGGTGTAAAGTGTTGTGAGGGCAGGAAGGTGAGCAGGGCCCATGTTGTGGGGCTGCCCTAGGCAGGTGGAGGCAAGGTCGGCTTGTGCAGAGGTCTTGACGGTGAGTCCGTCATGGTCGGGAAGCCCTTGAAGCAGGCTGGGACTGCGAGCAGTGAGGTGAGAGTAGGTGTGGTGTAAAGTGTTGTGAGGGCAGGAATGTGAGCATGAGACATGTTGTGGGGCTGCCGCAGGCAGGTGGATGCCAGCTGTCTGTGTGAGCCTGTGTGAGTAGTCGTCTTTGCTTTGAGAGTGGCTTTGAGGAGGAGGCTTTTCCTCGAAGTGGCGCAGCTAGCAGGTAGCTGTGAGTAGGTGTGGTGGAAGTGTTGGGAGAGGAGGAAGGTGAGCAGCGCAGGTGTTGTGGGTGTGCCCTAGGCAGGTGTCGGCAATGTTTGCAGCACTGAGTCGTGGCCTGGGAGCCCTGGGTGGTGGGGGAGTGGCTTTATGAGGGTGGTCCTGCTAGGAGTAAAGTGTGAGCAGGCGTGGTGCAAGTTTTGGGAGGGGAGGAATGTGAGCCTGGTGGGTGTTGTGGGGCTGCGGCAGGAATGGAGCCGCAAGCTTTGCTTGCGCAGTGCTCCTCTGTGGGAGGCCTGTGTGGTGGGCTGGGCGTTTGATGAGGATGGCACTGGTGAGAGTAGGAGTGGTGTAAAGTGTTGTGAGGGCAGGAAGGTGAGCAGGGCCCATGTTGTGGGGCTGCCCTAGGCAGGTGGAGGCAAGGTCAGCTTGTGCAGAGGTCTTGACGGTGAGTCCGTCCTGGTCGGGAAGCCCTTGAAGCAGGCTGGGACTGCGAGCAGTGAGGAGAGAGTAGAGCTGTTGTAGCTTTTGGGTAAGAGGCGGCCTGGAGAAAAGTGTCGGGCAGTAAGAAGGAGAGCAGGGCAGAAGTTGCAGAGGTGCCCTAGGCAGGTGGAGGCCAGCCTGGCTGGTGCAGAAGTCGTGACTTTGTGTCTCTAAGGGTGGGGAAGGTGCTGTAGCAAGCTAGCAGTCCCTGCAGTGTGGTGAGAGGAGGCATAGTGTAAGTGTTGTGAGGTCAGAAAGGCAAGTGTGACGTGCTGTGGGGCTGCCCTAGGCAGGTGGAGGCAAGGTCGGCTTGTGCAGAGGTCTTGACGGTGAGTCCGTCATGGTCGGGAAGCCCTTGAAGCAGGCTGGGACTGCGAGCAGTGAGGTGAGAGTAGGTGTGGTGTAAAGTGTTGTGAGGGCAGGAAGGTGAGCATGAGACATGTTGTGGGGCTGCCGCAGGCAGGTGGATGCCAGCTGTCTGTGTGAGCCTGTGTGAGTAGTCGTCTTTGCTTTGAGAGTGGCTTTGAGGAGGAGGCTTTTCCTCGAAGTGGCGCAGCTAGCAGGTAGCTGTGAGTAGGTGTGGTGGAAGTGTTGGGAGAGGAGGAAGGTGAGCAGCGCAGGTGTTGTGGGTGTGCCCTAGGCAGGTGTCGGCAATGTTTGCAGCACTGAGTCGTGGCCTGGGAGCCCTGGGTGGTGGGGGAGTGGCTTTATGAGGGTGGTCCTGCTAGGAGTAAAGTGTGAGCAGGCGTGGTGCAAGTTTTGGGAGGGGAGGAATGTGAGCCTGGTGGGTGTTGTGGGGCTGCGGCAGGAATGGAGCCGCAAGCTTTGCTTGCGCAGTGCTCCTCTGTGGGAGGCCTGTGTGGTGGGCTGGGCGTTTGATGAGGATGGCACTGGTGAGAGTAGGAGTGGTGTAAAGTGTTGTGAGGGCAGGAAGGTGAGCAGGGCCCATGTTGTGGGGCTGCCCTAGGCAGGTGGAGGCAAGGTCAGCTTGTGCAGAGGTCTTGACGGTGAGTCCGTCCTGGTCGGGAAGCCCTTGAAGCAGGCTGGGACTGCGAGCAGTGAGGAGAGAGTAGAGCTGTTGTAGCTTTTGGGTAAGAGGCGGCCTGGAGAAAAGTGTCGGGCGGTAAGAAGGAGAGCAGGGCAGAAGTTGCAGAGGTGCCCTAGGCAGGTGGAGGCCAGCTTGGCTGGTGCAGAAGTCGTGACTTTGTGTCTCTAAGGGTGGGGAAGGTGCTGTAGCAAGCTAGCAGTCCCTGCAGTGTGGTGAGAGGAGGCATAGTGTAAGTGTTGTGAGGTCAGAAAGGCAAGTGTGACGTGCTGTGGGGCTGCCCTAGGCAGGTGGAGGCAAGGTCGGCTTGTGCAGAGGTCTTGACGGTGAGTCCGTCATGGTCGGGAAGCCCTTGAAGCAGGCTGGGACTGCGAGCAGTGAGGTGAGAGTAGGTGTGGTGTAAAGTGTTGTGAGGGCAGGAAGGTGAGCATGAGACATGTTGTGGGGCTGCCGCAGGCAGGTGGATGCCAGCTGTCTGTGTGAGCCTGTGTGAGTAGTCGTCTTTGCTTTGAGAGTGGCTTTGAGGAGGAGGCTTTTCCTCGAAGTGGCGCAGCTAGCAGGTAGCTGTGAGTAGGTGTGGTGGAAGTGTTGGGAGAGGAGGAAGGTGAGCAGCGCAGGTGTTGTGGGTGTGCCCTAGGCAGGTGTCGGCAATGTTTGCAGCACTGAGTCGTGGCCTGGGAGCCCTGGGTGGTGGGGGAGTGGCTTTATGAGGGTGGTCCTGCTAGGAGTAAAGTGTGAGCAGGCGTGGTGCAAGTTTTGGGAGGGGAGGAATGTGAGCCTGGTGGGTGTTGTGGGGCTGCGGCAGGAATGGAGCCGCAAGCTTTGCTTGCGCAGTGCTCCTCTGTGGGAGGCCTGTGTGGTGGGCTGGGCGTTTGATGAGGATGGCACTGGTGAGAGTAGGAGTGGTGTAAAGTGTTGTGAGGGCAGGAAGGTGAGCAGGGCCCATGTTGTGGGGCTGCCCTAGGCAGGTGGAGGCAAGGTCAGCTTGTGCAGAGGTCTTGACGGTGAGTCCGTCCTGGTCGGGAAGCCCTTGAAGCAGGCTGGGACTGCGAGCAGTGAGGAGAGAGTAGAGCTGTTGTAGCTTTTGGGTAAGAGGCGGCCTGGAGAAAAGTGTCGGGCAGTAAGAAGGAGAGCAGGGCAGAAGTTGCAGAGGTGCCCTAGGCAGGTGGAGGCCAGCCTGGCTGGTGCAGAAGTCGTGACTTTGTGTCTCTAAGGGTGGGGAAGGTGCTGTAGCAAGCTAGCAGTCCCTGCAGTGTGGTGAGAGGAGGCATAGTGTAAGTGTTGTGAGGTCAGAAAGGCAAGTGTGACGTGCTGTGGGGCTGCCCTAGGCAGGTGGAGGCAAGGTCGGCTTGTGCAGAGGTCTTGACGGTGAGTCCGTCATGGTCGGGAAGCCCTTGAAGCAGGCTGGGACTGCGAGCAGTGAGGTGAGAGTAGGTGTGGTGTAAAGTGTTGTGAGGGCAGGAAGGTGAGCATGAGACATGTTGTGGGGCTGCCGCAGGCAGGTGGATGCCAGCTGTCTGTGTGAGCCTGTGTGAGTAGTCGTCTTTGCTTTGAGAGTGGCTTTGAGGAGGAGGCTTTTCCTCGAAGTGGCGCAGCTAGCAGGTAGCTGTGAGTAGGTGTGGTGGAAGTGTTGGGAGAGGAGGAAGGTGAGCAGCGCAGGTGTTGTGGGTGTGCCCTAGGCAGGTGTCGGCAATGTTTGCAGCACTGAGTCGTGGCCTGGGAGCCCTGGGTGGTGGGGGAGTGGCTTTATGAGGGTGGTCCTGCTAGGAGTAAAGTGTGAGCAGGCGTGGTGCAAGTTTTGGGAGGGGAGGAATGTGAGCCTGGTGGGTGTTGTGGGGCTGCGGCAGGAATGGAGCCGCAAGCTTTGCTTGCGCAGTGCTCCTCTGTGGGAGGCCTGTGTGGTGGGCTGGGCGTTTGATGAGGATGGCACTGGTGAGAGTAGGAGTGGTGTAAAGTGTTGTGAGGGCAGGAAGGTGAGCAGGGCCCATGTTGTGGGGCTGCCCTAGGCAGGTGGAGGCAAGGTCAGCTTGTGCAGAGGTCTTGACGGTGAGTCCGTCCTGGTCGGGAAGCCCTTGAAGCAGGCTGGGACTGCGAGCAGTGAGGAGAGAGTAGAGCTGTTGTAGCTTTTGGGTAAGAGGCGGCCTGGAGAAAAGTGTCGGGCAGTAAGAAGGAGAGCAGGGCAGAAGTTGCAGAGGTGCCCTAGGCAGGTGGAGGCCAGCCTGGCTGGTGCAGAAGTCGTGACTTTGTGTCTCTAAGGGTGGGGAAGGTGCTGTAGCAAGCTAGCAGTCCCTGCAGTGTGGTGAGAGGAGGCATAGTGTAAGTGTTGTGAGGTCAGAAAGGCAAGTGTGACGTGCTGTGGGGCTGCCCTAGGCAGGTGGAGGCAAGGTCGGCTTGTGCAGAGGTCTTGACGGTGAGTCCGTCATGGTCGGGAAGCCCTTGAAGCAGGCTGGGACTGCGAGCAGTGAGGTGAGAGTAGGTGTGGTGTAAAGTGTTGTGAGGGCAGGAAGGTGAGCATGAGACATGTTGTGGGGCTGCCGCAGGCAGGTGGATGCCAGCTGTCTGTGTGAGCCTGTGTGAGTAGTCGTCTTTGCTTTGAGAGTGGCTTTGAGGAGGAGGCTTTTCCTCGAAGTGGCGCAGCTAGCAGGTAGCTGTGAGTAGGTGTGGTGGAAGTGTTGGGAGAGGAGGAAGGTGAGCAGCGCAGGTGTTGTGGGTGTGCCCTAGGCAGGTGTCGGCAATGTTTGCAGCACTGAGTCGTGGCCTGGGAGCCCTGGGTGGTGGGGGAGTGGCTTTATGAGGGTGGTCCTGCTAGGAGTAAAGTGTGAGCAGGCGTGGTGCAAGTTTTGGGAGGGGAGGAATGTGAGCCTGGTGGGTGTTGTGGGGCTGCGGCAGGAATGGAGCCGCAAGCTTTGCTTGCGCAGTGCTCCTCTGTGGGAGGCCTGTGTGGTGGGCTGGGCGTTTGATGAGGATGGCACTGGTGAGAGTAGGAGTGGTGTAAAGTGTTGTGAGGGCAGGAAGGTGAGCAGGGCCCATGTTGTGGGGCTGCCCTAGGCAGGTGGAGGCAAGGTCAGCTTGTGCAGAGGTCTTGACGGTGAGTCCGTCCTGGTCGGGAAGCCCTTGAAGCAGGCTGGGACTGCGAGCAGTGAGGAGAGAGTAGAGCTGTTGTAGCTTTTGGGTAAGAGGCGGCCTGGAGAAAAGTGTCGGGCAGTAAGAAGGAGAGCAGGGCAGAAGTTGCAGAGGTGCCCTAGGCAGGTGGAGGCCAGCCTGGCTGGTGCAGAAGTCGTGACTTTGTGTCTCTAAGGGTGGGGAAGGTGCTGTAGCAAGCTAGCAGTCCCTGCAGTGTGGTGAGAGGAGGCATAGTGTAAGTGTTGTGAGGTCAGAAAGGCAAGTGTGACGTGCTGTGGGGCTGCCCTAGGCAGGTGGAGGCAAGGTCGGCTTGTGCAGAGGTCTTGACGGTGAGTCCGTCATGGTCGGGAAGCCCTTGAAGCAGGCTGGGACTGCGAGCAGTGAGGTGAGAGTAGGTGTGGTGTAAAGTGTTGTGAGGGCAGGAAGGTGAGCGTGAGACATGTTGTGGGGCTGCCGCAGGCAGGTGGATGCCAGCTGTCTGTGTGAGCCTGTGTGAGTAGTCGTCTTTGCTTTGAGAGTGGCTTTGAGGAGGAGGCTTTTCCTCGAAGTGGCGCAGCTAGCAGGTAGCTGTGAGTAGGTGTGGTGGAAGTGTTGGGAGAGGAGGAAGGTGAGCAGCGCAGGTGTTGTGGGTGTGCCCTAGGCAGGTGTCGGCAATGTTTGCAGCACTGAGTCGTGGCCTGGGAGCCCTGGGTGGTGGGGGAGTGGCTTTATGAGGGTGGTCCTGCTAGGAGTAAAGTGTGAGCAGGCGTGGTGCAAGTTTTGGGAGGGGAGGAATGTGAGCCTGGTGGGTGTTGTGGGGCTGCGGCAGGAATGGAGCCGCAAGCTTTGCTTGCGCAGTGCTCCTCTGTGGGAGGCCTGTGTGGTGGGCTGGGCGTTTGATGAGGATGGCACTGGTGAGAGTAGGAGTGGTGTAAAGTGTTGTGAGGGCAGGAAGGTGAGCAGGGCCCATGTTGTGGGGCTGCCCTAGGCAGGTGGAGGCAAGGTCAGCTTGTGCAGAGGTCTTGACGGTGAGTCCGTCCTGGTCGGGAAGCCCTTGAAGCAGGCTGGGACTGCGAGCAGTGAGGAGAGAGTAGAGCTGTTGTAGCTTTTGGGTAAGAGGCGGCCTGGAGAAAAGTGTCGGGCAGTAAGAAGGAGAGCAGGGCAGAAGTTGCAGAGGTGCCCTAGGCAGGTGGAGGCCAGCCTGGCTGGTGCAGAAGTCGTGACTTTGTGTCTCTAAGGGTGGGGAAGGTGCTGTAGCAAGCTAGCAGTCCCTGCAGTGTGGTGAGAGGAGGCATAGTGTAAGTGTTGTGAGGTCAGAAAGGCAAGTGTGACGTGCTGTGGGGCTGCCCTAGGCAGGTGGAGGCAAGGTCGGCTTGTGCAGAGGTCTTGACGGTGAGTCCGTCATGGTCGGGAAGCCCTTGAAGCAGGCTGGGACTGCGAGCAGTGAGGTGAGAGTAGGTGTGGTGTAAAGTGTTGTGAGGGCAGGAAGGTGAGCATGAGACATGTTGTGGGGCTGCCGCAGGCAGGTGGATGCCAGCTGTCTGTGTGAGCCTGTGTGAGTAGTCGTCTTTGCTTTGAGAGTGGCTTTGAGGAGGAGGCTTTTCCTCGAAGTGGCGCAGCTAGCAGGTAGCTGTGAGTAGGTGTGGTGGAAGTGTTGGGAGAGGAGGAAGGTGAGCAGCGCAGGTGTTGTGGGTGTGCCCTAGGCAGGTGTCGGCAATGTTTGCAGCACTGAGTCGTGGCCTGGGAGCCCTGGGTGGTGGGGGAGTGGCTTTATGAGGGTGGTCCTGCTAGGAGTAAAGTGTGAGCAGGCGTGGTGCAAGTTTTGGGAGGGGAGGAATGTGAGCCTGGTGGGTGTTGTGGGGCTGCGGCAGGAATGGAGCCGCAAGCTTTGCTTGCGCAGTGCTCCTCTGTGGGAGGCCTGTGTGGTGGGCTGGGCGTTTGATGAGGATGGCACTGGTGAGAGTAGGAGTGGTGTAAAGTGTTGTGAGGGCAGGAAGGTGAGCAGGGCCCATGTTGTGGGGCTGCCCTAGGCAGGTGGAGGCAAGGTCAGCTTGTGCAGAGGTCTTGACGGTGAGTCCGTCCTGGTCGGGAAGCCCTTGAAGCAGGCTGGGACTGCGAGCAGTGAGGAGAGAGTAGAGCTGTTGTAGCTTTTGGGTAAGAGGCGGCCTGGAGAAAAGTGTCGGGCAGTAAGAAGGAGAGCAGGGCAGAAGTTGCAGAGGTGCCCTAGGCAGGTGGAGGCCAGCCTGGCTGGTGCAGAAGTCGTGACTTTGTGTCTCTAAGGGTGGGGAAGGTGCTGTAGCAAGCTAGCAGTCCCTGCAGTGTGGTGAGAGGAGGCATAGTGTAAGTGTTGTGAGGTCAGAAAGGCAAGTGTGACGTGCTGTGGGGCTGCCCTAGGCAGGTGGAGGCAAGGTCGGCTTGTGCAGAGGTCTTGACGGTGAGTCCGTCATGGTCGGGAAGCCCTTGAAGCAGGCTGGGACTGCGAGCAGTGAGGTGAGAGTAGGTGTGGTGTAAAGTGTTGTGAGGGCAGGAAGGTGAGCATGAGACATGTTGTGGGGCTGCCGCAGGCAGGTGGATGCCAGCTGTCTGTGTGAGCCTGTGTGAGTAGTCGTCTTTGCTTTGAGAGTGGCTTTGAGGAGGAGGCTTTTCCTCAAAGTGGCGCAGCTAGCAGGTAGCTGTGAGTAGGTGTGGTGGAAGTGTTGGGAGAGGAGGAAGGTGAGCAGCGCAGGTGTTGTGGGTGTGCCCTAGGCAGGTGTCGGCAATGTTTGCAGCACTGAGTCGTGGCCTGGGAGCCCTGGGTGGTGGGGGAGTGGCTTTATGAGGGTGGTCCTGCTAGGAGTAAAGTGTGAGCAGGCGTGGTGCAAGTTTTGGGAGGGGAGGAATGTGAGCCTGGTGGGTGTTGTGGGGCTGCGGCAGGAATGGAGCCGCAAGCTTTGCTTGCGCAGTGCTCCTCTGTGGGAGGCCTGTGTGGTGGGCTGGGCGTTTGATGAGGATGGCACTGGTGAGAGTAGGAGTGGTGTAAAGTGTTGTGAGGGCAGGAAGGTGAGCAGGGCCCATGTTGTGGGGCTGCCCTAGGCAGGTGGAGGCAAGGTCAGCTTGTGCAGAGGTCTTGACGGTGAGTCCGTCCTGGTCGGGAAGCCCTTGAAGCAGGCTGGGACTGCGAGCAGTGAGGAGAGAGTAGAGCTGTTGTAGCTTTTGGGTAAGAGGCGGCCTGGAGAAAAGTGTCGGGCAGTAAGAAGGAGAGCAGGGCAGAAGTTGCAGAGGTGCCCTAGGCAGGTGGAGGCCAGCCTGGCTGGTGCAGAAGTCGTGACTTTGTGTCTCTAAGGGTGGGGAAGGTGCTGTAGCAAGCTAGCAGTCCCTGCAGTGTGGTGAGAGGAGGCATAGTGTAAGTGTTGTGAGGTCAGAAAGGCAAGTGTGACGTGCTGTGGGGCTGCCCTAGGCAGGTGGAGGCAAGGTCGGCTTGTGCAGAGGTCTTGACGGTGAGTCCGTCATGGTCGGGAAGCCCTTGAAGCAGGCTGGGACTGCGAGCAGTGAGGTGAGAGTAGGTGTGGTGTAAAGTGTTGTGAGGGCAGGAAGGTGAGCGTGAGACATGTTGTGGGGCTGCCGCAGGCAGGTGGATGCCAGCTGTCTGTGTGAGCCTGTGTGAGTAGTCGTCTTTGCTTTGAGAGTGGCTTTGAGGAGGAGGCTTTTCCTCGAAGTGGCGCAGCTAGCAGGTAGCTGTGAGTAGGTGTGGTGGAAGTGTTGGGAGAGGAGGAAGGTGAGCAGCGCAGGTGTTGTGGGTGTGCCCTAGGCAGGTGTCGGCAATGTTTGCAGCACTGAGTCGTGGCCTGGGAGCCCTGGGTGGTGGGGGAGTGGCTTTATGAGGGTGGTCCTGCTAGGAGTAAAGTGTGAGCAGGCGTGGTGCAAGTTTTGGGAGGGGAGGAATGTGAGCCTGGTGGGTGTTGTGGGGCTGCGGCAGGAATGGAGCCGCAAGCTTTGCTTGCGCAGTGCTCCTCTGTGGGAGGCCTGTGTGGTGGGCTGGGCGTTTGATGAGGATGGCACTGGTGAGAGTAGGAGTGGTGTAAAGTGTTGTGAGGGCAGGAAGGTGAGCAGGGCCCATGTTGTGGGGCTGCCCTAGGCAGGTGGAGGCAAGGTCAGCTTGTGCAGAGGTCTTGACGGTGAGTCCGTCCTGGTCGGGAAGCCCTTGAAGCAGGCTGGGACTGCGAGCAGTGAGGTGAGAGTAGGTGTGGTGTAAAGTGTTGTGAGGGCAGGAAGGTGAGCATGAGACATGTTGTGGGGCTGCCACAGGCAGGTGGATGCCAGCTGTCTGTGTGAGCCTGTGTGAGTAGTCGTCTTTGCTTTGAGAGTGGCTTTGAGGAGGAGGCTTTTCCTCGAAGTGGCGCAGCTAGCAGGTAGCTGTGAGTAGGTGTGGTGGAAGTGTTGGGAGAGGAGGAAGGTGAGCAGCGCAGGTGTTGTGGGTGTGCCCTAGGCAGGTGTCGGCAATGTTTGCAGCACTGAGTCGTGGCCTGGGAGCCCTGGGTGGTGGGGGAGTGGCTTTATGAGGGTGGTCCTGCTAGGAGTAAAGTGTGAGCAGGCGTGGTGCAAGTTTTGGGAGGGGAGGAATGTGAGCCTGGTGGGTGTTGTGGGGCTGCGGCAGGAATGGAGCCGCAAGCTTTGCTTGCGCAGTGCTCCTCTGTGGGAGGCCTGTGTGGTGGGCTGGGCGTTTGATGAGGATGGCACTGGTGAGAGTAGGAGTGGTGTAAAGTGTTGTGAGGGCAGGAAGGTGAGCAGGGCCCATGTTGTGGGGCTGCCCTAGGCAGGTGGAGGCAAGGTCAGCTTGTGCAGAGGTCTTGACGGTGAGTCCGTCCTGGTCGGGAAGCCCTTGAAGCAGGCTGGGACTGCGAGCAGTGAGGAGAGAGTAGAGCTGTTGTAGCTTTTGGGTAAGAGGCGGCCTGGAGAAAAGTGTCGGGCAGTAAGAAGGAGAGCAGGGCAGAAGTTGCAGAGGTGCCCTAGGCAGGTGGAGGCCAGCCTGGCTGGTGCAGAAGTCGTGACTTTGTGTCTCTAAGGGTGGGGAAGGTGCTGTAGCAAGCTAGCAGTCCCTGCAGTGTGGTGAGAGGAGGCATAGTGTAAGTGTTGTGAGGTCAGAAAGGCAAGTGTGACGTGCTGTGGGGCTGCCCTAGGCAGGTGGAGGCAAGGTCGGCTTGTGCAGAGGTCTTGACGGTGAGTCCGTCATGGTCGGGAAGCCCTTGAAGCAGGCTGGGACTGCGAGCAGTGAGGTGAGAGTAGGTGTGGTGTAAAGTGTTGTGAGGGCAGGAAGGTGAGCATGAGACATGTTGTGGGGCTGCCGCAGGCAGGTGGATGCCAGCTGTCTGTGTGAGCCTGTGTGAGTAGTCGTCTTTGCTTTGAGAGTGGCTTTGAGGAGGAGGCTTTTCCTCGAAGTGGCGCAGCTAGCAGGTAGCTGTGAGTAGGTGTGGTGGAAGTGTTGGGAGAGGAGGAAGGTGAGCAGCGCAGGTGTTGTGGGTGTGCCCTAGGCAGGTGTCGGCAATGTTTGCAGCACTGAGTCGTGGCCTGGGAGCCCTGGGTGGTGGGGGAGTGGCTTTATGAGGGTGGTCCTGCTAGGAGTAAAGTGTGAGCAGGCGTGGTGCAAGTTTTGGGAGGGGAGGAATGTGAGCCTGGTGGGTGTTGTGGGGCTGCGGCAGGAATGGAGCCGCAAGCTTTGCTTGCGCAGTGCTCCTCTGTGGGAGGCCTGTGTGGTGGGCTGGGCGTTTGATGAGGATGGCACTGGTGAGAGTAGGAGTGGTGTAAAGTGTTGTGAGGGCAGGAAGGTGAGCAGGGCCCATGTTGTGGGGCTGCCCTAGGCAGGTGGAGGCAAGGTCAGCTTGTGCAGAGGTCTTGACGGTGAGTCCGTCCTGGTCGGGAAGCCCTTGAAGCAGGCTGGGACTGCGAGCAGTGAGGAGAGAGTAGAGCTGTTGTAGCTTTTGGGTAAGAGGCGGCCTGGAGAAAAGTGTCGGGCGGTAAGAAGGAGAGCAGGGCAGAAGTTGCAGAGGTGCCCTAGGCAGGTGGAGGCCAGCCTGGCTGGTGCAGAAGTCGTGACTTTGTGTCTCTAAGGGTGGGGAAGGTGCTGTAGCAAGCTAGCAGTCCCTGCAGTGTGGTGAGAGGAGGCATAGTGTAAGTGTTGTGAGGTCAGAAAGGCAAGTGTGACGTGCTGTGGGGCTGCCCTAGGCAGGTGGAGGCAAGGTCGGCTTGTGCAGAGGTCTTGACGGTGAGTCCGTCATGGTCGGGAAGCCCTTGAAGCAGGCTGGGACTGCGAGCAGTGAGGTGAGAGTAGGTGTGGTGTAAAGTGTTGTGAGGGCAGGAAGGTGAGCATGAGACATGTTGTGGGGCTGCCGCAGGCAGGTGGATGCCAGCTGTCTGTGTGAGCCTGTGTGAGTAGTCGTCTTTGCTTTGAGAGTGGCTTTGAGGAGGAGGCTTTTCCTCGAAGTGGCGCAGCTAGCAGGTAGCTGTGAGTAGGTGTGGTGGAAGTGTTGGGAGAGGAGGAAGGTGAGCAGCGCAGGTGTTGTGGGTGTGCCCTAGGCAGGTGTCGGCAATGTTTGCAGCACTGAGTCGTGGCCTGGGAGCCCTGGGTGGTGGGGGAGTGGCTTTATGAGGGTGGTCCTGCTAGGAGTAAAGTGTGAGCAGGCGTGGTGCAAGTTTTGGGAGGGGAGGAATGTGAGCCTGGTGGGTGTTGTGGGGCTGCGGCAGGAATGGAGCCGCAAGCTTTGCTTGCGCAGTGCTCCTCTGTGGGAGGCCTGTGTGGTGGGCTGGGCGTTTGATGAGGATGGCACTGGTGAGAGTAGGAGTGGTGTAAAGTGTTGTGAGGGCAGGAAGGTGAGCAGGGCCCATGTTGTGGGGCTGCCCTAGGCAGGTGGAGGCAAGGTCAGCTTGTGCAGAGGTCTTGACGGTGAGTCCGTCCTGGTCGGGAAGCCCTTGAAGCAGGCTGGGACTGCGAGCAGTGAGGAGAGAGTAGAGCTGTTGTAGCTTTTGGGTAAGAGGCGGCCTGGAGAAAAGTGTCGGGCGGTAAGAAGGAGAGCAGGGCAGAAGTTGCAGAGGTGCCCTAGGCAGGTGGAGGCCAGCTTGGCTGGTGCAGAAGTCGTGACTTTGTGTCTCTAAGGGTGGGGAAGGTGCTGTAGCAAGCTAGCAGTCCCTGCAGTGTGGTGAGAGGAGGCATAGTGTAAGTGTTGTGAGGTCAGAAAGGCAAGTGTGACGTGCTGTGGGGCTGCCCTAGGCAGGTGGAGGCAAGGTCGGCTTGTGCAGAGGTCTTGACGGTGAGTCCGTCATGGTCGGGAAGCCCTTGAAGCAGGCTGGGACTGCGAGCAGTGAGGTGAGAGTAGGTGTGGTGTAAAGTGTTGTGAGGGCAGGAAGGTGAGCATGAGACATGTTGTGGGGCTGCCGCAGGCAGGTGGATGCCAGCTGTCTGTGTGAGCCTGTGTGAGTAGTCGTCTTTGCTTTGAGAGTGGCTTTGAGGAGGAGGAGGCTTTTCCTCGAAGTGGCGCAGCTAGCAGGTAGCTGTGAGTAGGTGTGGTGGAAGTGTTGGGAGAGGAGGAAGGTGAGCAGCGCAGGTGTTGTGGGTGTGCCCTAGGCAGGTGTCGGCAATGTTTGCAGCACTGAGTCGTGGCCTGGGAGCCCTGGGTGGTGGGGGAGTGGCTTTATGAGGGTGGTCCTGCTAGGAGTAAAGTGTGAGCAGGCGTGGTGCAAGTTTTGGGAGGGGAGGAATGTGAGCCTGGTGGGTGTTGTGGGGCTGCGGCAGGAATGGAGCCGCAAGCTTTGCTTGCGCAGTGCTCCTCTGTGGGAGGCCTGTGTGGTGGGCTGGGCGTTTGATGAGGATGGCACTGGTGAGAGTAGGAGTGGTGTAAAGTGTTGTGAGGGCAGGAAGGTGAGCAGGGCCCATGTTGTGGGGCTGCCCTAGGCAGGTGGAGGCAAGGTCAGCTTGTGCAGAGGTCTTGACGGTGAGTCCGTCCTGGTCGGGAAGCCCTTGAAGCAGGCTGGGACTGCGAGCAGTGAGGAGAGAGTAGAGCTGTTGTAGCTTTTGGGTAAGAGGCGGCCTGGAGAAAAGTGTCGGGCGGTAAGAAGGAGAGCAGGGCAGAAGTTGCAGAGGTGCCCTAGGCAGGTGGAGGCCAGCCTGGCTGGTGCAGAAGTCGTGACTTTGTGTCTCTAAGGGTGGGGAAGGTGCTGTAGCAAGCTAGCAGTCCCTGCAGTGTGGTGAGAGGAGGCATAGTGTAAGTGTTGTGAGGTCAGAAAGGCAAGTGTGACGTGCTGTGGGGCTGCCCTAGGCAGGTGGAGGCAAGGTCGGCTTGTGCAGAGGTCTTGACGGTGAGTCCGTCATGGTCGGGAAGCCCTTGAAGCAGGCTGGGACTGCGAGCAGTGAGGTGAGAGTAGGTGTGGTGTAAAGTGTTGTGAGGGCAGGAAGGTGAGCATGAGACATGTTGTGGGGCTGCCGCAGGCAGGTGGATGCCAGCTGTCTGTGTGAGCCTGTGTGAGTAGTCGTCTTTGCTTTGAGAGTGGCTTTGAGGAGGAGGCTTTTCCTCGAAGTGGCGCAGCTAGCAGGTAGCTGTGAGTAGGTGTGGTGGAAGTGTTGGGAGAGGAGGAAGGTGAGCAGCGCAGGTGTTGTGGGTGTGCCCTAGGCAGGTGTCGGCAATGTTTGCAGCACTGAGTCGTGGCCTGGGAGCCCTGGGTGGTGGGGGAGTGGCTTTATGAGGGTGGTCCTGCTAGGAGTAAAGTGTGAGCAGGCGTGGTGCAAGTTTTGGGAGGGGAGGAATGTGAGCCTGGTGGGTGTTGTGGGGCTGCGGCAGGAATGGAGCCGCAAGCTTTGCTTGCGCAGTGCTCCTCTGTGGGAGGCCTGTGTGGTGGGCTGGGCGTTTGATGAGGATGGCACTGGTGAGAGTAGGAGTGGTGTAAAGTGTTGTGAGGGCAGGAAGGTGAGCAGGGCCCATGTTGTGGGGCTGCCCTAGGCAGGTGGAGGCAAGGTCAGCTTGTGCAGAGGTCTTGACGGTGAGTCCGTCCTGGTCGGGAAGCCCTTGAAGCAGGCTGGGACTGCGAGCAGTGAGGAGAGAGTAGAGCTGTTGTAGCTTTTGGGTAAGAGGCGGCCTGGAGAAAAGTGTCGGGCGGTAAGAAGGAGAGCAGGGCAGAAGTTGCAGAGGTGCCCTAGGCAGGTGGAGGCCAGCTTGGCTGGTGCAGAAGTCGTGACTTTGTGTCTCTAAGGGTGGGGAAGGTGCTGTAGCAAGCTAGCAGTCCCTGCAGTGTGGTGAGAGGAGGCATAGTGTAAGTGTTGTGAGGTCAGAAAGGCAAGTGTGACGTGCTGTGGGGCTGCCCTAGGCAGGTGGAGGCAAGGTCGGCTTGTGCAGAGGTCTTGACGGTGAGTCCGTCATGGTCGGGAAGCCCTTGAAGCAGGCTGGGACTGCGAGCAGTGAGGTGAGAGTAGGTGTGGTGTAAAGTGTTGTGAGGGCAGGAAGGTGAGCGTGAGACATGTTGTGGGGCTGCCGCAGGCAGGTGGATGCCAGCTGTCTGTGTGAGCCTGTGTGAGTAGTCGTCTTTGCTTTGAGAGTGGCTTTGAGGAGGAGGCTTTTCCTCGAAGTGGCGCAGCTAGCAGGTAGCTGTGAGTAGGTGTGGTGGAAGTGTTGGGAGAGGAGGAAGGTGAGCAGCGCAGGTGTTGTGGGTGTGCCCTAGGCAGGTGTCGGCAATGTTTGCAGCACTGAGTCGTGGCCTGGGAGCCCTGGGTGGTGGGGGAGTGGCTTTATGAGGGTGGTCCTGCTAGGAGTAAAGTGTGAGCAGGCGTGGTGCAAGTTTTGGGAGGGGAGGAATGTGAGCCTGGTGGGTGTTGTGGGGCTGCGGCAGGAATGGAGCCGCAAGCTTTGCTTGCGCAGTGCTCCTCTGTGGGAGGCCTGTGTGGTGGGCTGGGCGTTTGATGAGGATGGCACTGGTGAGAGTAGGAGTGGTGTAAAGTGTTGTGAGGGCAGGAAGGTGAGCAGGGCCCATGTTGTGGGGCTGCCCTAGGCAGGTGGAGGCAAGGTCAGCTTGTGCAGAGGTCTTGACGGTGAGTCCGTCCTGGTCGGGAAGCCCTTGAAGCAGGCTGGGACTGCGAGCAGTGAGGAGAGAGTAGAGCTGTTGTAGCTTTTGGGTAAGAGGCGGCCTGGAGAAAAGTGTCGGGCAGTAAGAAGGAGAGCAGGGCAGAAGTTGCAGAGGTGCCCTAGGCAGGTGGAGGCCAGCCTGGCTGGTGCAGAAGTCGTGACTTTGTGTCTCTAAGGGTGGGGAAGGTGCTGTAGCAAGCTAGCAGTCCCTGCAGTGTGGTGAGAGGAGGCATAGTGTAAGTGTTGTGAGGTCAGAAAGGCAAGTGTGACGTGCTGTGGGGCTGCCCTAGGCAGGTGGAGGCAAGGTCGGCTTGTGCAGAGGTCTTGACGGTGAGTCCGTCATGGTCGGGAAGCCCTTGAAGCAGGCTGGGACTGCGAGCAGTGAGGTGAGAGTAGGTGTGGTGTAAAGTGTTGTGAGGGCAGGAAGGTGAGCGTGAGACATGTTGTGGGGCTGCCGCAGGCAGGTGGATGCCGGCTGTCTGTGTGAGCCTGTGTGAGTAGTCGTCTTTGCTTTGAGAGTGGCTTTGAGGAGGAGGCTTTTCCTCGAAGTGGCGCAGCTAGCAGGTAGCTGTGAGTAGGTGTGGTGGAAGTGTTGGGAGAGGAGGAAGGTGAGCAGCGCAGGTGTTGTGGGTGTGCCCTAGGCAGGTGTCGGCAGTGTTTGCAGCACTGAGTCGTGGCCTGGGAGCCCTGGGTGGTGGGGGAGTGGCTTTATGAGGGTGGTCCTGCTAGGAGTAAAGTGTGAGCAGGCGTGGTGCAAGTTTTGGGAGGGGAGGAATGTGAGCCTGGTGGGTGTTGTGGGGCTGCGGCAGGAATGGAGCCGCAAGCTTTGCTTGCGCAGTGCTCCTCTGTGGGAGGCCTGTGTGGTGGGCTGGGCGTTTGATGAGGATGGCACTGGTGAGAGTAGGAGTGGTGTAAAGTGTTGTGAGGGCAGGAAGGTGAGCAGGGCCCATGTTGTGGGGCTGCCCTAGGCAGGTGGAGGCAAGGTCAGCTTGTGCAGAGGTCTTGACGGTGAGTCCGTCCTGGTCGGGAAGCCCTTGAAGCAGGCTGGGACTGCGAGCAGTGAGGAGAGAGTAGAGCTGTTGTAGCTTTTGGGTAAGAGGCGGCCTGGAGAAAAGTGTCGGGCAGTAAGAAGGAGAGCAGGGCAGAAGTTGCAGAGGTGCCCTAGGCAGGTGGAGGCCAGCCTGGCTGGTGCAGAAGTCGTGACTTTGTGTCTCTAAGGGTGGGGAAGGTGCTGTAGCAAGCTAGCAGTCCCTGCAGTGTGGTGAGAGGAGGCATAGTGTAAGTGTTGTGAGGTCAGAAAGGCAAGTGTGACGTGCTGTGGGGCTGCCCTAGGCAGGTGGAGGCAAGGTCGGCTTGTGCAGAGGTCTTGACGGTGAGTCCGTCATGGTCGGGAAGCCCTTGAAGCAGGCTGGGACTGCGAGCAGTGAGGTGAGAGTAGGTGTGGTGTAAAGTGTTGTGAGGGCAGGAAGGTGAGCATGAGACATGTTGTGGGGCTGCCGCAGGCAGGTGGATGCCGGCTGTCTGTGTGAGCCTGTGTGAGTAGTCGTCTTTGCTTTGAGAGTGGCTTTGAGGAGGAGGCTTTTCCTCGAAGTGGCGCAGCTAGCAGGTAGCTGTGAGTAGGTGTGGTGGAAGTGTTGGGAGAGGAGGAAGGTGAGCAGCGCAGGTGTTGTGGGTGTGCCCTAGGCAGGTGTCGGCAATGTTTGCAGCACTGAGTCGTGGCCTGGGAGCCCTGGGTGGTGGGGGAGTGGCTTTATGAGGGTGGTCCTGCTAGGAGTAAAGTGTGAGCAGGCGTGGTGCAAGTTTTGGGAGGGGAGGAATGTGAGCCTGGTGGGTGTTGTGGGGCTGCGGCAGGAATGGAGCCGCAAGCTTTGCTTGCGCAGTGCTCCTCTGTGGGAGGCCTGTGTGGTGGGCTGGGCGTTTGATGAGGATGGCACTGGTGAGAGTAGGAGTGGTGTAAAGTGTTGTGAGGGCAGGAAGGTGAGCAGGGCCCATGTTGTGGGGCTGCCCTAGGCAGGTGGAGGCAAGGTCAGCTTGTGCAGAGGTCTTGACGGTGAGTCCGTCCTGGTCGGGAAGCCCTTGAAGCAGGCTGGGACTGCGAGCAGTGAGGAGAGAGTAGAGCTGTTGTAGCTTTTGGGTAAGAGGCGGCCTGGAGAAAAGTGTCGGGCAGTAAGAAGGAGAGCAGGGCAGAAGTTGCAGAGGTGCCCTAGGCAGGTGGAGGCCAGCCTGGCTGGTGCAGAAGTCGTGACTTTGTGTCTCTAAGGGTGGGGAAGGTGCTGTAGCAAGCTAGCAGTCCCTGCAGTGTGGTGAGAGGAGGCATAGTGTAAGTGTTGTGAGGTCAGAAAGGCAAGTGTGACGTGCTGTGGGGCTGCCCTAGGCAGGTGGAGGCAAGGTCGGCTTGTGCAGAGGTCTTGACGGTGAGTCCGTCATGGTCGGGAAGCCCTTGAAGCAGGCTGGGACTGCGAGCAGTGAGGTGAGAGTAGGTGTGGTGTAAAGTGTTGTGAGGGCAGGAAGGTGAGCATGAGACATGTTGTGGGGCTGCCGCAGGCAGGTGGATGCCAGCTGTCTGTGTGAGCCTGTGTGAGTAGTCGTCTTTGCTTTGAGAGTGGCTTTGAGGAGGAGGCTTTTCCTCGAAGTGGCGCAGCTAGCAGGTAGCTGTGAGTAGGTGTGGTGGAAGTGTTGGGAGAGGAGGAAGGTGAGCAGCGCAGGTGTTGTGGGTGTGCCCTAGGCAGGTGTCGGCAATGTTTGCAGCACTGAGTCGTGGCCTGGGAGCCCTGGGTGGTGGGGGAGTGGCTTTATGAGGGTGGTCCTGCTAGGAGTAAAGTGTGAGCAGGCGTGGTGCAAGTTTTGGGAGGGGAGGAATGTGAGCCTGGTGGGTGTTGTGGGGCTGCGGCAGGAATGGAGCCGCAAGCTTTGCTTGCGCAGTGCTCGTCTGTGGGAGGCCTGTGTGGTGGGCTGGGCGTTTGATGAGGATGGCACTGGTGAGAGTAGGAGTGGTGTAAAGTGTTGTGAGGGCAGGAAGGTGAGCAGGGCCCATGTTGTGGGGCTGCCCTAGGCAGGTGGAGGCAAGGTCAGCTTGTGCAGAGGTCTTGACGGTGAGTCCGTCCTGGTCGGGAAGCCCTTGAAGCAGGCTGGGACTGCGAGCAGTGAGGAGAGAGTAGAGCTGTTGTAGCTTTTGGGTAAGAGGCGGCCTGGAGAAAAGTGTCGGGCAGTAAGAAGGAGAGCAGGGCAGAAGTTGCAGAGGTGCCCTAGGCAGGTGGAGGCCAGCCTGGCTGGTGCAGAAGTCGTGACTTTGTGTCTCTAAGGGTGGGGAAGGTGCTGTAGCAAGCTAGCAGTCCCTGCAGTGTGGTGAGAGGAGGCATAGTGTAAGTGTTGTGAGGTCAGAAAGGCAAGTGTGACGTGCTGTGGGGCTGCCCTAGGCAGGTGGAGGCAAGGTCGGCTTGTGCAGAGGTCTTGACGGTGAGTCCGTCATGGTCGGGAAGCCCTTGAAGCAGGCTGGGACTGCGAGCAGTGAGGTGAGAGTAGGTGTGGTGTAAAGTGTTGTGAGGGCAGGAAGGTGAGCATGAGACATGTTGTGGGGCTGCCGCAGGCAGGTGGATGCCAGCTGTCTGTGTGAGCCTGTGTGAGTAGTCGTCTTTGCTTTGAGAGTGGCTTTGAGGAGGAGGCTTTTCCTCGAAGTGGCGCAGCTAGCAGGTAGCTGTGAGTAGGTGTGGTGGAAGTGTTGGGAGAGGAGGAAGGTGAGCAGCGCAGGTGTTGTGGGTGTGCCCTAGGCAGGTGTCGGCAATGTTTGCAGCACTGAGTCGTGGCCTGGGAGCCCTGGGTGGTGGGGGAGTGGCTTTATGAGGGTGGTCCTGCTAGGAGTAAAGTGTGAGCAGGCGTGGTGCAAGTTTTGGGAGGGGAGGAATGTGAGCCTGGTGGGTGTTGTGGGGCTGCGGCAGGAATGGAGCCGCAAGCTTTGCTTGCGCAGTGCTCCTCTGTGGGAGGCCTGTGTGGTGGGCTGGGCGTTTGATGAGGATGGCACTGGTGAGAGTAGGAGTGGTGTAAAGTGTTGTGAGGGCAGGAAGGTGAGCAGGGCCCATGTTGTGGGGCTGCCCTAGGCAAGTGGAGGCAAGGTCAGCTTGTGCAGAGGTCTTGACGGTGAGTCCGTCCTGGTCGGGAAGCCCTTGAAGCAGGCTGGGACTGCGAGCAGTGAGGAGAGAGTAGAGCTGTTGTAGCTTTTGGGTAAGAGGCGGCCTGGAGAAAAGTGTCGGGCGGTAAGAAGGAGAGCAGGGCAGAAGTTGCAGAGGTGCCCTAGGCAGGTGGAGGCCAGCCTGGCTGGTGCAGAAGTCGTGACTTTGTGTCTCTAAGGGTGGGGAAGGTGCTGTAGCAAGCTAGCAGTCCCTGCAGTGTGGTGAGAGGAGGCATAGTGTAAGTGTTGTGAGGTCAGAAAGGCAAGTGTGACGTGCTGTGGGGCTGCCCTAGGCAGGTGGAGGCAAGGTCGGCTTGTGCAGAGGTCTTGACGGTGAGTCCGTCATGGTCGGGAAGCCCTTGAAGCAGGCTGGGACTGCGAGCAGTGAGGTGAGAGTAGGTGTGGTGTAAAGTGTTGTGAGGGCAGGAAGGTGAGCATGAGACATGTTGTGGGGCTGCCGCAGGCAGGTGGATGCCAGCTGTCTGTGTGAGCCTGTGTGAGTAGTCGTCTTTGCTTTGAGAGTGGCTTTGAGGAGGAGGCTTTTCCTCGAAGTGGCGCAGCTAGCAGGTAGCTGTGAGTAGGTGTGGTGGAAGTGTTGGGAGAGGAGGAAGGTGAGCAGCGCAGGTGTTGTGGGTGTGCCCTAGGCAGGTGTCGGCAATGTTTGCAGCACTGAGTCGTGGCCTGGGAGCCCTGGGTGGTGGGGGAGTGGCTTTATGAGGGTGGTCCTGCTAGGAGTAAAGTGTGAGCAGGCGTGGTGCAAGTTTTGGGAGGGGAGGAATGTGAGCCTGGTGGGTGTTGTGGGGCTGCGGCAGGAATGGAGCCGCAAGCTTTGCTTGCGCAGTGCTCGTCTGTGGGAGGCCTGTGTGGTGGGCTGGGCGTTTGATGAGGATGGCACTGGTGAGAGTAGGAGTGGTGTAAAGTGTTGTGAGGGCAGGAAGGTGAGCAGGGCCCATGTTGTGGGGCTGCCCTAGGCAGGTGGAGGCAAGGTCAGCTTGTGCAGAGGTCTTGACGGTGAGTCCGTCCTGGTCGGGAAGCCCTTGAAGCAGGCTGGGACTGCGAGCAGTGAGGAGAGAGTAGAGCTGTTGTAGCTTTTGGGTAAGAGGCGGCCTGGAGAAAAGTGTCGGGCAGTAAGAAGGAGAGCAGGGCAGAAGTTGCAGAGGTGCCCTAGGCAGGTGGAGGCCAGCCTGGCTGGTGCAGAAGTCGTGACTTTGTGTCTCTAAGGGTGGGGAAGGTGCTGTAGCAAGCTAGCAGTCCCTGCAGTGTGGTGAGAGGAGGCATAGTGTAAGTGTTGTGAGGTCAGAAAGGCAAGTGTGACGTGCTGTGGGGCTGCCCTAGGCAGGTGGAGGCAAGGTCGGCTTGTGCAGAGGTCTTGACGGTGAGTCCGTCATGGTCGGGAAGCCCTTGAAGCAGGCTGGGACTGCGAGCAGTGAGGTGAGAGTAGGTGTGGTGTAAAGTGTTGTGAGGGCAGGAAGGTGAGCATGAGACATGTTGTGGGGCTGCCGCAGGCAGGTGGATGCCAGCTGTCTGTGTGAGCCTGTGTGAGTAGTCGTCTTTGCTTTGAGAGTGGCTTTGAGGAGGAGGCTTTTCCTCGAAGTGGCGCAGCTAGCAGGTAGCTGTGAGTAGGTGTGGTGGAAGTGTTGGGAGAGGAGGAAGGTGAGCAGCGCAGGTGTTGTGGGTGTGCCCTAGGCAGGTGTCGGCAATGTTTGCAGCACTGAGTCGTGGCCTGGGAGCCCTGGGTGGTGGGGGAGTGGCTTTATGAGGGTGGTCCTGCTAGGAGTAAAGTGTGAGCAGGCGTGGTGCAAGTTTTGGGAGGGGAGGAATGTGAGCCTGGTGGGTGTTGTGGGGCTGCGGCAGGAATGGAGCCGCAAGCTTTGCTTGCGCAGTGCTCCTCTGTGGGAGGCCTGTGTGGTGGGCTGGGCGTTTGATGAGGATGGCACTGGTGAGAGTAGGAGTGGTGTAAAGTGTTGTGAGGGCAGGAAGGTGAGCAGGGCCCATGTTGTGGGGCTGCCCTAGGCAAGTGGAGGCAAGGTCAGCTTGTGCAGAGGTCTTGACGGTGAGTCCGTCCTGGTCGGGAAGCCCTTGAAGCAGGCTGGGACTGCGAGCAGTGAGGAGAGAGTAGAGCTGTTGTAGCTTTTGGGTAAGAGGCGGCCTGGAGAAAAGTGTCGGGCGGTAAGAAGGAGAGCAGGGCAGAAGTTGCAGAGGTGCCCTAGGCAGGTGGAGGCCAGCCTGGCTGGTGCAGAAGTCGTGACTTTGTGTCTCTAAGGGTGGGGAAGGTGCTGTAGCAAGCTAGCAGTCCCTGCAGTGTGGTGAGAGGAGGCATAGTGTAAGTGTTGTGAGGTCAGAAAGGCAAGTGTGACGTGCTGTGGGGCTGCCCTAGGCAGGTGGAGGCAAGGTCGGCTTGTGCAGAGGTCTTGACGGTGAGTCCGTCATGGTCGGGAAGCCCTTGAAGCAGGCTGGGACTGCGAGCAGTGAGGTGAGAGTAGGTGTGGTGTAAAGTGTTGTGAGGGCAGGAAGGTGAGCATGAGACATGTTGTGGGGCTGCCGCAGGCAGGTGGATGCCAGCTGTCTGTGTGAGCCTGTGTGAGTAGTCGTCTTTGCTTTGAGAGTGGCTTTGAGGAGGAGGCTTTTCCTCGAAGTGGCGCAGCTAGCAGGTAGCTGTGAGTAGGTGTGGTGGAAGTGTTGGGAGAGGAGGAAGGTGAGCAGCGCAGGTGTTGTGGGTGTGCCCTAGGCAGGTGTCGGCAATGTTTGCAGCACTGAGTCGTGGCCTGGGAGCCCTGGGTGGTGGGGGAGTGGCTTTATGAGGGTGGTCCTGCTAGGAGTAAAGTGTGAGCAGGCGTGGTGCAAGTTTTGGGAGGGGAGGAATGTGAGCCTGGTGGGTGTTGTGGGGCTGCGGCAGGAATGGAGCCGCAAGCTTTGCTTGCGCAGTGCTCCTCTGTGGGAGGCCTGTGTGGTGGGCTGGGCGTTTGATGAGGATGGCACTGGTGAGAGTAGGAGTGGTGTAAAGTGTTGTGAGGGCAGGAAGGTGAGCAGGGCCCATGTTGTGGGGCTGCCCTAGGCAGGTGGAGGCAAGGTCAGCTTGTGCAGAGGTCTTGACGGTGAGTCCGTCCTGGTCGGGAAGCCCTTGAAGCAGGCTGGGACTGCGAGCAGTGAGGAGAGAGTAGAGCTGTTGTAGCTTTTGGGTAAGAGGCGGCCTGGAGAAAAGTGTCGGGCGGTAAGAAGGAGAGCAGGGCAGAAGTTGCAGAGGTGCCCTAGGCAGGTGGAGGCCAGCCTGGCTGGTGCAGAAGTCGTGACTTTGTGTCTCTAAGGGTGGGGAAGGTGCTGTAGCAAGCTAGCAGTCCCTGCAGTGTGGTGAGAGGAGGCATAGTGTAAGTGTTGTGAGGTCAGAAAGGCAAGTGTGACGTGCTGTGGGGCTGCCCTAGGCAGGTGGAGGCAAGGTCGGCTTGTGCAGAGGTCTTGACGGTGAGTCCGTCATGGTCGGGAAGCCCTTGAAGCAGGCTGGGACTGCGAGCAGTGAGGTGAGAGTAGGTGTGGTGTAAAGTGTTGTGAGGGCAGGAAGGTGAGCGTGAGACATGTTGTGGGGCTGCCGCAGGCAGGTGGATGCCAGCTGTCTGTGTGAGCCTGTGTGAGTAGTCGTCTTTGCTTTGAGAGTGGCTTTGAGGAGGAGGCTTTTCCTCGAAGTGGCGCAGCTAGCAGGTAGCTGTGAGTAGGTGTGGTGGAAGTGTTGGGAAAGGAGGAAGGTGAGCAGCGCAGGTGTTGTGGGTGTGCCCTAGGCAGGTGTCGGCAATGTTTGCAGCACTGAGTCGTGGCCTGGGAGCCCTGGGTGGTGGGGGAGTGGCTTTATGAGGGTGGTCCTGCTAGGAGTAAAGTGTGAGCAGGCGTGGTGCAAGTTTTGGGAGGGGAGGAATGTGAGCCTGGTGGGTGTTGTGGGGCTGCGGCAGGAATGGAGCCGCAAGCTTTGCTTGCGCAGTGCTCGTCTGTGGGAGGCCTGTGTGGTGGGCTGGGCGTTTGATGAGGATGGCACTGGTGAGAGTAGGAGTGGTGTAAAGTGTTGTGAGGGCAGGAAGGTGAGCAGGGCCCATGTTGTGGGGCTGCCCTAGGCAGGTGGAGGCAAGGTCAGCTTGTGCAGAGGTCTTGACGGTGAGTCCGTCCTGGTCGGGAAGCCCTTGAAGCAGGCTGGGACTGCGAGCAGTGAGGAGAGAGTAGAGCTGTTGTAGCTTTTGGGTAAGAGGCGGCCTGGAGAAAAGTGTCGGGCAGTAAGAAGGAGAGCAGGGCAGAAGTTGCAGAGGTGCCCTAGGCAGGTGGAGGCCAGCCTGGCTGGTGCAGAAGTCGTGACTTTGTGTCTCTAAGGGTGGGGAAGGTGCTGTAGCAAGCTAGCAGTCCCTGCAGTGTGGTGAGAGGAGGCATAGTGTAAGTGTTGTGAGGTCAGAAAGGCAAGTGTGACGTGCTGTGGGGCTGCCCTAGGCAGGTGGAGGCAAGGTCGGCTTGTGCAGAGGTCTTGACGGTGAGTCCGTCATGGTCGGGAAGCCCTTGAAGCAGGCTGGGACTGCGAGCAGTGAGGTGAGAGTAGGTGTGGTGTAAAGTGTTGTGAGGGCAGGAAGGTGAGCGTGAGACATGTTGTGGGGCTGCCGCAGGCAGGTGGATGCCAGCTGTCTGTGTGAGCCTGTGTGAGTAGTCGTCTTTGCTTTGAGAGTGGCTTTGAGGAGGAGGCTTTTCCTCGAAGTGGCGCAGCTAGCAGGTAGCTGTGAGTAGGTGTGGTGGAAGTGTTGGGAGAGGAGGAAGGTGAGCAGCGCAGGTGTTGTGGGTGTGCCCTAGGCAGGTGTCGGCAATGTTTGCAGCACTGAGTCGTGGCCTGGGAGCCCTGGGTGGTGGGGGAGTGGCTTTATGAGGGTGGTCCTGCTAGGAGTAAAGTGTGAGCAGGCGTGGTGCAAGTTTTGGGAGGGGAGGAATGTGAGCCTGGTGGGTGTTGTGGGGCTGCGGCAGGAATGGAGCCGCAAGCTTTGCTTGCGCAGTGCTCCTCTGTGGGAGGCCTGTGTGGTGGGCTGGGCGTTTGATGAGGATGGCACTGGTGAGAGTAGGAGTGGTGTAAAGTGTTGTGAGGGCAGGAAGGTGAGCAGGGCCCATGTTGTGGGGCTGCCCTAGGCAGGTGGAGGCAAGGTCAGCTTGTGCAGAGGTCTTGACGGTGAGTCCGTCCTGGTCGGGAAGCCCTTGAAGCAGGCTGGGACTGCGAGCAGTGAGGAGAGAGTAGAGCTGTTGTAGCTTTTGGGTAAGAGGCGGCCTGGAGAAAAGTGTCGGGCAGTAAGAAGGAGAGCAGGGCAGAAGTTGCAGAGGTGCCCTAGGCAGGTGGAGGCCAGCCTGGCTGGTGCAGAAGTCGTGACTTTGTGTCTCTAAGGGTGGGGAAGGTGCTGTAGCAAGCTAGCAGTCCCTGCAGTGTGGTGAGAGGAGGCATAGTGTAAGTGTTGTGAGGTCAGAAAGGCAAGTGTGACGTGCTGTGGGGCTGCCCTAGGCAGGTGGAGGCAAGGTCGGCTTGTGCAGAGGTCTTGACGGTGAGTCCGTCATGGTCGGGAAGCCCTTGAAGCAGGCTGGGACTGCGAGCAGTGAGGTGAGAGTAGGTGTGGTGTAAAGTGTTGTGAGGGCAGGAAGGTGAGCATGAGACATGTTGTGGGGCTGCCGCAGGCAGGTGGATGCCAGCTGTCTGTGTGAGCCTGTGTGAGTAGTCGTCTTTGCTTTGAGAGTGGCTTTGAGGAGGAGGCTTTTCCTCGAAGTGGCGCAGCTAGCAGGTAGCTGTGAGTAGGTGTGGTGGAAGTGTTGGGAGAGGAGGAAGGTGAGCAGCGCAGGTGTTGTGGGTGTGCCCTAGGCAGGTGTCGGCAATGTTTGCAGCACTGAGTCGTGGCCTGGGAGCCCTGGGTGGTGGGGGAGTGGCTTTATGAGGGTGGTCCTGCTAGGAGTAAAGTGTGAGCAGGCGTGGTGCAAGTTTTGGGAGGGGAGGAATGTGAGCCTGGTGGGTGTTGTGGGGCTGCGGCAGGAATGGAGCCGCAAGCTTTGCTTGCGCAGTGCTCCTCTGTGGGAGGCCTGTGTGGTGGGCTGGGCGTTTGATGAGGATGGCACTGGTGAGAGTAGGAGTGGTGTAAAGTGTTGTGAGGGCAGGAAGGTGAGCAGGGCCCATGTTGTGGGGCTGCCCTAGGCAGGTGGAGGCAAGGTCAGCTTGTGCAGAGGTCTTGACGGTGAGTCCGTCCTGGTCGGGAAGCCCTTGAAGCAGGCTGGGACTGCGAGCAGTGAGGAGAGAGTAGAGCTGTTGTAGCTTTTGGGTAAGAGGCGGCCTGGAGAAAAGTGTCGGGCAGTAAGAAGGAGAGCAGGGCAGAAGTTGCAGAGGTGCCCTAGGCAGGTGGAGGCCAGCCTGGCTGGTGCAGAAGTCGTGACTTTGTGTCTCTAAGGGTGGGGAAGGTGCTGTAGCAAGCTAGCAGTCCCTGCAGTGTGGTGAGAGGAGGCATAGTGTAAGTGTTGTGAGGTCAGAAAGGCAAGTGTGACGTGCTGTGGGGCTGCCCTAGGCAGGTGGAGGCAAGGTCGGCTTGTGCAGAGGTCTTGACGGTGAGTCCGTCATGGTCGGGAAGCCCTTGAAGCAGGCTGGGACTGCGAGCAGTGAGGTGAGAGTAGGTGTGGTGTAAAGTGTTGTGAGGGCAGGAAGGTGAGCATGAGACATGTTGTGGGGCTGCCGCAGGCAGGTGGATGCCAGCTGTCTGTGTGAGCCTGTGTGAGTAGTCGTCTTTGCTTTGAGAGTGGCTTTGAGGAGGAGGCTTTTCCTCGAAGTGGCGCAGCTAGCAGGTAGCTGTGAGTAGGTGTGGTGGAAGTGTTGGGAGAGGAGGAAGGTGAGCAGCGCAGGTGTTGTGGGTGTGCCCTAGGCAGGTGTCGGCAATGTTTGCAGCACTGAGTCGTGGCCTGGGAGCCCTGGGTGGTGGGGGAGTGGCTTTATGAGGGTGGTCCTGCTAGGAGTAAAGTGTGAGCAGGCGTGGTGCAAGTTTTGGGAGGGGAGGAATGTGAGCCTGGTGGGTGTTGTGGGGCTGCGGCAGGAATGGAGCCGCAAGCTTTGCTTGCGCAGTGCTCCTCTGTGGGAGGCCTGTGTGGTGGGCTGGGCGTTTGATGAGGATGGCACTGGTGAGAGTAGGAGTGGTGTAAAGTGTTGTGAGGGCAGGAAGGTGAGCAGGGCCCATGTTGTGGGGCTGCCCTAGGCAGGTGGAGGCAAGGTCAGCTTGTGCAGAGGTCTTGACGGTGAGTCCGTCCTGGTCGGGAAGCCCTTGAAGCAGGCTGGGACTGCGAGCAGTGAGGAGAGAGTAGAGCTGTTGTAGCTTTTGGGTAAGAGGCGGCCTGGAGAAAAGTGTCGGGCAGTAAGAAGGAGAGCAGGGCAGAAGTTGCAGAGGTGCCCTAGGCAGGTGGAGGCCAGCCTGGCTGGTGCAGAAGTCGTGACTTTGTGTCTCTAAGGGTGGGGAAGGTGCTGTAGCAAGCTAGCAGTCCCTGCAGTGTGGTGAGAGGAGGCATAGTGTAAGTGTTGTGAGGTCAGAAAGGCAAGTGTGACGTGCTGTGGGGCTGCCCTAGGCAGGTGGAGGCAAGGTCGGCTTGTGCAGAGGTCTTGACGGTGAGTCCGTCATGGTCGGGAAGCCCTTGAAGCAGGCTGGGACTGCGAGCAGTGAGGTGAGAGTAGGTGTGGTGTAAAGTGTTGTGAGGGCAGGAAGGTGAGCATGAGACATGTTGTGGGGCTGCCGCAGGCAGGTGGATGCCAGCTGTCTGTGTGAGCCTGTGTGAGTAGTCGTCTTTGCTTTGAGAGTGGCTTTGAGGAGGAGGCTTTTCCTCGAAGTGGCGCAGCTAGCAGGTAGCTGTGAGTAGGTGTGGTGGAAGTGTTGGGAGAGGAGGAAGGTGAGCAGCGCAGGTGTTGTGGGTGTGCCCTAGGCAGGTGTCGGCAATGTTTGCAGCACTGAGTCGTGGCCTGGGAGCCCTGGGTGGTGGGGGAGTGGCTTTATGAGGGTGGTCCTGCTAGGAGTAAAGTGTGAGCAGGCGTGGTGCAAGTTTTGGGAGGGGAGGAATGTGAGCCTGGTGGGTGTTGTGGGGCTGCGGCAGGAATGGAGCCGCAAGCTTTGCTTGCGCAGTGCTCCTCTGTGGGAGGCCTGTGTGGTGGGCTGGGCGTTTGATGAGGATGGCACTGGTGAGAGTAGGAGTGGTGTAAAGTGTTGTGAGGGCAGGAAGGTGAGCAGGGCCCATGTTGTGGGGCTGCCCTAGGCAGGTGGAGGCAAGGTCAGCTTGTGCAGAGGTCTTGACGGTGAGTCCGTCCTGGTCGGGAAGCCCTTGAAGCAGGCTGGGACTGCGAGCAGTGAGGAGAGAGTAGAGCTGTTGTAGCTTTTGGGTAAGAGGCGGCCTGGAGAAAAGTGTCGGGCAGTAAGAAGGAGAGCAGGGCAGAAGTTGCAGAGGTGCCCTAGGCAGGTGGAGGCCAGCCTGGCTGGTGCAGAAGTCGTGACTTTGTGTCTCTAAGGGTGGGGAAGGTGCTGTAGCAAGCTAGCAGTCCCTGCAGTGTGGTGAGAGGAGGCATAGTGTAAGTGTTGTGAGGTCAGAAAGGCAAGTGTGACGTGCTGTGGGGCTGCCCTAGGCAGGTGGAGGCAAGGTCGGCTTGTGCAGAGGTCTTGACGGTGAGTCCGTCATGGTCGGGAAGCCCTTGAAGCAGGCTGGGACTGCGAGCAGTGAGGTGAGAGTAGGTGTGGTGTAAAGTGTTGTGAGGGCAGGAAGGTGAGCATGAGACATGTTGTGGGGCTGCCGCAGGCAGGTGGATGCCAGCTGTCTGTGTGAGCCTGTGTGAGTAGTCGTCTTTGCTTTGAGAGTGGCTTTGAGGAGGAGGCTTTTCCTCGAAGTGGCGCAGCTAGCAGGTAGCTGTGAGTAGGTGTGGTGGAAGTGTTGGGAGAGGAGGAAGGTGAGCAGCGCAGGTGTTGTGGGTGTGCCCTAGGCAGGTGTCGGCAATGTTTGCAGCACTGAGTCGTGGCCTGGGAGCCCTGGGTGGTGGGGGAGTGGCTTTATGAGGGTGGTCCTGCTAGGAGTAAAGTGTGAGCAGGCGTGGTGCAAGTTTTGGGAGGGGAGGAATGTGAGCCTGGTGGGTGTTGTGGGGCTGCGGCAGGAATGGAGCCGCAAGCTTTGCTTGCGCAGTGCTCCTCTGTGGGAGGCCTGTGTGGTGGGCTGGGCGTTTGATGAGGATGGCACTGGTGAGAGTAGGAGTGGTGTAAAGTGTTGTGAGGGCAGGAAGGTGAGCAGGGCCCATGTTGTGGGGCTGCCCTAGGCAGGTGGAGGCAAGGTCAGCTTGTGCAGAGGTCTTGACGGTGAGTCCGTCCTGGTCGGGAAGCCCTTGAAGCAGGCTGGGACTGCGAGCAGTGAGGAGAGAGTAGAGCTGTTGTAGCTTTTGGGTAAGAGGCGGCCTGGAGAAAAGTGTCGGGCAGTAAGAAGGAGAGCAGGGCAGAAGTTGCAGAGGTGCCCTAGGCAGGTGGAGGCCAGCCTGGCTGGTGCAGAAGTCGTGACTTTGTGTCTCTAAGGGTGGGGAAGGTGCTGTAGGAAGCTAGCAGTCCCTGCAGTGTGGTGAGAGGAGGCATAGTGTAAGTGTTGTGAGGTCAGAAAGGCAAGTGTGACGTGCTGTGGGGCTGCCCTAGGCAGGTGGAGGCAAGGTCGGCTTGTGCAGAGGTCTTGACGGTGAGTCCGTCATGGTCGGGAAGCCCTTGAAGCAGGCTGGGACTGCGAGCAGTGAGGTGAGAGTAGGTGTGGTGTAAAGTGTTGTGAGGGCAGGAAGGTGAGCGTGAGACATGTTGTGGGGCTGCCGCAGGCAGGTGGATGCCAGCTGTCTGTGTGAGCCTGTGTGAGTAGTCGTCTTTGCTTTGAGAGTGGCTTTGAGGAGGAGGCTTTTCCTCGAAGTGGCGCAGCTAGCAGGTAGCTGTGAGTAGGTGTGGTGGAAGTGTTGGGAGAGGAGGAAGGTGAGCAGCGCAGGTGTTGTGGGTGTGCCCTAGGCAGGTGTCGGCAATGTTTGCAGCACTGAGTCGTGGCCTGGGAGCCCTGGGTGGTGGGGGAGTGGCTTTATGAGGGTGGTCCTGCTAGGAGTAAAGTGTGAGCAGGCGTGGTGCAAGTTTTGGGAGGGGAGGAATGTGAGCCTGGTGGGTGTTGTGGGGCTGCGGCAGGAATGGAGCCGCAAGCTTTGCTTGCGCAGTGCTCCTCTGTGGGAGGCCTGTGTGGTGGGCTGGGCGTTTGATGAGGATGGCACTGGTGAGAGTAGGAGTGGTGTAAAGTGTTGTGAGGGCAGGAAGGTGAGCAGGGCCCATGTTGTGGGGCTGCCCTAGGCAGGTGGAGGCAAGGTCAGCTTGTGCAGAGGTCTTGACGGTGAGTCCGTCCTGGTCGGGAAGCCCTTGAAGCAGGCTGGGACTGCGAGCAGTGAGGAGAGAGTAGAGCTGTTGTAGCTTTTGGGTAAGAGGCGGCCTGGAGAAAAGTGTCGGGCGGTAAGAAGGAGAGCAGGGCAGAAGTTGCAGAGGTGCCCTAGGCAGGTGGAGGCCAGCCTGGCTGGTGCAGAAGTCGTGACTTTGTGTCTCTAAGGGTGGGGAAGGTGCTGTAGCAAGCTAGCAGTCCCTGCAGTGTGGTGAGAGGAGGCATAGTGTAAGTGTTGTGAGGTCAGAAAGGCAAGTGTGACGTGCTGTGGGGCTGCCCTAGGCAGGTGGAGGCAAGGTCGGCTTGTGCAGAGGTCTTGACGGTGAGTCCGTCATGGTCGGGAAGCCCTTGAAGCAGGCTGGGACTGCGAGCAGTGAGGTGAGAGTAGGTGTGGTGTAAAGTGTTGTGAGGGCAGGAAGGTGAGCATGAGACATGTTGTGGGGCTGCCGCAGGCAGGTGGATGCCAGCTGTCTGTGTGAGCCTGTGTGAGTAGTCGTCTTTGCTTTGAGAGTGGCTTTGAGGAGGAGGCTTTTCCTCGAAGTGGCGCAGCTAGCAGGTAGCTGTGAGTAGGTGTGGTGGAAGTGTTGGGAGAGGAGGAAGGTGAGCAGCGCAGGTGTTGTGGGTGTGCCCTAGGCAGGTGTCGGCAATGTTTGCAGCACTGAGTCGTGGCCTGGGAGCCCTGGGTGGTGGGGGAGTGGCTTTATGAGGGTGGTCCTGCTAGGAGTAAAGTGTGAGCAGGCGTGGTGCAAGTTTTGGGAGGGGAGGAATGTGAGCCTGGTGGGTGTTGTGGGGCTGCGGCAGGAATGGAGCCGCAAGCTTTGCTTGCGCAGTGCTCCTCTGTGGGAGGCCTGTGTGGTGGGCTGGGCGTTTGATGAGGATGGCACTGGTGAGAGTAGGAGTGGTGTAAAGTGTTGTGAGGGCAGGAAGGTGAGCAGGGCCCATGTTGTGGGGCTGCCCTAGGCAGGTGGAGGCAAGGTCAGCTTGTGCAGAGGTCTTGACGGTGAGTCCGTCCTGGTCGGGAAGCCCTTGAAGCAGGCTGGGACTGCGAGCAGTGAGGAGAGAGTAGAGCTGTTGTAGCTTTTGGGTAAGAGGCGGCCTGGAGAAAAGTGTCGGGCGGTAAGAAGGAGAGCAGGGCAGAAGTTGCAGAGGTGCCCTAGGCAGGTGGAGGCCAGCTTGGCTGGTGCAGAAGTCGTGACTTTGTGTCTCTAAGGGTGGGGAAGGTGCTGTAGCAAGCTAGCAGTCCCTGCAGTGTGGTGAGAGGAGGCATAGTGTAAGTGTTGTGAGGTCAGAAAGGCAAGTGTGACGTGCTGTGGGGCTGCCCTAGGCAGGTGGAGGCAAGGTCGGCTTGTGCAGAGGTCTTGACGGTGAGTCCGTCATGGTCGGGAAGCCCTTGAAGCAGGCTGGGACTGCGAGCAGTGAGGTGAGAGTAGGTGTGGTGTAAAGTGTTGTGAGGGCAGGAAGGTGAGCATGAGACATGTTGTGGGGCTGCCGCAGGCAGGTGGATGCCAGCTGTCTGTGTGAGCCTGTGTGAGTAGTCGTCTTTGCTTTGAGAGTGGCTTTGAGGAGGAGGCTTTTCCTCGAAGTGGCGCAGCTAGCAGGTAGCTGTGAGTAGGTGTGGTGGAAGTGTTGGGAGAGGAGGAAGGTGAGCAGCGCAGGTGTTGTGGGTGTGCCCTAGGCAGGTGTCGGCAATGTTTGCAGCACTGAGTCGTGGCCTGGGAGCCCTGGGTGGTGGGGGAGTGGCTTTATGAGGGTGGTCCTGCTAGGAGTAAAGTGTGAGCAGGCGTGGTGCAAGTTTTGGGAGGGGAGGAATGTGAGCCTGGTGGGTGTTGTGGGGCTGCGGCAGGAATGGAGCCGCAAGCTTTGCTTGCGCAGTGCTCGTCTGTGGGAGGCCTGTGTGGTGGGCTGGGCGTTTGATGAGGATGGCACTGGTGAGAGTAGGAGTGGTGTAAAGTGTTGTGAGGGCAGGAAGGTGAGCAGGGCCCATGTTGTGGGGCTGCCCTAGGCAGGTGGAGGCAAGGTCAGCTTGTGCAGAGGTCTTGACGGTGAGTCCGTCCTGGTCGGGAAGCCCTTGAAGCAGGCTGGGACTGCGAGCAGTGAGGAGAGAGTAGAGCTGTTGTAGCTTTTGGGTAAGAGGCGGCCTGGAGAAAAGTGTCGGGCAGTAAGAAGGAGAGCAGGGCAGAAGTTGCAGAGGTGCCCTAGGCAGGTGGAGGCCAGCCTGGCTGGTGCAGAAGTCGTGACTTTGTGTCTCTAAGGGTGGGGAAGGTGCTGTAGCAAGCTAGCAGTCCCTGCAGTGTGGTGAGAGGAGGCATAGTGTAAGTGTTGTGAGGTCAGAAAGGCAAGTGTGACGTGCTGTGGGGCTGCCCTAGGCAGGTGGAGGCAAGGTCGGCTTGTGCAGAGGTCTTGACGGTGAGTCCGTCATGGTCGGGAAGCCCTTGAAGCAGGCTGGGACTGCGAGCAGTGAGGTGAGAGTAGGTGTGGTGTAAAGTGTTGTGAGGGCAGGAAGGTGAGCGTGAGACATGTTGTGGGGCTGCCGCAGGCAGGTGGATGCCAGCTGTCTGTGTGAGCCTGTGTGAGTAGTCGTCTTTGCTTTGAGAGTGGCTTTGAGGAGGAGGCTTTTCCTCGAAGTGGCGCAGCTAGCAGGTAGCTGTGAGTAGGTGTGGTGGAAGTGTTGGGAGAGGAGGAAGGTGAGCAGCGCAGGTGTTGTGGGTGTGCCCTAGGCAGGTGTCGGCAATGTTTGCAGCACTGAGTCGTGGCCTGGGAGCCCTGGGTGGTGGGGGAGTGGCTTTATGAGGGTGGTCCTGCTAGGAGTAAAGTGTGAGCAGGCGTGGTGCAAGTTTTGGGAGGGGAGGAATGTGAGCCTGGTGGGTGTTGTGGGGCTGCGGCAGGAATGGAGCCGCAAGCTTTGCTTGCGCAGTGCTCCTCTGTGGGAGGCCTGTGTGGTGGGCTGGGCGTTTGATGAGGATGGCACTGGTGAGAGTAGGAGTGGTGTAAAGTGTTGTGAGGGCAGGAAGGTGAGCAGGGCCCATGTTGTGGGGCTGCCCTAGGCAGGTGGAGGCAAGGTCAGCTTGTGCAGAGGTCTTGACGGTGAGTCCGTCCTGGTCGGGAAGCCCTTGAAGCAGGCTGGGACTGCGAGCAGTGAGGAGAGAGTAGAGCTGTTGTAGCTTTTGGGTAAGAGGCGGCCTGGAGAAAAGTGTCGGGCGGTAAGAAGGAGAGCAGGGCAGAAGTTGCAGAGGTGCCCTAGGCAGGTGGAGGCCAGCTTGGCTGGTGCAGAAGTCGTGACTTTGTGTCTCTAAGGGTGGGGAAGGTGCTGTAGCAAGCTAGCAGTCCCTGCAGTGTGGTGAGAGGAGGCATAGTGTAAGTGTTGTGAGGTCAGAAAGGCAAGTGTGACGTGCTGTGGGGCTGCCCTAGGCAGGTGGAGGCAAGGTCGGCTTGTGCAGAGGTCTTGACGGTGAGTCCGTCATGGTCGGGAAGCCCTTGAAGCAGGCTGGGACTGCGAGCAGTGAGGTGAGAGTAGGTGTGGTGTAAAGTGTTGTGAGGGCAGGAAGGTGAGCATGAGACATGTTGTGGGGCTGCCGCAGGCAGGTGGATGCCGGCTGTCTGTGTGAGCCTGTGTGAGTAGTCGTCTTTGCTTTGAGAGTGGCTTTGAGGAGGAGGCTTTTCCTCGAAGTGGCGCAGCTAGCAGGTAGCTGTGAGTAGGTGTGGTGGAAGTGTTGGGAGAGGAGGAAGGTGAGCAGCGCAGGTGTTGTGGGTGTGCCCTAGGCAGGTGTCGGCAATGTTTGCAGCACTGAGTCGTGGCCTGGGAGCCCTGGGTGGTGGGGGAGTGGCTTTATGAGGGTGGTCCTGCTAGGAGTAAAGTGTGAGCAGGCGTGGTGCAAGTTTTGGGAGGGGAGGAATGTGAGCCTGGTGGGTGTTGTGGGGCTGCGGCAGGAATGGAGCCGCAAGCTTTGCTTGCGCAGTGCTCCTCTGTGGGAGGCCTGTGTGGTGGGCTGGGCGTTTGATGAGGATGGCACTGGTGAGAGTAGGAGTGGTGTAAAGTGTTGTGAGGGCAGGAAGGTGAGCAGGGCCCATGTTGTGGGGCTGCCCTAGGCAGGTGGAGGCAAGGTCAGCTTGTGCAGAGGTCTTGACGGTGAGTCCGTCCTGGTCGGGAAGCCCTTGAAGCAGGCTGGGACTGCGAGCAGTGAGGAGAGAGTAGAGCTGTTGTAGCTTTTGGGTAAGAGGCGGCCTGGAGAAAAGTGTCGGGCAGTAAGAAGGAGAGCAGGGCAGAAGTTGCAGAGGTGCCCTAGGCAGGTGGAGGCCAGCCTGGCTGGTGCAGAAGTCGTGACTTTGTGTCTCTAAGGGTGGGGAAGGTGCTGTAGCAAGCTAGCAGTCCCTGCAGTGTGGTGAGAGGAGGCATAGTGTAAGTGTTGTGAGGTCAGAAAGGCAAGTGTGACGTGCTGTGGGGCTGCCCTAGGCAGGTGGAGGCAAGGTCGGCTTGTGCAGAGGTCTTGACGGTGAGTCCGTCATGGTCGGGAAGCCCTTGAAGCAGGCTGGGACTGCGAGCAGTGAGGTGAGAGTAGGTGTGGTGTAAAGTGTTGTGAGGGCAGGAAGGTGAGCATGAGACATGTTGTGGGGCTGCCGCAGGCAGGTGGATGCCAGCTGTCTGTGTGAGCCTGTGTGAGTAGTCGTCTTTGCTTTGAGAGTGGCTTTGAGGAGGAGGCTTTTCCTCGAAGTGGCGCAGCTAGCAGGTAGCTGTGAGTAGGTGTGGTGGAAGTGTTGGGAGAGGAGGAAGGTGAGCAGCGCAGGTGTTGTGGGTGTGCCCTAGGCAGGTGTCGGCAATGTTTGCAGCACTGAGTCGTGGCCTGGGAGCCCTGGGTGGTGGGGGAGTGGCTTTATGAGGGTGGTCCTGCTAGGAGTAAAGTGTGAGCAGGCGTGGTGCAAGTTTTGGGAGGGGAGGAATGTGAGCCTGGTGGGTGTTGTGGGGCTGCGGCAGGAATGGAGCCGCAAGCTTTGCTTGCGCAGTGCTCCTCTGTGGGAGGCCTGTGTGGTGGGCTGGGCGTTTGATGAGGATGGCACTGGTGAGAGTAGGAGTGGTGTAAAGTGTTGTGAGGGCAGGAAGGTGAGCAGGGCCCATGTTGTGGGGCTGCCCTAGGCAGGTGGAGGCAAGGTCAGCTTGTGCAGAGGTCTTGACGGTGAGTCCGTCCTGGTCGGGAAGCCCTTGAAGCAGGCTGGGACTGCGAGCAGTGAGGAGAGAGTAGAGCTGTTGTAGCTTTTGGGTAAGAGGCGGCCTGGAGAAAAGTGTCGGGCAGTAAGAAGGAGAGCAGGGCAGAAGTTGCAGAGGTGCCCTAGGCAGGTGGAGGCCAGCCTGGCTGGTGCAGAAGTCGTGACTTTGTGTCTCTAAGGGTGGGGAAGGTGCTGTAGCAAGCTAGCAGTCCCTGCAGTGTGGTGAGAGGAGGCATAGTGTAAGTGTTGTGAGGTCAGAAAGGCAAGTGTGACGTGCTGTGGGGCTGCCCTAGGCAGGTGGAGGCAAGGTCGGCTTGTGCAGAGGTCTTGACGGTGAGTCCGTCATGGTCGGGAAGCCCTTGAAGCAGGCTGGGACTGCGAGCAGTGAGGTGAGAGTAGGTGTGGTGTAAAGTGTTGTGAGGGCAGGAAGGTGAGCATGAGACATGTTGTGGGGCTGCCGCAGGCAGGTGGATGCCAGCTGTCTGTGTGAGCCTGTGTGAGTAGTCGTCTTTGCTTTGAGAGTGGCTTTGAGGAGGAGGCTTTTCCTCGAAGTGGCGCAGCTAGCAGGTAGCTGTGAGTAGGTGTGGTGGAAGTGTTGGGAGAGGAGGAAGGTGAGCAGCGCAGGTGTTGTGGGTGTGCCCTAGGCAGGTGTCGGCAATGTTTGCAGCACTGAGTCGTGGCCTGGGAGCCCTGGGTGGTGGGGGAGTGGCTTTATGAGGGTGGTCCTGCTAGGAGTAAAGTGTGAGCAGGCGTGGTGCAAGTTTTGGGAGGGGAGGAATGTGAGCCTGGTGGGTGTTGTGGGGCTGCGGCAGGAATGGAGCCGCAAGCTTTGCTTGCGCAGTGCTCCTCTGTGGGAGGCCTGTGTGGTGGGCTGGGCGTTTGATGAGGATGGCACTGGTGAGAGTAGGAGTGGTGTAAAGTGTTGTGAGGGCAGGAAGGTGAGCAGGGCCCATGTTGTGGGGCTGCCCTAGGCAGGTGGAGGCAAGGTCAGCTTGTGCAGAGGTCTTGACGGTGAGTCCGTCCTGGTCGGGAAGCCCTTGAAGCAGGCTGGGACTGCGAGCAGTGAGGAGAGAGTAGAGCTGTTGTAGCTTTTGGGTAAGAGGCGGCCTGGAGAAAAGTGTCGGGCAGTAAGAAGGAGAGCAGGGCAGAAGTTGCAGAGGTGCCCTAGGCAGGTGGAGGCCAGCCTGGCTGGTGCAGAAGTCGTGACTTTGTGTCTCTAAGGGTGGGGAAGGTGCTGTAGCAAGCTAGCAGTCCCTGCAGTGTGGTGAGAGGAGGCATAGTGTAAGTGTTGTGAGGTCAGAAAGGCAAGTGTGACGTGCTGTGGGGCTGCCCTAGGCAGGTGGAGGCAAGGTCGGCTTGTGCAGAGGTCTTGACGGTGAGTCCGTCATGGTCGGGAAGCCCTTGAAGCAGGCTGGGACTGCGAGCAGTGAGGTGAGAGTAGGTGTGGTGTAAAGTGTTGTGAGGGCAGGAAGGTGAGCATGAGACATGTTGTGGGGCTGCCGCAGGCAGGTGGATGCCGGCTGTCTGTGTGAGCCTGTGTGAGTAGTCGTCTTTGCTTTGAGAGTGGCTTTGAGGAGGAGGCTTTTCCTCGAAGTGGCGCAGCTAGCAGGTAGCTGTGAGTAGGTGTGGTGGAAGTGTTGGGAGAGGAGGAAGGTGAGCAGCGCAGGTGTTGTGGGTGTGCCCTAGGCAGGTGTCGGCAATGTTTGCAGCACTGAGTCGTGGCCTGGGAGCCCTGGGTGGTGGGGGAGTGGCTTTATGAGGGTGGTCCTGCTAGGAGTAAAGTGTGAGCAGGCGTGGTGCAAGTTTTGGGAGGGGAGGAATGTGAGCCTGGTGGGTGTTGTGGGGCTGCGGCAGGAATGGAGCCGCAAGCTTTGCTTGCGCAGTGCTCGTCTGTGGGAGGCCTGTGTGGTGGGCTGGGCGTTTGATGAGGATGGCACTGGTGAGAGTAGGAGTGGTGTAAAGTGTTGTGAGGGCAGGAAGGTGAGCAGGGCCCATGTTGTGGGGCTGCCCTAGGCAGGTGGAGGCAAGGTCAGCTTGTGCAGAGGTCTTGACGGTGAGTCCGTCCTGGTCGGGAAGCCCTTGAAGCAGGCTGGGACTGCGAGCAGTGAGGAGAGAGTAGAGCTGTTGTAGCTTTTGGGTAAGAGGCGGCCTGGAGAAAAGTGTCGGGCAGTAAGAAGGAGAGCAGGGCAGAAGTTGCAGAGGTGCCCTAGGCAGGTGGAGGCCAGCCTGGCTGGTGCAGAAGTCGTGACTTTGTGTCTCTAAGGGTGGGGAAGGTGCTGTAGCAAGCTAGCAGTCCCTGCAGTGTGGTGAGAGGAGGCATAGTGTAAGTGTTGTGAGGTCAGAAAGGCAAGTGTGACGTGCTGTGGGGCTGCCCTAGGCAGGTGGAGGCAAGGTCGGCTTGTGCAGAGGTCTTGACGGTGAGTCCGTCATGGTCGGGAAGCCCTTGAAGCAGGCTGGGACTGCGAGCAGTGAGGTGAGAGTAGGTGTGGTGTAAAGTGTTGTGAGGGCAGGAAGGTGAGCATGAGACATGTTGTGGGGCTGCCGCAGGCAGGTGGATGCCAGCTGTCTGTGTGAGCCTGTGTGAGTAGTCGTCTTTGCTTTGAGAGTGGCTTTGAGGAGGAGGCTTTTCCTCGAAGTGGCGCAGCTAGCAGGTAGCTGTGAGTAGGTGTGGTGGAAGTGTTGGGAGAGGAGGAAGGTGAGCAGCGCAGGTGTTGTGGGTGTGCCCTAGGCAGGTGTCGGCAATGTTTGCAGCACTGAGTCGTGGCCTGGGAGCCCTGGGTGGTGGGGGAGTGGCTTTATGAGGGTGGTCCTGCTAGGAGTAAAGTGTGAGCAGGCATGGTGCAAGTTTTGGGAGGGGAGGAATGTGAGCCTGGTGGGTGTTGTGGGGCTGCGGCAGGAATGGAGCCGCAAGCTTTGCTTGCGCAGTGCTCCTCTGTGGGAGGCCTGTGTGGTGGGCTGGGCGTTTGATGAGGATGGCACTGGTGAGAGTAGGAGTGGTGTAAAGTGTTGTGAGGGCAGGAAGGTGAGCAGGGCCCATGTTGTGGGGCTGCCCTAGGCAGGTGGAGGCAAGGTCAGCTTGTGCAGAGGTCTTGACGGTGAGTCCGTCCTGGTCGGGAAGCCCTTGAAGCAGGCTGGGACTGCGAGCAGTGAGGAGAGAGTAGAGCTGTTGTAGCTTTTGGGTAAGAGGCGGCCTGGAGAAAAGTGTCGGGCAGTAAGAAGGAGAGCAGGGCAGAAGTTGCAGAGGTGCCCTAGGCAGGTGGAGGCCAGCCTGGCTGGTGCAGAAGTCGTGACTTTGTGTCTCTAAGGGTGGGGAAGGTGCTGTAGCAAGCTAGCAGTCCCTGCAGTGTGGTGAGAGGAGGCATAGTGTAAGTGTTGTGAGGTCAGAAAGGCAAGTGTGACGTGCTGTGGGGCTGCCCTAGGCAGGTGGAGGCAAGGTCGGCTTGTGCAGAGGTCTTGACGGTGAGTCCGTCCTGGTCGGGAAGCCCTTGAAGCAGGCTGGGACTGCGAGCAGTGAGGTGAGAGTAGGTGTGGTGTAAAGTGTTGTGAGGGCAGGAAGGTGAGCATGAGACATGTTGTGGGGCTGCCGCAGGCAGGTGGATGCCAGCTGTCTGTGTGAGCCTGTGTGAGTAGTCGTCTTTGCTTTGAGAGTGGCTTTGAGGAGGAGGCTTTTCCTCGAAGTGGCGCAGCTAGCAGGTAGCTGTGAGTAGGTGTGGTGGAAGTGTTGGGAGAGGAGGAAGGTGAGCAGCGCAGGTGTTGTGGGTGTGCCCTAGGCAGGTGTCGGCAATGTTTGCAGCACTGAGTCGTGGCCTGGGAGCCCTGGGTGGTGGGGGAGTGGCTTTATGAGGGTGGTCCTGCTAGGAGTAAAGTGTGAGCAGGCGTGGTGCAAGTTTTGGGAGGGGAGGAATGTGAGCCTGGTGGGTGTTGTGGGGCTGCGGCAGGAATGGAGCCGCAAGCTTTGCTTGCGCAGTGCTCCTCTGTGGGAGGCCTGTGTGGTGGGCTGGGCGTTTGATGAGGATGGCACTGGTGAGAGTAGGAGTGGTGTAAAGTGTTGTGAGGGCAGGAAGGTGAGCAGGGCCCATGTTGTGGGGCTGCCCTAGGCAGGTGGAGGCAAGGTCAGCTTGTGCAGAGGTCTTGACGGTGAGTCCGTCCTGGTCGGGAAGCCCTTGAAGCAGGCTGGGACTGCGAGCAGTGAGGAGAGAGTAGAGCTGTTGTAGCTTTTGGGTAAGAGGCGGCCTGGAGAAAAGTGTCGGGCGGTAAGAAGGAGAGCAGGGCAGAAGTTGCAGAGGTGCCCTAGGCAGGTGGAGGCCAGCTTGGCTGGTGCAGAAGTCGTGACTTTGTGTCTCTAAGGGTGGGGAAGGTGCTGTAGCAAGCTAGCAGTCCCTGCAGTGTGGCGAGAGGAGGCATAGTGTAAGTGTTGTGAGGTCAGAAAGGCAAGTGTGACGTGCTGTGGGGCTGCCCTAGGCAGGTGGAGGCAAGGTCGGCTTGTGCAGAGGTCTTGACGGTGAGTCCGTCATGGTCGGGAAGCCCTTGAAGCAGGCTGGGACTGCGAGCAGTGAGGTGAGAGTAGGTGTGGTGTAAAGTGTTGTGAGGGCAGGAAGGTGAGCATGAGACATGTTGTGGGGCTGCCGCAGGCAGGTGGATGCCAGCTGTCTGTGTGAGCCTGTGTGAGTAGTCGTCTTTGCTTTGAGAGTGGCTTTGAGGGGGAGGCTTTTCCTCGAAGTGGCGCAGCTAGCAGGTAGCTGTGAGTAGGTGTGGTGGAAGTGTTGGGAGAGGAGGAAGGTGAGCAGCGCAGGTGTTGTGGGTGTGCCCTAGGCAGGTGTCGGCAATGTTTGCAGCACTGAGTCGTGGCCTGGGAGCCCTGGGTGGTGGGGGAGTGGCTTTATGAGGGTGGTCCTGCTAGGAGTAAAGTGTGAGCAGGCGTGGTGCAAGTTTTGGGAGGGGAGGAATGTGAGCCTGGTGGGTGTTGTGGGGCTGCGGCAGGAATGGAGCCGCAAGCTTTGCTTGCGCAGTGCTCCTCTGTGGGAGGCCTGTGTGGTGGGCTGGGCGTTTGATGAGGATGGCACTGGTGAGAGTAGGAGTGGTGTAAAGTGTTGTGAGGGCAGGAAGGTGAGCAGGGCCCATGTTGTGGGGCTGCCCTAGGCAGGTGGAGGCAAGGTCAGCTTGTGCAGAGGTCTTGACGGTGAGTCCGTCCTGGTCGGGAAGCCCTTGAAGCAGGCTGGGACTGCGAGCAGTGAGGAGAGAGTAGAGCTGTTGTAGCTTTTGGGTAAGAGGCGGCCTGGAGAAAAGTGTCGGGCAGTAAGAAGGAGAGCAGGGCAGAAGTTGCAGAGGTGCCCTAGGCAGGTGGAGGCCAGCCTGGCTGGTGCAGAAGTCGTGACTTTGTGTCTCTAAGGGTGGGGAAGGTGCTGTAGCAAGCTAGCAGTCCCTGCAGTGTGGTGAGAGGAGGCATAGTGTAAGTGTTGTGAGGTCAGAAAGGCAAGTGTGACGTGCTGTGGGGCTGCCCTAGGCAGGTGGAGGCAAGGTCGGCTTGTGCAGAGGTCTTGACGGTGAGTCCGTCATGGTCGGGAAGCCCTTGAAGCAGGCTGGGACTGCGAGCAGTGAGGTGAGAGTAGGTGTGGTGTAAAGTGTTGTGAGGGCAGGAAGGTGAGCATGAGACATGTTGTGGGGCTGCCGCAGGCAGGTGGATGCCAGCTGTCTGTGTGAGCCTGTGTGAGTAGTCGTCTTTGCTTTGAGAGTGGCTTTGAGGAGGAGGCTTTTCCTCGAAGTGGCGCAGCTAGCAGGTAGCTGTGAGTAGGTGTGGTGGAAGTGTTGGGAGAGGAGGAAGGTGAGCAGCGCAGGTGTTGTGGGTGTGCCCTAGGCAGGTGTCGGCAATGTTTGCAGCACTGAGTCGTGGCCTGGGAGCCCTGGGTGGTGGGGGAGTGGCTTTATGAGGGTGGTCCTGCTAGGAGTAAAGTGTGAGCAGGCGTGGTGCAAGTTTTGGGAGGGGAGGAATGTGAGCCTGGTGGGTGTTGTGGGGCTGCGGCAGGAATGGAGCCGCAAGCTTTGCTTGCGCAGTGCTCCTCTGTGGGAGGCCTGTGTGGTGGGCTGGGCGTTTGATGAGGATGGCACTGGTGAGAGTAGGAGTGGTGTAAAGTGTTGTGAGGGCAGGAAGGTGAGCAGGGCCCATGTTGTGGGGCTGCCCTAGGCAGGTGGAGGCAAGGTCAGCTTGTGCAGAGGTCTTGACGGTGAGTCCGTCCTGGTCGGGAAGCCCTTGAAGCAGGCTGGGACTGCGAGCAGTGAGGTGAGAGTAGGTGTGGTGTAAAGTGTTGTGAGGGCAGGAAGGTGAGCATGAGACATGTTGTGGGGCTGCCGCAGGCAGGTGGATGCCAGCTGTCTGTGTGAGCCTGTGTGAGTAGTCGTCTTTGCTTTGAGAGTGGCTTTGAGGAGGAGGCTTTTCCTCGAAGTGGCGCAGCTAGCAGGTAGCTGTGAGTAGGTGTGGTGGAAGTGTTGGGAGAGGAGGAAGGTGAGCAGCGCAGGTGTTGTGGGTGTGCCCTAGGCAGGTGTCGGCAATGTTTGCAGCACTGAGTCGTGGCCTGGGAGCCCTGGGTGGTGGGGGAGTGGCTTTATGAGGGTGGTCCTGCTAGGAGTAAAGTGTGAGCAGGCGTGGTGCAAGTTTTGGGAGGGGAGGAATGTGAGCCTGGTGGGTGTTGTGGGGCTGCGGCAGGAATGGAGCCGCAAGCTTTGCTTGCGCAGTGCTCCTCTGTGGGAGGCCTGTGTGGTGGGCTGGGCGTTTGATGAGGATGGCACTGGTGAGAGTAGGAGTGGTGTAAAGTGTTGTGAGGGCAGGAAGGTGAGCAGGGCCCATGTTGTGGGGCTGCCCTAGGCAGGTGGAGGCAAGGTCAGCTTGTGCAGAGGTCTTGACGGTGAGTCCGTCCTGGTCGGGAAGCCCTTGAAGCAGGCTGGGACTGCGAGCAGTGAGGAGAGAGTAGAGCTGTTGTAGCTTTTGGGTAAGAGGCGGCCTGGAGAAAAGTGTCGGGCAGTAAGAAGGAGAGCAGGGCAGAAGTTGCAGAGGTGCCCTAGGCAGGTGGAGGCCAGCCTGGCTGGTGCAGAAGTCGTGACTTTGTGTCTCTAAGGGTGGGGAAGGTGCTGTAGCAAGCTAGCAGTCCCTGCAGTGTGGTGAGAGGAGGCATAGTGTAAGTGTTGTGAGGTCAGAAAGGCAAGTGTGACGTGCTGTGGGGCTGCCCTAGGCAGGTGGAGGCCAGCCTGGCTGGTGCAGAAGTCGTGACTTTGTGTCTCTAAGGGTGGGGAAGGTGCTGTAGCAAGCTAGCAGTCCCTGCAGTGTGGTGAGAGGAGGCATAGTGTAAGTGTTGTGAGGTCAGAAAGGCAAGTGTGATGTGCTGTGGGGCTGCCCTAGGCAGGTGGAGGCAAGGTCGGCTTGTGCAGAGGTCTTGACGGTGAGTCCGTCCTGGTCGGGAAGCCCTTGAAGCAGGCTGGGACTGCGAGCAGTGAGGTGAGAGTAGGTGTGGTGTAAAGTGTTGTGAGGGCAGGAAGGTGAGCATGAGACATGTTGTGGGGCTGCCGCAGGCAGGTGGATGCCAGCTGTCTGTGTGAGCCTGTGTGAGTAGTCGTCTTTGCTTTGAGAGTGGCTTTGAGGGGGAGGCTTTTCCTCGAAGTGGCGCAGCTAGCAGGTAGCTGTGAGTAGGTGTGGTGGAAGTGTTGGGAGAGGAGGAAGGTGAGCAGCGCAGGTGTTGTGGGTGTGCCCTAGGCAGGTGTCGGCAATGTTTGCAGCACTGAGTCGTGGCCTGGGAGCCCTGGGTGGTGGGGGAGTGGCTTTATGAGGGTGGTCCTGCTAGGAGTAAAGTGTGAGCAGGCGTGGTGCAAGTTTTGGGAGGGGAGGAATGTGAGCCTGGTGGGTGTTGTGGGGCTGCGGCAGGAATGGAGCCGCAAGCTTTGCTTGCGCAGTGCTCCTCTGTGGGAGGCCTGTGTGGTGGGCTGGGCGTTTGATGAGGATGGCACTGGTGAGAGTAGGAGTGGTGTAAAGTGTTGTGAGGGCAGGAAGGTGAGCAGGGCCCATGTTGTGGGGCTGCCCTAGGCAGGTGGAGGCAAGGTCAGCTTGTGCAGAGGTCTTGACGGTGAGTCCGTCCTGGTCGGGAAGCCCTTGAAGCAGGCTGGGACTGCGAGCAGTGAGGAGAGAGTAGAGCTGTTGTAGCTTTTGGGTAAGAGGCGGCCTGGAGAAAAGTGTCGGGCAGTAAGAAGGAGAGCAGGGCAGAAGTTGCAGAGGTGCCCTAGGCAGGTGGAGGCCAGCCTGGCTGGTGCAGAAGTCGTGACTTTGTGTCTCTAAGGGTGGGGAAGGTGCTGTAGCAAGCTAGCAGTCCCTGCAGTGTGGTGAGAGGAGGCATAGTGTAAGTGTTGTGAGGTCAGAAAGGCAAGTGTGACGTGCTGTGGGGCTGCCCTAGGCAGGTGGAGGCAAGGTCGGCTTGTGCAGAGGTCTTGACGGTGAGTCCGTCATGGTCGGGAAGCCCTTGAAGCAGGCTGGGACTGCGAGCAGTGAGGTGAGAGTAGGTGTGGTGTAAAGTGTTGTGAGGGCAGGAAGGTGAGCATGAGACATGTTGTGGGGCTGCCGCAGGCAGGTGGATGCCAGCTGTCTGTGTGAGCCTGTGTGAGTAGTCGTCTTTGCTTTGAGAGTGGCTTTGAGGAGGAGGCTTTTCCTCGAAGTGGCGCAGCTAGCAGGTAGCTGTGAGTAGGTGTGGTGGAAGTGTTGGGAGAGGAGGAAGGTGAGCAGCGCAGGTGTTGTGGGTGTGCCCTAGGCAGGTGTCGGCAATGTTTGCAGCACTGAGTCGTGGCCTGGGAGCCCTGGGTGGTGGGGGAGTGGCTTTATGAGGGTTGTCCTGCTAGGAGTAAAGTGTGAGCAGGCGTGGTGCAAGTTTTGGGAGGGGAGGAATGTGAGCCTGGTGGGTGTTGTGGGGCTGCGGCAGGAATGGAGCCGCAAGCTTTGCTTGCGCAGTGCTCCTCTGTGGGAGGCCTGTGTGGTGGGCTGGGCGTTTGATGAGGATGGCACTGGTGAGAGTAGGAGTGGTGTAAAGTGTTGTGAGGGCAGGAAGGTGAGCAGGGCCCATGTTGTGGGGCTGCCCTAGGCAGGTGGAGGCAAGGTCAGCTTGTGCAGAGGTCTTGACGGTGAGTCCGTCCTGGTCGGGAAGCCCTTGAAGCAGGCTGGGACTGCGAGCAGTGAGGAGAGAGTAGAGCTGTTGTAGCTTTTGGGTAAGAGGCGGCCTGGAGAAAAGTGTCGGGCAGTAAGAAGGAGAGCAGGGCAGAAGTTGCAGAGGTGCCCTAGGCAGGTGGAGGCCAGCCTGGCTGGTGCAGAAGTCGTGACTTTGTGTCTCTAAGGGTGGGGAAGGTGCTGTAGCAAGCTAGCAGTCCCTGCAGTGTGGTGAGAGGAGGCATAGTGTAAGTGTTGTGAGGTCAGAAAGGCAAGTGTGACGTGCTGTGGGGCTGCCCTAGGCAGGTGGAGGCAAGGTCGGCTTGTGCAGAGGTCTTGACGGTGAGTCCGTCATGGTCGGGAAGCCCTTGAAGCAGGCTGGGACTGCGAGCAGTGAGGTGAGAGTAGGTGTGGTGTAAAGTGTTGTGAGGGCAGGAAGGTGAGCATGAGACATGTTGTGGGGCTGCCGCAGGCAGGTGGATGCCAGCTGTCTGTGTGAGCCTGTGTGAGTAGTCGTCTTTGCTTTGAGAGTGGCTTTGAGGGGGAGGCTTTTCCTCGAAGTGGCGCAGCTAGCAGGTAGCTGTGAGTAGGTGTGGTGGAAGTGTTGGGAGAGGAGGAAGGTGAGCAGCGCAGGTGTTGTGGGTGTGCCCTAGGCAGGTGTCGGCAATGTTTGCAGCACTGAGTCGTGGCCTGGGAGCCCTGGGTGGTGGGGGAGTGGCTTTATGAGGGTGGTCCTGCTAGGAGTAAAGTGTGAGCAGGCGTGGTGCAAGTTTTGGGAGGGGAGGAATGTGAGCCTGGTGGGTGTTGTGGGGCTGCGGCAGGAATGGAGCCGCAAGCTTTGCTTGCGCAGTGCTCCTCTGTGGGAGGCCTGTGTGGTGGGCTGGGCGTTTGATGAGGATGGCACTGGTGAGAGTAGGAGTGGTGTAAAGTGTTGTGAGGGCAGGAAGGTGAGCAGGGCCCATGTTGTGGGGCTGCCCTAGGCAGGTGGAGGCAAGGTCAGCTTGTGCAGAGGTCTTGACGGTGAGTCCGTCCTGGTCGGGAAGCCCTTGAAGCAGGCTGGGACTGCGAGCAGTGAGGAGAGAGTAGAGCTGTTGTAGCTTTTGGGTAAGAGGCGGCCTGGAGAAAAGTGTCGGGCAGTAAGAAGGAGAGCAGGGCAGAAGTTGCAGAGGTGCCCTAGGCAGGTGGAGGCCAGCCTGGCTGGTGCAGAAGTCGTGACTTTGTGTCTCTAAGGGTGGGGAAGGTGCTGTAGCAAGCTAGCAGTCCCTGCAGTGTGGTGAGAGGAGGCATAGTGTAAGTGTTGTGAGGTCAGAAAGGCAAGTGTGACGTGCTGTGGGGCTGCCCTAGGCAGGTGGAGGCAAGGTCGGCTTGTGCAGAGGTCTTGACGGTGAGTCCGTCATGGTCGGGAAGCCCTTGAAGCAGGCTGGGACTGCGAGCAGTGAGGTGAGAGTAGGTGTGGTGTAAAGTGTTGTGAGGGCAGGAAGGTGAGCATGAGACATGTTGTGGGGCTGCCGCAGGCAGGTGGATGCCAGCTGTCTGTGTGAGCCTGTGTGAGTAGTCGTCTTTGCTTTGAGAGTGGCTTTGAGGGGGAGGCTTTTCCTCGAAGTGGCGCAGCTAGCAGGTAGCTGTGAGTAGGTGTGGTGGAAGTGTTGGGAGAGGAGGAAGGTGAGCAGCGCAGGTGTTGTGGGTGTGCCCTAGGCAGGTGTCGGCAATGTTTGCAGCACTGAGTCGTGGCCTGGGAGCCCTGGGTGGTGGGGGAGTGGCTTTATGAGGGTGGTCCTGCTAGGAGTAAAGTGTGAGCAGGCGTGGTGCAAGTTTTGGGAGGGGAGGAATGTGAGCCTGGTGGGTGTTGTGGGGCTGCGGCAGGAATGGAGCCGCAAGCTTTGCTTGCGCAGTGCTCCTCTGTGGGAGGCCTGTGTGGTGGGCTGGGCGTTTGATGAGGATGGCACTGGTGAGAGTAGGAGTGGTGTAAAGTGTTGTGAGGGCAGGAAGGTGAGCAGGGCCCATGTTGTGGGGCTGCCCTAGGCAGGTGGAGGCAAGGTCAGCTTGTGCAGAGGTCTTGACGGTGAGTCCGTCCTGGTCGGGAAGCCCTTGAAGCAGGCTGGGACTGCGAGCAGTGAGGAGAGAGTAGAGCTGTTGTAGCTTTTGGGTAAGAGGCGGCCTGGAGAAAAGTGTCGGGCAGTAAGAAGGAGAGCAGGGCAGAAGTTGCAGAGGTGCCCTAGGCAGGTGGAGGCCAGCCTGGCTGGTGCAGAAGTCGTGACTTTGTGTCTCTAAGGGTGGGGAAGGTGCTGTAGCAAGCTAGCAGTCCCTGCAGTGTGGTGAGAGGAGGCATAGTGTAAGTGTTGTGAGGTCAGAAAGGCAAGTGTGACGTGCTGTGGGGCTGCCCTAGGCAGGTGGAGGCAAGGTCGGCTTGTGCAGAGGTCTTGACGGTGAGTCCGTCATGGTCGGGAAGCCCTTGAAGCAGGCTGGGACTGCGAGCAGTGAGGTGAGAGTAGGTGTGGTGTAAAGTGTTGTGAGGGCAGGAAGGTGAGCGTGAGACATGTTGTGGGGCTGCCGCAGGCAGGTGGATGCCAGCTGTCTGTGTGAGCCTGTGTGAGTAGTCGTCTTTGCTTTGAGAGTGGCTTTGAGGAGGAGGCTTTTCCTCGAAGTGGCGCAGCTAGCAGGTAGCTGTGAGTAGGTGTGGTGGAAGTGTTGGGAGAGGAGGAAGGTGAGCAGCGCAGGTGTTGTGGGTGTGCCCTAGGCAGGTGTCGGCAATGTTTGCAGCACTGAGTCGTGGCCTGGGAGCCCTGGGTGGTGGGGGAGTGGCTTTATGAGGGTGGTCCTGCTAGGAGTAAAGTGTGAGCAGGCGTGGTGCAAGTTTTGGGAGGGGAGGAATGTGAGCCTGGTGGGTGTTGTGGGGCTGCGGCAGGAATGGAGCCGCAAGCTTTGCTTGCGCAGTGCTCCTCTGTGGGAGGCCTGTGTGGTGGGCTGGGCGTTTGATGAGGATGGCACTGGTGAGAGTAGGAGTGGTGTAAAGTGTTGTGAGGGCAGGAAGGTGAGCAGGGCCCATGTTGTGGGGCTGCCCTAGGCAGGTGGAGGCAAGGTCAGCTTGTGCAGAGGTCTTGACGGTGAGTCCGTCCTGGTCGGGAAGCCCTTGAAGCAGGCTGGGACTGCGAGCAGTGAGGAGAGAGTAGAGCTGTTGTAGCTTTTGGGTAAGAGGCGGCCTGGAGAAAAGTGTCGGGCAGTAAGAAGGAGAGCAGGGCAGAAGTTGCAGAGGTGCCCTAGGCAGGTGGAGGCCAGCCTGGCTGGTGCAGAAGTCGTGACTTTGTGTCTCTAAGGGTGGGGAAGGTGCTGTAGCAAGCTAGCAGTCCCTGCAGTGTGGTGAGAGGAGGCATAGTGTAAGTGTTGTGAGGTCAGAAAGGCAAGTGTGACGTGCTGTGGGGCTGCCCTAGGCAGGTGGAGGCAAGGTCGGCTTGTGCAGAGGTCTTGACGGTGAGTCCGTCATGGTCGGGAAGCCCTTGAAGCAGGCTGGGACTGCGAGCAGTGAGGTGAGAGTAGGTGTGGTGTAAAGTGTTGTGAGGGCAGGAAGGTGAGCATGAGACATGTTGTGGGGCTGCCGCAGGCAGGTGGATGCCAGCTGTCTGTGTGAGCCTGTGTGAGTAGTCGTCTTTGCTTTGAGAGTGGCTTTGAGGAGGAGGCTTTTCCTCGAAGTGGCGCAGCTAGCAGGTAGCTGTGAGTAGGTGTGGTGGAAGTGTTGGGAGAGGAGGAAGGTGAGCAGCGCAGGTGTTGTGGGTGTGCCCTAGGCAGGTGTCGGCAATGTTTGCAGCACTGAGTCGTGGCCTGGGAGCCCTGGGTGGTGGGGGAGTGGCTTTATGAGGGTGGTCCTGCTAGGAGTAAAGTGTGAGCAGGCGTGGTGCAAGTTTTGGGAGGGGAGGAATGTGAGCCTGGTGGGTGTTGTGGGGCTGCGGCAGGAATGGAGCCGCAAGCTTTGCTTGCGCAGTGCTCCTCTGTGGGAGGCCTGTGTGGTGGGCTGGGCGTTTGATGAGGATGGCACTGGTGAGAGTAGGAGTGGTGTAAAGTGTTGTGAGGGCAGGAAGGTGAGCAGGGCCCATGTTGTGGGGCTGCCCTAGGCAGGTGGAGGCAAGGTCAGCTTGTGCAGAGGTCTTGACGGTGAGTCCGTCCTGGTCGGGAAGCCCTTGAAGCAGGCTGGGACTGCGAGCAGTGAGGAGAGAGTAGAGCTGTTGTAGCTTTTGGGTAAGAGGCGGCCTGGAGAAAAGTGTCGGGCAGTAAGAAGGAGAGCAGGGCAGAAGTTGCAGAGGTGCCCTAGGCAGGTGGAGGCCAGCCTGGCTGGTGCAGAAGTCGTGACTTTGTGTCTCTAAGGGTGGGGAAGGTGCTGTAGCAAGCTAGCAGTCCCTGCAGTGTGGTGAGAGGAGGCATAGTGTAAGTGTTGTGAGGTCAGAAAGGCAAGTGTGACGTGCTGTGGGGCTGCCCTAGGCAGGTGGAGGCAAGGTCGGCTTGTGCAGAGGTCTTGACGGTGAGTCCGTCATGGTCGGGAAGCCCTTGAAGCAGGCTGGGACTGCGAGCAGTGAGGTGAGAGTAGGTGTGGTGTAAAGTGTTGTGAGGGCAGGAAGGTGAGCATGAGACATGTTGTGGGGCTGCCGCAGGCAGGTGGATGCCAGCTGTCTGTGTGAGCCTGTGTGAGTAGTCGTCTTTGCTTTGAGAGTGGCTTTGAGGGGGAGGCTTTTCCTCGAAGTGGCGCAGCTAGCAGGTAGCTGTGAGTAGGTGTGGTGGAAGTGTTGGGAGAGGAGGAAGGTGAGCAGCGCAGGTGTTGTGGGTGTGCCCTAGGCAGGTGTCGGCAATGTTTGCAGCACTGAGTCGTGGCCTGGGAGCCCTGGGTGGTGGGGGAGTGGCTTTATGAGGGTGGTCCTGCTAGGAGTAAAGTGTGAGCAGGCGTGGTGCAAGTTTTGGGAGGGGAGGAATGTGAGCCTGGTGGGTGTTGTGGGGCTGCGGCAGGAATGGAGCCGCAAGCTTTGCTTGCGCAGTGCTCCTCTGTGGGAGGCCTGTGTGGTGGGCTGGGCGTTTGATGAGGATGGCACTGGTGAGAGTAGGAGTGGTGTAAAGTGTTGTGAGGGCAGGAAGGTGAGCAGGGCCCATGTTGTGGGGCTGCCCTAGGCAGGTGGAGGCAAGGTCAGCTTGTGCAGAGGTCTTGACGGTGAGTCCGTCCTGGTCGGGAAGCCCTTGAAGCAGGCTGGGACTGCGAGCAGTGAGGAGAGAGTAGAGCTGTTGTAGCTTTTGGGTAAGAGGCGGCCTGGAGAAAAGTGTCGGGCAGTAAGAAGGAGAGCAGGGCAGAAGTTGCAGAGGTGCCCTAGGCAGGTGGAGGCCAGCCTGGCTGGTGCAGAAGTCGTGACTTTGTGTCTCTAAGGGTGGGGAAGGTGCTGTAGCAAGCTAGCAGTCCCTGCAGTGTGGTGAGAGGAGGCATAGTGTAAGTGTTGTGAGGTCAGAAAGGCAAGTGTGACGTGCTGTGGGGCTGCCCTAGGCAGGTGGAGGCAAGGTCGGCTTGTGCAGAGGTCTTGACGGTGAGTCCGTCATGGTCGGGAAGCCCTTGAAGCAGGCTGGGACTGCGAGCAGTGAGGTGAGAGTAGGTGTGGTGTAAAGTGTTGTGAGGGCAGGAAGGTGAGCATGAGACATGTTGTGGGGCTGCCGCAGGCAGGTGGATGCCAGCTGTCTGTGTGAGCCTGTGTGAGTAGTCGTCTTTGCTTTGAGAGTGGCTTTGAGGGGGAGGCTTTTCCTCGAAGTGGCGCAGCTAGCAGGTAGCTGTGAGTAGGTGTGGTGGAAGTGTTGGGAGAGGAGGAAGGTGAGCAGCGCAGGTGTTGTGGGTGTGCCCTAGGCAGGTGTCGGCAATGTTTGCAGCACTGAGTCGTGGCCTGGGAGCCCTGGGTGGTGGGGGAGTGGCTTTATGAGGGTGGTCCTGCTAGGAGTAAAGTGTGAGCAGGCGTGGTGCAAGTTTTGGGAGGGGAGGAATGTGAGCCTGGTGGGTGTTGTGGGGCTGCGGCAGGAATGGAGCCGCAAGCTTTGCTTGCGCAGTGCTCCTCTGTGGGAGGCCTGTGTGGTGGGCTGGGCGTTTGATGAGGATGGCACTGGTGAGAGTAGGAGTGGTGTAAAGTGTTGTGAGGGCAGGAAGGTGAGCAGGGCCCATGTTGTGGGGCTGCCCTAGGCAGGTGGAGGCAAGGTCAGCTTGTGCAGAGGTCTTGACGGTGAGTCCGTCCTGGTCGGGAAGCCCTTGAAGCAGGCTGGGACTGCGAGCAGTGAGGAGAGAGTAGAGCTGTTGTAGCTTTTGGGTAAGAGGCGGCCTGGAGAAAAGTGTCGGGCAGTAAGAAGGAGAGCAGGGCAGAAGTTGCAGAGGTGCCCTAGGCAGGTGGAGGCCAGCCTGGCTGGTGCAGAAGTCGTGACTTTGTGTCTCTAAGGGTGGGGAAGGTGCTGTAGCAAGCTAGCAGTCCCTGCAGTGTGGTGAGAGGAGGCATAGTGTAAGTGTTGTGAGGTCAGAAAGGCAAGTGTGACGTGCTGTGGGGCTGCCCTAGGCAGGTGGAGGCAAGGTCGGCTTGTGCAGAGGTCTTGACGGTGAGTCCGTCATGGTCGGGAAGCCCTTGAAGCAGGCTGGGACTGCGAGCAGTGAGGTGAGAGTAGGTGTGGTGTAAAGTGTTGTGAGGGCAGGAAGGTGAGCATGAGACATGTTGTGGGGCTGCCGCAGGCAGGTGGATGCCAGCTGTCTGTGTGAGCCTGTGTGAGTAGTCGTCTTTGCTTTGAGAGTGGCTTTGAGGAGGAGGCTTTTCCTCGAAGTGGCGCAGCTAGCAGGTAGCTGTGAGTAGGTGTGGTGGAAGTGTTGGGAGAGGAGGAAGGTGAGCAGCGCAGGTGTTGTGGGTGTGCCCTAGGCAGGTGTCGGCAATGTTTGCAGCACTGAGTCGTGGCCTGGGAGCCCTGGGTGGTGGGGGAGTGGCTTTATGAGGGTGGTCCTGCTAGGAGTAAAGTGTGAGCAGGCGTGGTGCAAGTTTTGGGAGGGGAGGAATGTGAGCCTGGTGGGTGTTGTGGGGCTGCGGCAGGAATGGAGCCGCAAGCTTTGCTTGCGCAGTGCTCCTCTGTGGGAGGCCTGTGTGGTGGGCTGGGCGTTTGATGAGGATGGCACTGGTGAGAGTAGGAGTGGTGTAAAGTGTTGTGAGGGCAGGAAGGTGAGCAGGGCCCATGTTGTGGGGCTGCCCTAGGCAGGTGGAGGCAAGGTCAGCTTGTGCAGAGGTCTTGACGGTGAGTCCGTCCTGGTCGGGAAGCCCTTGAAGCAGGCTGGGACTGCGAGCAGTGAGGAGAGAGTAGAGCTGTTGTAGCTTTTGGGTAAGAGGCGGCCTGGAGAAAAGTGTCGGGCAGTAAGAAGGAGAGCAGGGCAGAAGTTGCAGAGGTGCCCTAGGCAGGTGGAGGCCAGCCTGGCTGGTGCAGAAGTCGTGACTTTGTGTCTCTAAGGGTGGGGAAGGTGCTGTAGCAAGCTAGCAGTCCCTGCAGTGTGGTGAGAGGAGGCATAGTGTAAGTGTTGTGAGGTCAGAAAGGCAAGTGTGACGTGCTGTGGGGCTGCCCTAGGCAGGTGGAGGCAAGGTCGGCTTGTGCAGAGGTCTTGACGGTGAGTCCGTCATGGTCGGGAAGCCCTTGAAGCAGGCTGGGACTGCGAGCAGTGAGGTGAGAGTAGGTGTGGTGTAAAGTGTTGTGAGGGCAGGAAGGTGAGCATGAGACATGTTGTGGGGCTGCCGCAGGCAGGTGGATGCCAGCTGTCTGTGTGAGCCTGTGTGAGTAGTCGTCTTTGCTTTGAGAGTGGCTTTGAGGAGGAGGCTTTTCCTCGAAGTGGCGCAGCTAGCAGGTAGCTGTGAGTAGGTGTGGTGGAAGTGTTGGGAGAGGAGGAAGGTGAGCAGCGCAGGTGTTGTGGGTGTGCCCTAGGCAGGTGTCGGCAATGTTTGCAGCACTGAGTCGTGGCCTGGGAGCCCTGGGTGGTGGGGGAGTGGCTTTATGAGGGTGGTCCTGCTAGGAGTAAAGTGTGAGCAGGCGTGGTGCAAGTTTTGTGAGGGGAGGAATGTGAGCCTGGTGGGTGTTGTGGGGCTGCGGCAGGAATGGAGCCGCAAGCTTTGCTTGCGCAGTGCTCCTCTGTGGGAGGCCTGTGTGGTGGGCTGGGCGTTTGATGAGGATGGCACTGGTGAGAGTAGGAGTGGTGTAAAGTGTTGTGAGGGCAGGAAGGTGAGCAGGGCCCATGTTGTGGGGCTGCCCTAGGCAGGTGGAGGCAAGGTCAGCTTGTGCAGAGGTCTTGACGGTGAGTCCGTCCTGGTCGGGAAGCCCTTGAAGCAGGCTGGGACTGCGAGCAGTGAGGAGAGAGTAGAGCTGTTGTAGCTTTTGGGTAAGAGGCGGCCTGGAGAAAAGTGTCGGGCAGTAAGAAGGAGAGCAGGGCAGAAGTTGCAGAGGTGCCCTAGGCAGGTGGAGGCCAGCCTGGCTGGTGCAGAAGTCGTGACTTTGTGTCTCTAAGGGTGGGGAAGGTGCTGTAGCAAGCTAGCAGTCCCTGCAGTGTGGTGAGAGGAGGCATAGTGTAAGTGTTGTGAGGTCAGAAAGGCAAGTGTGACGTGCTGTGGGGCTGCCCTAGGCAGGTGGAGGCAAGGCCGGCTTGTGCAGAGGTCTTGACGGTGAGTCCGTCATGGTCGGGAAGCCCTTGAAGCAGGCTGGGACTGCGAGCAGTGAGGTGAGAGTAGGTGTGGTGTAAAGTGTTGTGAGGGCAGGAAGGTGAGCATGAGACATGTTGTGGGGCTGCCGCAGGCAGGTGGATGCCAGCTGTCTGTGTGAGCCTGTGTGAGTAGTCGTCTTTGCTTTGAGAGTGGCTTTGAGGAGGAGGCTTTTCCTCGAAGTGGCGCAGCTAGCAGGTAGCTGTGAGTAGGTGTGGTGGAAGTGTTGGGAGAGGAGGAAGGTGAGCAGCGCAGGTGTTGTGGGTGTGCCCTAGGCAGGTGTCGGCAATGTTTGCAGCACTGAGTCGTGGCCTGGGAGCCCTGGGTGGTGGGGGAGTGGCTTTATGAGGGTGGTCCTGCTAGGAGTAAAGTGTGAGCAGGCGTGGTGCAAGTTTTGGGAGGGGAGGAATGTGAGCCTGGTGGGTGTTGTGGGGCTGCGGCAGGAATGGAGCCGCAAGCTTTGCTTGCGCAGTGCTCCTCTGTGGGAGGCCTGTGTGGTGGGCTGGGCGTTTGATGAGGATGGCACTGGTGAGAGTAGGAGTGGTGTAAAGTGTTGTGAGGGCAGGAAGGTGAGCAGGGCCCATGTTGTGGGGCTGCCCTAGGCAGGTGGAGGCAAGGTCAGCTTGCGCAGAGGTCTTGACGGTGAGTCCGTCCTGGTCGGGAAGCCCTTGAAGCAGGCTGGGACTGCGAGCAGTGAGGAGAGAGTAGAGCTGTTGTAGCTTTTGGGTAAGAGGCGGCCTGGAGAAAAGTGTCGGGCAGTAAGAAGGAGAGCAGGGCAGAAGTTGCAGAGGTGCCCTAGGCAGGTGGAGGCCAGCCTGGCTGGTGCAGAAGTCGTGACTTTGTGTCTCTAAGGGTGGGGAAGGTGCTGTAGCAAGCTAGCAGTCCCTGCAGTGTGGTGAGAGGAGGCATAGTGTAAGTGTTGTGAGGTCAGAAAGGCAAGTGTGACGTGCTGTGGGGCTGCCCTAGGCAGGTGGAGGCAAGGTCGGCTTGTGCAGAGGTCTTGACGGTGAGTCCGTCATGGTCGGGAAGCCCTTGAAGCAGGCTGGGACTGCGAGCAGTGAGGTGAGAGTAGGTGTGGTGTAAAGTGTTGTGAGGGCAGGAAGGTGAGCATGAGACATGTTGTGGGGCTGCCGCAGGCAGGTGGATGCCAGCTGTCTGTGTGAGCCTGTGTGAGTAGTCGTCTTTGCTTTGAGAGTGGCTTTGAGGAGGAGGCTTTTCCTCGAAGTGGCGCAGCTAGCAGGTAGCTGTGAGTAGGTGTGGTGGAAGTGTTGGGAGAGGAGGAAGGTGAGCAGCGCAGGTGTTGTGGGTGTGCCCTAGGCAGGTGTCGGCAATGTTTGCAGCACTGAGTCGTGGCCTGGGAGCCCTGGGTGGTGGGGGAGTGGCTTTATGAGGGTGGTCCTGCTAGGAGTAAAGTGTGAGCAGGCGTGGTGCAAGTTTTGGGAGGGGAGGAATGTGAGCCTGGTGGGTGTTGTGGGGCTGCGGCAGGAATGGAGCCGCAAGCTTTGCTTGCGCAGTGCTCCTCTGTGGGAGGCCTGTGTGGTGGGCTGGGCGTTTGATGAGGATGGCACTGGTGAGAGTAGGAGTGGTGTAAAGTGTTGTGAGGGCAGGAAGGTGAGCAGGGCCCATGTTGTGGGGCTGCCCTAGGCAGGTGGAGGCAAGGTCAGCTTGTGCAGAGGTCTTGACGGTGAGTCCGTCCTGGTCGGGAAGCCCTTGAAGCAGGCTGGGACTGCGAGCAGTGAGGAGAGAGTAGAGCTGTTGTAGCTTTTGGGTAAGAGGCGGCCTGGAGAAAAGTGTCGGGCAGTAAGAAGGAGAGCAGGGCAGAAGTTGCAGAGGTGCCCTAGGCAGGTGGAGGCCAGCCTGGCTGGTGCAGAAGTCGTGACTTTGTGTCTCTAAGGGTGGGGAAGGTGCTGTAGCAAGCTAGCAGTCCCTGCAGTGTGGTGAGAGGAGGCATAGTGTAAGTGTTGTGAGGTCAGAAAGGCAAGTGTGACGTGCTGTGGGGCTGCCCTAGGCAGGTGGAGGCAAGGTCGGCTTGTGCAGAGGTCTTGACGGTGAGTCCGTCATGGTCGGGAAGCCCTTGAAGCAGGCTGGGACTGCGAGCAGTGAGGTGAGAGTAGGTGTGGTGTAAAGTGTTGTGAGGGCAGGAAGGTGAGCATGAGACATGTTGTGGGGCTGCCGCAGGCAGGTGGATGCCAGCTGTCTGTGTGAGCCTGTGTGAGTAGTCGTCTTTGCTTTGAGAGTGGCTTTGAGGAGGAGGCTTTTCCTCGAAGTGGCGCAGCTAGCAGGTAGCTGTGAGTAGGTGTGGTGGAAGTGTTGGGAGAGGAGGAAGGTGAGCAGCGCAGGTGTTGTGGGTGTGCCCTAGGCAGGTGTCGGCAATGTTTGCAGCACTGAGTCGTGGCCTGGGAGCCCTGGGTGGTGGGGGAGTGGCTTTATGAGGGTGGTCCTGCTAGGAGTAAAGTGTGAGCAGGCGTGGTGCAAGTTTTGGGAGGGGAGGAATGTGAGCCTGGTGGGTGTTGTGGGGCTGCGGCAGGAATGGAGCCGCAAGCTTTGCTTGCGCAGTGCTCCTCTGTGGGAGGCCTGTGTGGTGGGCTGGGCGTTTGATGAGGATGGCACTGGTGAGAGTAGGAGTGGTGTAAAGTGTTGTGAGGGCAGGAAGGTGAGCAGGGCCCATGTTGTGGGGCTGCCCTAGGCAGGTGGAGGCAAGGTCAGCTTGTGCAGAGGTCTTGACGGTGAGTCCGTCCTGGTCGGGAAGCCCTTGAAGCAGGCTGGGACTGCGAGCAGTGAGGAGAGAGTAGAGCTGTTGTAGCTTTTGGGTAAGAGGCGGCCTGGAGAAAAGTGTCGGGCAGTAAGAAGGAGAGCAGGGCAGAAGTTGCAGAGGTGCCCTAGGCAGGTGGAGGCCAGCCTGGCTGGTGCAGAAGTCGTGACTTTGTGTCTCTAAGGGTGGGGAAGGTGCTGTAGCAAGCTAGCAGTCCCTGCAGTGTGGTGAGAGGAGGCATAGTGTAAGTGTTGTGAGGTCAGAAAGGCAAGTGTGACGTGCTGTGGGGCTGCCCTAGGCAGGTGGAGGCAAGGTCGGCTTGTGCAGAGGTCTTGACGGTGAGTCCGTCATGGTCGGGAAGCCCTTGAAGCAGGCTGGGACTGCGAGCAGTGAGGTGAGAGTAGGTGTGGTGTAAAGTGTTGTGAGGGCAGGAAGGTGAGCATGAGACATGTTGTGGGGCTGCCGCAGGCAGGTGGATGCCAGCTGTCTGTGTGAGCCTGTGTGAGTAGTCGTCTTTGCTTTGAGAGTGGCTTTGAGGAGGAGGCTTTTCCTCGAAGTGGCGCAGCTAGCAGGTAGCTGTGAGTAGGTGTGGTGGAAGTGTTGGGAGAGGAGGAAGGTGAGCAGCGCAGGTGTTGTGGGTGTGCCCTAGGCAGGTGTCGGCAATGTTTGCAGCACTGAGTCGTGGCCTGGGAGCCCTGGGTGGTGGGGGAGTGGCTTTATGAGGGTGGTCCTGCTAGGAGTAAAGTGTGAGCAGGCGTGGTGCAAGTTTTGGGAGGGGAGGAATGTGAGCCTGGTGGGTGTTGTGGGGCTGCGGCAGGAATGGAGCCGCAAGCTTTGCTTGCGCAGTGCTCCTCTGTGGGAGGCCTGTGTGGTGGGCTGGGCGTTTGATGAGGATGGCACTGGTGAGAGTAGGAGTGGTGTAAAGTGTTGTGAGGGCAGGAAGGTGAGCAGGGCCCATGTTGTGGGGCTGCCCTAGGCAGGTGGAGGCAAGGTCAGCTTGTGCAGAGGTCTTGACGGTGAGTCCGTCCTGGTCGGGAAGCCCTTGAAGCAGGCTGGGACTGCGAGCAGTGAGGAGAGAGTAGAGCTGTTGTAGCTTTTGGGTAAGAGGCGGCCTGGAGAAAAGTGTCGGGCAGTAAGAAGGAGAGCAGGGCAGAAGTTGCAGAGGTGCCCTAGGCAGGTGGAGGCCAGCCTGGCTGGTGCAGAAGTCGTGACTTTGTGTCTCTAAGGGTGGGGAAGGTGCTGTAGCAAGCCAGCAGTCCCTGCAGTGTGGTGAGAGGAGGCATAGTGTAAGTGTTGTGAGGTCAGAAAGGCAAGTGTGACGTGCTGTGGGGCTGCCCTAGGCAGGTGGAGGCAAGGTCGGCTTGTGCAGAGGTCTTGACGGTGAGTCCGTCATGGTCGGGAAGCCCTTGAAGCAGGCTGGGACTGCGAGCAGTGAGGTGAGAGTAGGTGTGGTGTAAAGTGTTGTGAGGGCAGGAAGGTGAGCATGAGACATGTTGTGGGGCTGCCGCAGGCAGGTGGATGCCAGCTGTCTGTGTGAGCCTGTGTGAGTAGTCGTCTTTGCTTTGAGAGTGGCTTTGAGGAGGAGGCTTTTCCTCGAAGTGGCGCAGCTAGCAGGTAGCTGTGAGTAGGTGTGGTGGAAGTGTTGGGAAAGGAGGAAGGTGAGCAGCGCAGGTGTTGTGGGTGTGCCCTAGGCAGGTGTCGGCAATGTTTGCAGCACTGAGTCGTGGCCTGGGAGCCCTGGGTGGTGGGGGAGTGGCTTTATGAGGGTGGTCCTGCTAGGAGTAAAGTGTGAGCAGGCGTGGTGCAAGTTTTGTGAGGGGAGGAATGTGAGCCTGGTGGGTGTTGTGGGGCTGCGGCAGGAATGGAGCCGCAAGCTTTGCTTGCGCAGTGCTCCTCTGTGGGAGGCCTGTGTGGTGGGCTGGGCGTTTGATGAGGATGGCACTGGTGAGAGTAGGAGTGGTGTAAAGTGTTGTGAGGGCAGGAAGGTGAGCAGGGCCCATGTTGTGGGGCTGCCCTAGGCAGGTGGAGGCAAGGTCAGCTTGTGCAGAGGTCTTGACGGTGAGTCCGTCCTGGTCGGGAAGCCCTTGAAGCAGGCTGGGACTGCGAGCAGTGAGGAGAGAGTAGAGCTGTTGTAGCTTTTGGGTAAGAGGCGGCCTGGAGAAAAGTGTCGGGCAGTAAGAAGGAGAGCAGGGCAGAAGTTGCAGAGGTGCCCTAGGCAGGTGGAGGCCAGCCTGGCTGGTGCAGAAGTCGTGACTTTGTGTCTCTAAGGGTGGGGAAGGTGCTGTAGCAAGCTAGCAGTCCCTGCAGTGTGGTGAGAGGAGGCATAGTGTAAGTGTTGTGAGGTCAGAAAGGCAAGTGTGACGTGCTGTGGGGCTGCCCTAGGCAGGTGGAGGCAAGGCCGGCTTGTGCAGAGGTCTTGACGGTGAGTCCGTCATGGTCGGGAAGCCCTTGAAGCAGGCTGGGACTGCGAGCAGTGAGGTGAGAGTAGGTGTGGTGTAAAGTGTTGTGAGGGCAGGAAGGTGAGCATGAGACATGTTGTGGGGCTGCCGCAGGCAGGTGGATGCCAGCTGTCTGTGTGAGCCTGTGTGAGTAGTCGTCTTTGCTTTGAGAGTGGCTTTGAGGAGGAGGCTTTTCCTCGAAGTGGCGCAGCTAGCAGGTAGCTGTGAGTAGGTGTGGTGGAAGTGTTGGGAGAGGAGGAAGGTGAGCAGCGCAGGTGTTGTGGGTGTGCCCTAGGCAGGTGTCGGCAATGTTTGCAGCACTGAGTCGTGGCCTGGGAGCCCTGGGTGGTGGGGGAGTGGCTTTATGAGGGTGGTCCTGCTAGGAGTAAAGTGTGAGCAGGCGTGGTGCAAGTTTTGGGAGGGGAGGAATGTGAGCCTGGTGGGTGTTGTGGGGCTGCGGCAGGAATGGAGCCGCAAGCTTTGCTTGCGCAGTGCTCCTCTGTGGGAGGCCTGTGTGGTGGGCTGGGCGTTTGATGAGGATGGCACTGGTGAGAGTAGGAGTGGTGTAAAGTGTTGTGAGGGCAGGAAGGTGAGCAGGGCCCATGTTGTGGGGCTGCCCTAGGCAGGTGGAGGCAAGGTCAGCTTGCGCAGAGGTCTTGACGGTGAGTCCGTCCTGGTCGGGAAGCCCTTGAAGCAGGCTGGGACTGCGAGCAGTGAGGAGAGAGTAGAGCTGTTGTAGCTTTTGGGTAAGAGGCGGCCTGGAGAAAAGTGTCGGGCAGTAAGAAGGAGAGCAGGGCAGAAGTTGCAGAGGTGCCCTAGGCAGGTGGAGGCCAGCCTGGCTGGTGCAGAAGTCGTGACTTTGTGTCTCTAAGGGTGGGGAAGGTGCTGTAGCAAGCTAGCAGTCCCTGCAGTGTGGTGAGAGGAGGCATAGTGTAAGTGTTGTGAGGTCAGAAAGGCAAGTGTGACGTGCTGTGGGGCTGCCCTAGGCAGGTGGAGGCAAGGTCGGCTTGTGCAGAGGTCTTGACGGTGAGTCCGTCATGGTCGGGAAGCCCTTGAAGCAGGCTGGGACTGCGAGCAGTGAGGTGAGAGTAGGTGTGGTGTAAAGTGTTGTGAGGGCAGGAAGGTGAGCATGAGACATGTTGTGGGGCTGCCGCAGGCAGGTGGATGCCAGCTGTCTGTGTGAGCCTGTGTGAGTAGTCGTCTTTGCTTTGAGAGTGGCTTTGAGGAGGAGGCTTTTCCTCGAAGTGGCGCAGCTAGCAGGTAGCTGTGAGTAGGTGTGGTGGAAGTGTTGGGAGAGGAGGAAGGTGAGCAGCGCAGGTGTTGTGGGTGTGCCCTAGGCAGGTGTCGGCAATGTTTGCAGCACTGAGTCGTGGCCTGGGAGCCCTGGGTGGTGGGGGAGTGGCTTTATGAGGGTGGTCCTGCTAGGAGTAAAGTGTGAGCAGGCGTGGTGCAAGTTTTGGGAGGGGAGGAATGTGAGCCTGGTGGGTGTTGTGGGGCTGCGGCAGGAATGGAGCCGCAAGCTTTGCTTGCGCAGTGCTCCTCTGTGGGAGGCCTGTGTGGTGGGCTGGGCGTTTGATGAGGATGGCACTGGTGAGAGTAGGAGTGGTGTAAAGTGTTGTGAGGGCAGGAAGGTGAGCAGGGCCCATGTTGTGGGGCTGCCCTAGGCAGGTGGAGGCAAGGTCAGCTTGTGCAGAGGTCTTGACGGTGAGTCCGTCCTGGTCGGGAAGCCCTTGAAGCAGGCTGGGACTGCGAGCAGTGAGGAGAGAGTAGAGCTGTTGTAGCTTTTGGGTAAGAGGCGGCCTGGAGAAAAGTGTCGGGCAGTAAGAAGGAGAGCAGGGCAGAAGTTGCAGAGGTGCCCTAGGCAGGTGGAGGCCAGCCTGGCTGGTGCAGAAGTCGTGACTTTGTGTCTCTAAGGGTGGGGAAGGTGCTGTAGCAAGCTAGCAGTCCCTGCAGTGTGGTGAGAGGAGGCATAGTGTAAGTGTTGTGAGGTCAGAAAGGCAAGTGTGACGTGCTGTGGGGCTGCCCTAGGCAGGTGGAGGCAAGGTCGGCTTGTGCAGAGGTCTTGACGGTGAGTCCGTCATGGTCGGGAAGCCCTTGAAGCAGGCTGGGACTGCGAGCAGTGAGGTGAGAGTAGGTGTGGTGTAAAGTGTTGTGAGGGCAGGAAGGTGAGCATGAGACATGTTGTGGGGCTGCCGCAGGCAGGTGGATGCCAGCTGTCTGTGTGAGCCTGTGTGAGTAGTCGTCTTTGCTTTGAGAGTGGCTTTGAGGAGGAGGCTTTTCCTCGAAGTGGCGCAGCTAGCAGGTAGCTGTGAGTAGGTGTGGTGGAAGTGTTGGGAGAGGAGGAAGGTGAGCAGCGCAGGTGTTGTGGGTGTGCCCTAGGCAGGTGTCGGCAATGTTTGCAGCACTGAGTCGTGGCCTGGGAGCCCTGGGTGGTGGGGGAGTGGCTTTATGAGGGTGGTCCTGCTAGGAGTAAAGTGTGAGCAGGCGTGGTGCAAGTTTTGGGAGGGGAGGAATGTGAGCCTGGTGGGTGTTGTGGGGCTGCGGCAGGAATGGAGCCGCAAGCTTTGCTTGCGCAGTGCTCCTCTGTGGGAGGCCTGTGTGGTGGGCTGGGCGTTTGATGAGGATGGCACTGGTGAGAGTAGGAGTGGTGTAAAGTGTTGTGAGGGCAGGAAGGTGAGCAGGGCCCATGTTGTGGGGCTGCCCTAGGCAGGTGGAGGCAAGGTCAGCTTGTGCAGAGGTCTTGACGGTGAGTCCGTCCTGGTCGGGAAGCCCTTGAAGCAGGCTGGGACTGCGAGCAGTGAGGAGAGAGTAGAGCTGTTGTAGCTTTTGGGTAAGAGGCGGCCTGGAGAAAAGTGTCGGGCAGTAAGAAGGAGAGCAGGGCAGAAGTTGCAGAGGTGCCCTAGGCAGGTGGAGGCCAGCCTGGCTGGTGCAGAAGTCGTGACTTTGTGTCTCTAAGGGTGGGGAAGGTGCTGTAGCAAGCTAGCAGTCCCTGCAGTGTGGTGAGAGGAGGCATAGTGTAAGTGTTGTGAGGTCAGAAAGGCAAGTGTGACGTGCTGTGGGGCTGCCCTAGGCAGGTGGAGGCAAGGTCGGCTTGTGCAGAGGTCTTGACGGTGAGTCCGTCATGGTCGGGAAGCCCTTGAAGCAGGCTGGGACTGCGAGCAGTGAGGTGAGAGTAGGTGTGGTGTAAAGTGTTGTGAGGGCAGGAAGGTGAGCATGAGACATGTTGTGGGGCTGCCGCAGGCAGGTGGATGCCAGCTGTCTGTGTGAGCCTGTGTGAGTAGTCGTCTTTGCTTTGAGAGTGGCTTTGAGGAGGAGGCTTTTCCTCGAAGTGGCGCAGCTAGCAGGTAGCTGTGAGTAGGTGTGGTGGAAGTGTTGGGAGAGGAGGAAGGTGAGCAGCGCAGGTGTTGTGGGTGTGCCCTAGGCAGGTGTCGGCAATGTTTGCAGCACTGAGTCGTGGCCTGGGAGCCCTGGGTGGTGGGGGAGTGGCTTTATGAGGGTGGTCCTGCTAGGAGTAAAGTGTGAGCAGGCGTGGTGCAAGTTTTGGGAGGGGAGGAATGTGAGCCTGGTGGGTGTTGTGGGGCTGCGGCAGGAATGGAGCCGCAAGCTTTGCTTGCGCAGTGCTCCTCTGTAGGAGGCCTGTGTGGTGGGCTGGGCGTTTGATGAGGATGGCACTGGTGAGAGTAGGAGTGGTGTAAAGTGTTGTGAGGGCAGGAAGGTGAGCAGGGCCCATGTTGTGGGGCTGCCCTAGGCAGGTGGAGGCAAGGTCAGCTTGTGCAGAGGTCTTGACGGTGAGTCCGTCCTGGTCGGGAAGCCCTTGAAGCAGGCTGGGACTGCGAGCAGTGAGGAGAGAGTAGAGCTGTTGTAGCTTTTGGGTAAGAGGCGGCCTGGAGAAAAGTGTCGGGCAGTAAGAAGGAGAGCAGGGCAGAAGTTGCAGAGGTGCCCTAGGCAGGTGGAGGCCAGCCTGGCTGGTGCAGAAGTCGTGACTTTGTGTCTCTAAGGGTGGGGAAGGTGCTGTAGCAAGCCAGCAGTCCCTGCAGTGTGGTGAGAGGAGGCATAGTGTAAGTGTTGTGAGGTCAGAAAGGCAAGTGTGACGTGCTGTGGGGCTGCCCTAGGCAGGTGGAGGCAAGGTCGGCTTGTGCAGAGGTCTTGACGGTGAGTCCGTCATGGTCGGGAAGCCCTTGAAGCAGGCTGGGACTGCGAGCAGTGAGGTGAGAGTAGGTGTGGTGTAAAGTGTTGTGAGGGCAGGAAGGTGAGCATGAGACATGTTGTGGGGCTGCCGCAGGCAGGTGGATGCCAGCTGTCTGTGTGAGCCTGTGTGAGTAGTCGTCTTTGCTTTGAGAGTGGCTTTGAGGAGGAGGCTTTTCCTCGAAGTGGCGCAGCTAGCAGGTAGCTGTGAGTAGGTGTGGTGGAAGTGTTGGGAAAGGAGGAAGGTGAGCAGCGCAGGTGTTGTGGGTGTGCCCTAGGCAGGTGTCGGCAATGTTTGCAGCACTGAGTCGTGGCCTGGGAGCCCTGGGTGGTGGGGGAGTGGCTTTATGAGGGTGGTCCTGCTAGGAGTAAAGTGTGAGCAGGCGTGGTGCAAGTTTTGGGAGGGGAGGAATGTGAGCCTGGTGGGTGTTGTGGGGCTGCGGCAGGAATGGAGCCGCAAGCTTTGCTTGCGCAGTGCTCCTCTGTGGGAGGCCTGTGTGGTGGGCTGGGCGTTTGATGAGGATGGCACTGGTGAGAGTAGGAGTGGTGTAAAGTGTTGTGAGGGCAGGAAGGTGAGCAGGGCCCATGTTGTGGGGCTGCCCTAGGCAGGTGGAGGCAAGGTCAGCTTGTGCAGAGGTCTTGACGGTGAGTCCGTCCTGGTCGGGAAGCCCTTGAAGCAGGCTGGGACTGCGAGCAGTGAGGAGAGAGTAGAGCTGTTGTAGCTTTTGGGTAAGAGGCGGCCTGGAGAAAAGTGTCGGGCAGTAAGAAGGAGAGCAGGGCAGAAGTTGCAGAGGTGCCCTAGGCAGGTGGAGGCCAGCCTGGCTGGTGCAGAAGTCGTGACTTTGTGTCTCTAAGGGTGGGGAAGGTGCTGTAGCAAGCTAGCAGTCCCTGCAGTGTGGTGAGAGGAGGCATAGTGTAAGTGTTGTGAGGTCAGAAAGGCAAGTGTGACGTGCTGTGGGGCTGCCCTAGGCAGGTGGAGGCAAGGTCGGCTTGTGCAGAGGTCTTGACGGTGAGTCCGTCATGGTCGGGAAGCCCTTGAAGCAGGCTGGGACTGCGAGCAGTGAGGTGAGAGTAGGTGTGGTGTAAAGTGTTGTGAGGGCAGGAAGGTGAGCATGAGACATGTTGTGGGGCTGCCGCAGGCAGGTGGATGCCAGCTGTCTGTGTGAGCCTGTGTGAGTAGTCGTCTTTGCTTTGAGAGTGGCTTTGAGGAGGAGGCTTTTCCTCGAAGTGGCGCAGCTAGCAGGTAGCTGTGAGTAGGTGTGGTGGAAGTGTTGGGAGAGGAGGAAGGTGAGCAGCGCAGGTGTTGTGGGTGTGCCCTAGGCAGGTGTCGGCAATGTTTGCAGCACTGAGTCGTGGCCTGGGAGCCCTGGGTGGTGGGGGAGTGGCTTTATGAGGGTGGTCCTGCTAGGAGTAAAGTGTGAGCAGGCGTGGTGCAAGTTTTGGGAGGGGAGGAATGTGAGCCTGGTGGGTGTTGTGGGGCTGCGGCAGGAATGGAGCCGCAAGCTTTGCTTGCGCAGTGCTCCTCTGTGGGAGGCCTGTGTGGTGGGCTGGGCGTTTGATGAGGATGGCACTGGTGAGAGTAGGAGTGGTGTAAAGTGTTGTGAGGGCAGGAAGGTGAGCAGGGCCCATGTTGTGGGGCTGCCCTAGGCAGGTGGAGGCAAGGTCAGCTTGTGCAGAGGTCTTGACGGTGAGTCCGTCCTGGTCGGGAAGCCCTTGAAGCAGGCTGGGACTGCGAGCAGTGAGGAGAGAGTAGAGCTGTTGTAGCTTTTGGGTAAGAGGCGGCCTGGAGAAAAGTGTCGGGCAGTAAGAAGGAGAGCAGGGCAGAAGTTGCAGAGGTGCCCTAGGCAGGTGGAGGCCAGCCTGGCTGGTGCAGAAGTCGTGACTTTGTGTCTCTAAGGGTGGGGAAGGTGCTGTAGCAAGCTAGCAGTCCCTGCAGTGTGGTGAGAGGAGGCATAGTGTAAGTGTTGTGAGGTCAGAAAGGCAAGTGTGACGTGCTGTGGGGCTGCCCTAGGCAGGTGGAGGCAAGGTCGGCTTGTGCAGAGGTCTTGACGGTGAGTCCGTCATGGTCGGGAAGCCCTTGAAGCAGGCTGGGACTGCGAGCAGTGAGGTGAGAGTAGGTGTGGTGTAAAGTGTTGTGAGGGCAGGAAGGTGAGCATGAGACATGTTGTGGGGCTGCCGCAGGCAGGTGGATGCCAGCTGTCTGTGTGAGCCTGTGTGAGTAGTCGTCTTTGCTTTGAGAGTGGCTTTGAGGAGGAGGCTTTTCCTCGAAGTGGCGCAGCTAGCAGGTAGCTGTGAGTAGGTGTGGTGGAAGTGTTGGGAGAGGAGGAAGGTGAGCAGCGCAGGTGTTGTGGGTGTGCCCTAGGCAGGTGTCGGCAATGTTTGCAGCACTGAGTCGTGGCCTGGGAGCCCTGGGTGGTGGGGGAGTGGCTTTATGAGGGTGGTCCTGCTAGGAGTAAAGTGTGAGCAGGCGTGGTGCAAGTTTTGGGAGGGGAGGAATGTGAGCCTGGTGGGTGTTGTGGGGCTGCGGCAGGAATGGAGCCGCAAGCTTTGCTTGCGCAGTGCTCCTCTGTGGGAGGCCTGTGTGGTGGGCTGGGCGTTTGATGAGGATGGCACTGGTGAGAGTAGGAGTGGTGTAAAGTGTTGTGAGGGCAGGAAGGTGAGCAGGGCCCATGTTGTGGGGCTGCCCTAGGCAGGTGGAGGCAAGGTCAGCTTGTGCAGAGGTCTTGACGGTGAGTCCGTCCTGGTCGGGAAGCCCTTGAAGCAGGCTGGGACTGCGAGCAGTGAGGAGAGAGTAGAGCTGTTGTAGCTTTTGGGTAAGAGGCGGCCTGGAGAAAAGTGTCGGGCAGTAAGAAGGAGAGCAGGGCAGAAGTTGCAGAGGTGCCCTAGGCAGGTGGAGGCCAGCCTGGCTGGTGCAGAAGTCGTGACTTTGTGTCTCTAAGGGTGGGGAAGGTGCTGTAGCAAGCTAGCAGTCCCTGCAGTGTGGTGAGAGGAGGCATAGTGTAAGTGTTGTGAGGTCAGAAAGGCAAGTGTGACGTGCTGTGGGGCTGCCCTAGGCAGGTGGAGGCAAGGCCGGCTTGTGCAGAGGTCTTGACGGTGAGTCCGTCATGGTCGGGAAGCCCTTGAAGCAGGCTGGGACTGCGAGCAGTGAGGTGAGAGTAGGTGTGGTGTAAAGTGTTGTGAGGGCAGGAAGGTGAGCATGAGACATGTTGTGGGGCTGCCGCAGGCAGGTGGATGCCAGCTGTCTGTGTGAGCCTGTGTGAGTAGTCGTCTTTGCTTTGAGAGTGGCTTTGAGGAGGAGGCTTTTCCTCGAAGTGGCGCAGCTAGCAGGTAGCTGTGAGTAGGTGTGGTGGAAGTGTTGGGAGAGGAGGAAGGTGAGCAGCGCAGGTGTTGTGGGTGTGCCCTAGGCAGGTGTCGGCAATGTTTGCAGCACTGAGTCGTGGCCTGGGAGCCCTGGGTGGTGGGGGAGTGGCTTTATGAGGGTTGTCCTGCTAGGAGTAAAGTGTGAGCAGGCGTGGTGCAAGTTTTGGGAGGGGAGGAATGTGAGCCTGGTGGGTGTTGTGGGGCTGCGGCAGGAATGGAGCCGCAAGCTTTGCTTGCGCAGTGCTCCTCTGTGGGAGGCCTGTGTGGTGGGCTGGGCGTTTGATGAGGATGGCACTGGTGAGAGTAGGAGTGGTGTAAAGTGTTGTGAGGGCAGGAAGGTGAGCAGGGCCCATGTTGTGGGGCTGCCCTAGGCAGGTGGAGGCAAGGTCAGCTTGCGCAGAGGTCTTGACGGTGAGTCCGTCCTGGTCGGGAAGCCCTTGAAGCAGGCTGGGACTGCGAGCAGTGAGGAGAGAGTAGAGCTGTTGTAGCTTTTGGGTAAGAGGCGGCCTGGAGAAAAGTGTCGGGCAGTAAGAAGGAGAGCAGGGCAGAAGTTGCAGAGGTGCCCTAGGCAGGTGGAGGCCAGCCTGGCTGGTGCAGAAGTCGTGACTTTGTGTCTCTAAGGGTGGGGAAGGTGCTGTAGCAAGCTAGCAGTCCCTGCAGTGTGGTGAGAGGAGGCATAGTGTAAGTGTTGTGAGGTCAGAAAGGCAAGTGTGACGTGCTGTGGGGCTGCCCTAGGCAGGTGGAGGCAAGGTCGGCTTGTGCAGAGGTCTTGACGGTGAGTCCGTCATGGTCGGGAAGCCCTTGAAGCAGGCTGGGACTGCGAGCAGTGAGGTGAGAGTAGGTGTGGTGTAAAGTGTTGTGAGGGCAGGAAGGTGAGCATGAGACATGTTGTGGGGCTGCCGCAGGCAGGTGGATGCCAGCTGTCTGTGTGAGCCTGTGTGAGTAGTCGTCTTTGCTTTGAGAGTGGCTTTGAGGAGGAGGCTTTTCCTCGAAGTGGCGCAGCTAGCAGGTAGCTGTGAGTAGGTGTGGTGGAAGTGTTGGGAGAGGAGGAAGGTGAGCAGCGCAGGTGTTGTGGGTGTGCCCTAGGCAGGTGTCGGCAATGTTTGCAGCACTGAGTCGTGGCCTGGGAGCCCTGGGTGGTGGGGGAGTGGCTTTATGAGGGTGGTCCTGCTAGGAGTAAAGTGTGAGCAGGCGTGGTGCAAGTTTTGGGAGGGGAGGAATGTGAGCCTGGTGGGTGTTGTGGGGCTGCGGCAGGAATGGAGCCGCAAGCTTTGCTTGCGCAGTGCTCCTCTGTGGGAGGCCTGTGTGGTGGGCTGGGCGTTTGATGAGGATGGCACTGGTGAGAGTAGGAGTGGTGTAAAGTGTTGTGAGGGCAGGAAGGTGAGCAGGGCCCATGTTGTGGGGCTGCCCTAGGCAGGTGGAGGCAAGGTCAGCTTGTGCAGAGGTCTTGACGGTGAGTCCGTCCTGGTCGGGAAGCCCTTGAAGCAGGCTGGGACTGCGAGCAGTGAGGAGAGAGTAGAGCTGTTGTAGCTTTTGGGTAAGAGGCGGCCTGGAGAAAAGTGTCGGGCAGTAAGAAGGAGAGCAGGGCAGAAGTTGCAGAGGTGCCCTAGGCAGGTGGAGGCCAGCCTGGCTGGTGCAGAAGTCGTGACTTTGTGTCTCTAAGGGTGGGGAAGGTGCTGTAGCAAGCTAGCAGTCCCTGCAGTGTGGTGAGAGGAGGCATAGTGTAAGTGTTGTGAGGTCAGAAAGGCAAGTGTGACGTGCTGTGGGGCTGCCCTAGGCAGGTGGAGGCAAGGTCGGCTTGTGCAGAGGTCTTGACGGTGAGTCCGTCATGGTCGGGAAGCCCTTGAAGCAGGCTGGGACTGCGAGCAGTGAGGTGAGAGTAGGTGTGGTGTAAAGTGTTGTGAGGGCAGGAAGGTGAGCATGAGACATGTTGTGGGGCTGCCGCAGGCAGGTGGATGCCAGCTGTCTGTGTGAGCCTGTGTGAGTAGTCGTCTTTGCTTTGAGAGTGGCTTTGAGGAGGAGGCTTTTCCTCGAAGTGGCGCAGCTAGCAGGTAGCTGTGAGTAGGTGTGGTGGAAGTGTTGGGAGAGGAGGAAGGTGAGCAGCGCAGGTGTTGTGGGTGTGCCCTAGGCAGGTGTCGGCAATGTTTGCAGCACTGAGTCGTGGCCTGGGAGCCCTGGGTGGTGGGGGAGTGGCTTTATGAGGGTGGTCCTGCTAGGAGTAAAGTGTGAGCAGGCGTGGTGCAAGTTTTGGGAGGGGAGGAATGTGAGCCTGGTGGGTGTTGTGGGGCTGCGGCAGGAATGGAGCCGCAAGCTTTGCTTGCGCAGTGCTCCTCTGTGGGAGGCCTGTGTGGTGGGCTGGGCGTTTGATGAGGATGGCACTGGTGAGAGTAGGAGTGGTGTAAAGTGTTGTGAGGGCAGGAAGGTGAGCAGGGCCCATGTTGTGGGGCTGCCCTAGGCAGGTGGAGGCAAGGTCAGCTTGTGCAGAGGTCTTGACGGTGAGTCCGTCCTGGTCGGGAAGCCCTTGAAGCAGGCTGGGACTGCGAGCAGTGAGGAGAGAGTAGAGCTGTTGTAGCTTTTGGGTAAGAGGCGGCCTGGAGAAAAGTGTCGGGCAGTAAGAAGGAGAGCAGGGCAGAAGTTGCAGAGGTGCCCTAGGCAGGTGGAGGCCAGCCTGGCTGGTGCAGAAGTCGTGACTTTGTGTCTCTAAGGGTGGGGAAGGTGCTGTAGCAAGCTAGCAGTCCCTGCAGTGTGGTGAGAGGAGGCATAGTGTAAGTGTTGTGAGGTCAGAAAGGCAAGTGTGACGTGCTGTGGGGCTGCCCTAGGCAGGTGGAGGCAAGGTCGGCTTGTGCAGAGGTCTTGACGGTGAGTCCGTCATGGTCGGGAAGCCCTTGAAGCAGGCTGGGACTGCGAGCAGTGAGGTGAGAGTAGGTGTGGTGTAAAGTGTTGTGAGGGCAGGAAGGTGAGCATGAGACATGTTGTGGGGCTGCCGCAGGCAGGTGGATGCCAGCTGTCTGTGTGAGCCTGTGTGAGTAGTCGTCTTTGCTTTGAGAGTGGCTTTGAGGAGGAGGCTTTTCCTCGAAGTGGCGCAGCTAGCAGGTAGCTGTGAGTAGGTGTGGTGGAAGTGTTGGGAGAGGAGGAAGGTGAGCAGCGCAGGTGTTGTGGGTGTGCCCTAGGCAGGTGTCGGCAATGTTTGCAGCACTGAGTCGTGGCCTGGGAGCCCTGGGTGGTGGGGGAGTGGCTTTATGAGGGTGGTCCTGCTAGGAGTAAAGTGTGAGCAGGCGTGGTGCAAGTTTTGGGAGGGGAGGAATGTGAGCCTGGTGGGTGTTGTGGGGCTGCGGCAGGAATGGAGCCGCAAGCTTTGCTTGCGCAGTGCTCCTCTGTGGGAGGCCTGTGTGGTGGGCTGGGCGTTTGATGAGGATGGCACTGGTGAGAGTAGGAGTGGTGTAAAGTGTTGTGAGGGCAGGAAGGTGAGCAGGGCCCATGTTGTGGGGCTGCCCTAGGCAGGTGGAGGCAAGGTCAGCTTGTGCAGAGGTCTTGACGGTGAGTCCGTCCTGGTCGGGAAGCCCTTGAAGCAGGCTGGGACTGCGAGCAGTGAGGAGAGAGTAGAGCTGTTGTAGCTTTTGGGTAAGAGGCGGCCTGGAGAAAAGTGTCGGGCAGTAAGAAGGAGAGCAGGGCAGAAGTTGCAGAGGTGCCCTAGGCAGGTGGAGGCCAGCCTGGCTGGTGCAGAAGTCGTGACTTTGTGTCTCTAAGGGTGGGGAAGGTGCTGTAGCAAGCTAGCAGTCCCTGCAGTGTGGTGAGAGGAGGCATAGTGTAAGTGTTGTGAGGTCAGAAAGGCAAGTGTGACGTGCTGTGGGGCTGCCCTAGGCAGGTGGAGGCAAGGTCGGCTTGTGCAGAGGTCTTGACGGTGAGTCCGTCATGGTCGGGAAGCCCTTGAAGCAGGCTGGGACTGCGAGCAGTGAGGTGAGAGTAGGTGTGGTGTAAAGTGTTGTGAGGGCAGGAAGGTGAGCATGAGACATGTTGTGGGGCTGCCGCAGGCAGGTGGATGCCAGCTGTCTGTGTGAGCCTGTGTGAGTAGTCGTCTTTGCTTTGAGAGTGGCTTTGAGGAGGAGGCTTTTCCTCGAAGTGGCGCAGCTAGCAGGTAGCTGTGAGTAGGTGTGGTGGAAGTGTTGGGAGAGGAGGAAGGTGAGCAGCGCAGGTGTTGTGGGTGTGCCCTAGGCAGGTGTCGGCAATGTTTGCAGCACTGAGTCGTGGCCTGGGAGCCCTGGGTGGTGGGGGAGTGGCTTTATGAGGGTGGTCCTGCTAGGAGTAAAGTGTGAGCAGGCGTGGTGCAAGTTTTGGGAGGGGAGGAATGTGAGCCTGGTGGGTGTTGTGGGGCTGCGGCAGGAATGGAGCCGCAAGCTTTGCTTGCGCAGTGCTCCTCTGTAGGAGGCCTGTGTGGTGGGCTGGGCGTTTGATGAGGATGGCACTGGTGAGAGTAGGAGTGGTGTAAAGTGTTGTGAGGGCAGGAAGGTGAGCAGGGCCCATGTTGTGGGGCTGCCCTAGGCAGGTGGAGGCAAGGTCAGCTTGTGCAGAGGTCTTGACGGTGAGTCCGTCCTGGTCGGGAAGCCCTTGAAGCAGGCTGGGACTGCGAGCAGTGAGGAGAGAGTAGAGCTGTTGTAGCTTTTGGGTAAGAGGCGGCCTGGAGAAAAGTGTCGGGCAGTAAGAAGGAGAGCAGGGCAGAAGTTGCAGAGGTGCCCTAGGCAGGTGGAGGCCAGCCTGGCTGGTGCAGAAGTCGTGACTTTGTGTCTCTAAGGGTGGGGAAGGTGCTGTAGCAAGCCAGCAGTCCCTGCAGTGTGGTGAGAGGAGGCATAGTGTAAGTGTTGTGAGGTCAGAAAGGCAAGTGTGACGTGCTGTGGGGCTGCCCTAGGCAGGTGGAGGCAAGGTCGGCTTGTGCAGAGGTCTTGACGGTGAGTCCGTCATGGTCGGGAAGCCCTTGAAGCAGGCTGGGACTGCGAGCAGTGAGGTGAGAGTAGGTGTGGTGTAAAGTGTTGTGAGGGCAGGAAGGTGAGCATGAGACATGTTGTGGGGCTGCCGCAGGCAGGTGGATGCCAGCTGTCTGTGTGAGCCTGTGTGAGTAGTCGTCTTTGCTTTGAGAGTGGCTTTGAGGAGGAGGCTTTTCCTCGAAGTGGCGCAGCTAGCAGGTAGCTGTGAGTAGGTGTGGTGGAAGTGTTGGGAAAGGAGGAAGGTGAGCAGCGCAGGTGTTGTGGGTGTGCCCTAGGCAGGTGTCGGCAATGTTTGCAGCACTGAGTCGTGGCCTGGGAGCCCTGGGTGGTGGGGGAGTGGCTTTATGAGGGTGGTCCTGCTAGGAGTAAAGTGTGAGCAGGCGTGGTGCAAGTTTTGGGAGGGGAGGAATGTGAGCCTGGTGGGTGTTGTGGGGCTGCGGCAGGAATGGAGCCGCAAGCTTTGCTTGCGCAGTGCTCCTCTGTGGGAGGCCTGTGTGGTGGTCTGGGCGTTTGATGAGGATGGCACTGGTGAGAGTAGGAGTGGTGTAAAGTGTTGTGAGGGCAGGAAGGTGAGCAGGGCCCATGTTGTGGGGCTGCCCTAGGCAGGTGGAGGCAAGGTCAGCTTGTGCAGAGGTCTTGACGGTGAGTCCGTCCTGGTCGGGAAGCCCTTGAAGCAGGCTGGGACTGCGAGCAGTGAGGTGAGAGTAGGTGTGGTGTAAAGTGTTGTGAGGGCAGGAAGGTGAGCATGAGACATGTTGTGGGGCTGCCGCAGGCAGGTGGATGCCAGCTGTCTGTGTGAGCCTGTGTGAGTAGTCGTCTTTGCTTTGAGAGTGGCTTTGAGGAGGAGGCTTTTCCTCGAAGTGGCGCAGCTAGCAGGTAGCTGTGAGTAGGTGTGGTGGAAGTGTTGGGAGAGGAGGAAGGTGAGCAGCGCAGGTGTTGTGGGTGTGCCCTAGGCAGGTGTCGGCAATGTTTGCAGCACTGAGTCGTGGCCTGGGAGCCCTGGGTGGTGGGGGAGTGGCTTTATGAGGGTGGTCCTGCTAGGAGTAAAGTGTGAGCAGGCGTGGTGCAAGTTTTGGGAGGGGAGGAATGTGAGCCTGGTGGGTGTTGTGGGGCTGCGGCAGGAATGGAGCCGCAAGCTTTGCTTGCGCAGTGCTCCTCTGTGGGAGGCCTGTGTGGTGGGCTGGGCGTTTGATGAGGATGGCACTGGTGAGAGTAGGAGTGGTGTAAAGTGTTGTGAGGGCAGGAAGGTGAGCAGGGCCCATGTTGTGGGGCTGCCCTAGGCAGGTGGAGGCAAGGTCAGCTTGTGCAGAGGTCTTGACGGTGAGTCCGTCCTGGTCGGGAAGCCCTTGAAGCAGGCTGGGACTGCGAGCAGTGAGGAGAGAGTAGAGCTGTTGTAGCTTTTGGGTAAGAGGCGGCCTGGAGAAAAGTGTCGGGCAGTAAGAAGGAGAGCAGGGCAGAAGTTGCAGAGGTGCCCTAGGCAGGTGGAGGCCAGCCTGGCTGGTGCAGAAGTCGTGACTTTGTGTCTCTAAGGGTGGGGAAGGTGCTGTAGCAAGCTAGCAGTCCCTGCAGTGTGGTGAGAGGAGGCATAGTGTAAGTGTTGTGAGGTCAGAAAGGCAAGTGTGACGTGCTGTGGGGCTGCCCTAGGCAGGTGGAGGCAAGGTCGGCTTGTGCAGAGGTCTTGACGGTGAGTCCGTCATGGTCGGGAAGCCCTTGAAGCAGGCTGGGACTGCGAGCAGTGAGGTGAGAGTAGGTGTGGTGTAAAGTGTTGTGAGGGCAGGAAGGTGAGCATGAGACATGTTGTGGGGCTGCCGCAGGCAGGTGGATGCCAGCTGTCTGTGTGAGCCTGTGTGAGTAGTCGTCTTTGCTTTGAGAGTGGCTTTGAGGGGCAGGCTTTTCCTCGAAGTGGCGCAGCTAGCAGGTAGCTGTGAGTAGGTGTGGTGGAAGTGTTGGGAGAGGAGGAAGGTGAGCAGCGCAGGTGTTGTGGGTGTGCCCTAGGCAGGTGTCGGCAATGTTTGCAGCACTGAGTCGTGGCCTGGGAGCCCTGGGTGGTGGGGGAGTGGCTTTATGAGGGTGGTCCTGCTAGGAGTAAAGTGTGAGCAGGCGTGGTGCAAGTTTTGGGAGGGGAGGAATGTGAGCCTGGTGGGTGTTGTGGGGCTGCGGCAGGAATGGAGCCGCAAGCTTTGCTTGCGCAGTGCTCCTCTGTAGGAGGCCTGTGTGGTGGGCTGGGCGTTTGATGAGGATGGCACTGGTGAGAGTAGGAGTGGTGTAAAGTGTTGTGAGGGCAGGAAGGTGAGCAGGGCCCATGTTGTGGGGCTGCCCTAGGCAGGTGGAGGCAAGGTCAGCTTGTGCAGAGGTCTTGACGGTGAGTCCGTCCTGGTCGGGAAGCCCTTGAAGCAGGCTGGGACTGCGAGCAGTGAGGAGAGAGTAGAGCTGTTGTAGCTTTTGGGTAAGAGGCGGCCTGGAGAAAAGTGTCGGGCAGTAAGAAGGAGAGCAGGGCAGAAGTTGCAGAGGTGCCCTAGGCAGGTGGAGGCCAGCCTGGCTGGTGCAGAAGTCGTGACTTTGTGTCTCTAAGGGTGGGGAAGGTGCTGTAGCAAGCCAGCAGTCCCTGCAGTGTGGTGAGAGGAGGCATAGTGTAAGTGTTGTGAGGTCAGAAAGGCAAGTGTGACGTGCTGTGGGGCTGCCCTAGGCAGGTGGAGGCAAGGTCGGCTTGTGCAGAGGTCTTGACGGTGAGTCCGTCATGGTCGGGAAGCCCTTGAAGCAGGCTGGGACTGCGAGCAGTGAGGTGAGAGTAGGTGTGGTGTAAAGTGTTGTGAGGGCAGGAAGGTGAGCATGAGACATGTTGTGGGGCTGCCGCAGGCAGGTGGATGCCAGCTGTCTGTGTGAGCCTGTGTGAGTAGTCGTCTTTGCTTTGAGAGTGGCTTTGAGGAGGAGGCTTTTCCTCGAAGTGGCGCAGCTAGCAGGTAGCTGTGAGTAGGTGTGGTGGAAGTGTTGGGAAAGGAGGAAGGTGAGCAGCGCAGGTGTTGTGGGTGTGCCCTAGGCAGGTGTCGGCAATGTTTGCAGCACTGAGTCGTGGCCTGGGAGCCCTGGGTGGTGGGGGAGTGGCTTTATGAGGGTGGTCCTGCTAGGAGTAAAGTGTGAGCAGGCGTGGTGCAAGTTTTGGGAGGGGAGGAATGTGAGCCTGGTGGGTGTTGTGGGGCTGCGGCAGGAATGGAGCCGCAAGCTTTGCTTGCGCAGTGCTCCTCTGTGGGAGGCCTGTGTGGTGGGCTGGGCGTTTGATGAGGATGGCACTGGTGAGAGTAGGAGTGGTGTAAAGTGTTGTGAGGGCAGGAAGGTGAGCAGGGCCCATGTTGTGGGGCTGCCCTAGGCAGGTGGAGGCAAGGTCAGCTTGTGCAGAGGTCTTGACGGTGAGTCCGTCCTGGTCGGGAAGCCCTTGAAGCAGGCTGGGACTGCGAGCAGTGAGGTGAGAGTAGGTGTGGTGTAAAGTGTTGTGAGGGCAGGAAGGTGAGCATGAGACATGTTGTGGGGCTGCCGCAGGCAGGTGGATGCCAGCTGTCTGTGTGAGCCTGTGTGAGTAGTCGTCTTTGCTTTGAGAGTGGCTTTGAGGAGGAGGCTTTTCCTCGAAGTGGCGCAGCTAGCAGGTAGCTGTGAGTAGGTGTGGTGGAAGTGTTGGGAGAGGAGGAAGGTGAGCAGCGCAGGTGTTGTGGGTGTGCCCTAGGCAGGTGTCGGCAATGTTTGCAGCACTGAGTCGTGGCCTGGGAGCCCTGGGTGGTGGGGGAGTGGCTTTATGAGGGTGGTCCTGCTAGGAGTAAAGTGTGAGCAGGCGTGGTGCAAGTTTTGGGAGGGGAGGAATGTGAGCCTGGTGGGTGTTGTGGGGCTGCGGCAGGAATGGAGCCGCAAGCTTTGCTTGCGCAGTGCTCCTCTGTGGGAGGCCTGTGTGGTGGGCTGGGCGTTTGATGAGGATGGCACTGGTGAGAGTAGGAGTGGTGTAAAGTGTTGTGAGGGCAGGAAGGTGAGCAGGGCCCATGTTGTGGGGCTGCCCTAGGCAGGTGGAGGCAAGGTCAGCTTGTGCAGAGGTCTTGACGGTGAGTCCGTCCTGGTCGGGAAGCCCTTGAAGCAGGCTGGGACTGCGAGCAGTGAGGAGAGAGTAGAGCTGTTGTAGCTTTTGGGTAAGAGGCGGCCTGGAGAAAAGTGTCGGGCAGTAAGAAGGAGAGCAGGGCAGAAGTTGCAGAGGTGCCCTAGGCAGGTGGAGGCCAGCCTGGCTGGTGCAGAAGTCGTGACTTTGTGTCTCTAAGGGTGGGGAAGGTGCTGTAGCAAGCTAGCAGTCCCTGCAGTGTGGTGAGAGGAGGCATAGTGTAAGTGTTGTGAGGTCAGAAAGGCAAGTGTGACGTGCTGTGGGGCTGCCCTAGGCAGGTGGAGGCAAGGTCGGCTTGTGCAGAGGTCTTGACGGTGAGTCCGTCATGGTCGGGAAGCCCTTGAAGCAGGCTGGGACTGCGAGCAGTGAGGTGAGAGTAGGTGTGGTGTAAAGTGTTGTGAGGGCAGGAAGGTGAGCATGAGACATGTTGTGGGGCTGCCGCAGGCAGGTGGATGCCAGCTGTCTGTGTGAGCCTGTGTGAGTAGTCGTCTTTGCTTTGAGAGTGGCTTTGAGGAGGAGGCTTTTCCTCGAAGTGGCGCAGCTAGCAGGTAGCTGTGAGTAGGTGTGGTGGAAGTGTTGGGAGAGGAGGAAGGTGAGCAGCGCAGGTGTTGTGGGTGTGCCCTAGGCAGGTGTCGGCAATGTTTGCAGCACTGAGTCGTGGCCTGGGAGCCCTGGGTGGTGGGGGAGTGGCTTTATGAGGGTGGTCCTGCTAGGAGTAAAGTGTGAGCAGGCGTGGTGCAAGTTTTGGGAGGGGAGGAATGTGAGCCTGGTGGGTGTTGTGGGGCTGCGGCAGGAATGGAGCCGCAAGCTTTGCTTGCGCAGTGCTCCTCTGTGGGAGGCCTGTGTGGTGGGCTGGGCGTCTGATGAGGATGGCACTGGTGAGAGTAGGAGTGGTGTAAAGTGTTGTGAGGGCAGGAAGGTGAGCAGGGCCCATGTTGTGGGGCTGCCCTAGGCAGGTGGAGGCAAGGTCAGCTTGTGCAGAGGTCTTGACGGTGAGTCCGTCCTGGTCGGGAAGCCCTTGAAGCAGGCTGGGACTGCGAGCAGTGAGGTGAGAGTAGGTGTGGTGTAAAGTGTTGTGAGGGCAGGAAGGTGAGCATGAGACATGTTGTGGGGCTGCCGCAGGCAGGTGGATGCCAGCTGTCTGTGTGAGCCTGTGTGAGTAGTCGTCTTTGCTTTGAGAGTGGCTTTGAGGAGGAGGCTTTTCCTCGAAGTGGCGCAGCTAGCAGGTAGCTGTGAGTAGGTGTGGTGGAAGTGTTGGGAGAGGAGGAAGGTGAGCAGCGCAGGTGTTGTGGGTGTGCCCTAGGCAGGTGTCGGCAATGTTTGCAGCACTGAGTCGTGGCCTGGGAGCCCTGGGTGGTGGGGGAGTGGCTTTATGAGGGTGGTCCTGCTAGGAGTAAAGTGTGAGCAGGCGTGGTGCAAGTTTTGGGAGGGGAGGAATGTGAGCCTGGTGGGTGTTGTGGGGCTGCGGCAGGAATGGAGCCGCAAGCTTTGCTTGCGCAGTGCTCCTCTGTAGGAGGCCTGTGTGGTGGGCTGGGCGTTTGATGAGGATGGCACTGGTGAGAGTAGGAGTGGTGTAAAGTGTTGTGAGGGCAGGAAGGTGAGCAGGGCCCATGTTGTGGGGCTGCCCTAGGCAGGTGGAGGCAAGGTCAGCTTGTGCAGAGGTCTTGACGGTGAGTCCGTCCTGGTCGGGAAGCCCTTGAAGCAGGCTGGGACTGCGAGCAGTGAGGAGAGAGTAGAGCTGTTGTAGCTTTTGGGTAAGAGGCGGCCTGGAGAAAAGTGTCGGGCAGTAAGAAGGAGAGCAGGGCAGAAGTTGCAGAGGTGCCCTAGGCAGGTGGAGGCCAGCCTGGCTGGTGCAGAAGTCGTGACTTTGTGTCTCTAAGGGTGGGGAAGGTGCTGTAGCAAGCTAGCAGTCCCTGCAGTGTGGTGAGAGGAGGCATAGTGTAAGTGTTGTGAGGTCAGAAAGGCAAGTGTGACGTGCTGTGGGGCTGCCCTAGGCAGGTGGAGGCAAGGTCGGCTTGTGCAGAGGTCTTGACGGTGAGTCCGTCATGGTCGGGAAGCCCTTGAAGCAGGCTGGGACTGCGAGCAGTGAGGTGAGAGTAGGTGTGGTGTAAAGTGTTGTGAGGGCAGGAAGGTGAGCATGAGACATGTTGTGGGGCTGCCGCAGGCAGGTGGATGCCAGCTGTCTGTGTGAGCCTGTGTGAGTAGTCGTCTTTGCTTTGAGAGTGGCTTTGAGGAGGAGGCTTTTCCTCGAAGTGGCGCAGCTAGCAGGTAGCTGTGAGTAGGTGTGGTGGAAGTGTTGGGAGAGGAGGAAGGTGAGCAGCGCAGGTGTTGTGGGTGTGCCCTAGGCAGGTGTCGGCAATGTTTGCAGCACTGAGTCGTGGCCTGGGAGCCCTGGGTGGTGGGGGAGTGGCTTTATGAGGGTGGTCCTGCTAGGAGTAAAGTGTGAGCAGGCGTGGTGCAAGTTTTGGGAGGGGAGGAATGTGAGCCTGGTGGGTGTTGTGGGGCTGCGGCAGGAATGGAGCCGCAAGCTTTGCTTGCGCAGTGCTCCTCTGTAGGAGGCCTGTGTGGTGGGCTGGGCGTTTGATGAGGATGGCACTGGTGAGAGTAGGAGTGGTGTAAAGTGTTGTGAGGGCAGGAAGGTGAGCAGGGCCCATGTTGTGGGGCTGCCCTAGGCAGGTGGAGGCAAGGTCAGCTTGTGCAGAGGTCTTGACGGTGAGTCCGTCCTGGTCGGGAAGCCCTTGAAGCAGGCTGGGACTGCGAGCAGTGAGGAGAGAGTAGAGCTGTTGTAGCTTTTGGGTAAGAGGCGGCCTGGAGAAAAGTGTCGGGCAGTAAGAAGGAGAGCAGGGCAGAAGTTGCAGAGGTGCCCTAGGCAGGTGGAGGCCAGCCTGGCTGGTGCAGAAGTCGTGACTTTGTGTCTCTAAGGGTGGGGAAGGTGCTGTAGCAAGCTAGCAGTCCCTGCAGTGTGGTGAGAGGAGGCATAGTGTAAGTGTTGTGAGGTCAGAAAGGCAAGTGTGACGTGCTGTGGGGCTGCCCTAGGCAGGTGGAGGCAAGGTCGGCTTGTGCAGAGGTCTTGACGGTGAGTCCGTCATGGTCGGGAAGCCCTTGAAGCAGGCTGGGACTGCAAGCAGTGAGGTGAGAGTAGGTGTGGTGTAAAGTGTTGTGAGGGCAGGAAGGTGAGCATGAGACATGTTGTGGGGCTGCCGCAGGCAGGTGGATGCCAGCTGTCTGTGTGAGCCTGTGTGAGTAGTCGTCTTTGCTTTGAGAGTGGCTTTGAGGGGGAGGCTTTTCCTCGAAGTGGCGCAGCTAGCAGGTAGCTGTGAGTAGGTGTGGTGGAAGTGTTGGGAGAGGAGGAAGGTGAGCAGCGCAGGTGTTGTGGGTGTGCCCTAGGCAGGTGTCGGCAATGTTTGCAGCACTGAGTCGTGGCCTGGGAGCCCTGGGTGGTGGGGGAGTGGCTTTATGAGGGTGGTCCTGCTAGGAGTAAAGTGTGAGCAGGCGTGGTGCAAGTTTTGGGAGGGGAGGAATGTGAGCCTGGTGGGTGTTGTGGGGCTGCGGCAGGAATGGAGCCGCAAGCTTTGCTTGCGCAGTGCTCCTCTGTGGGAGGCCTGTGTGGTGGGCTGGGCGTTTGATGAGGATGGCACTGGTGAGAGTAGGAGTGGTGTAAAGTGTTGTGAGGGCAGGAAGGTGAGCAGGGCCCATGTTGTGGGGCTGCCCTAGGCAGGTGGAGGCAAGGTCAGCTTGTGCAGAGGTCTTGACGGTGAGTCCGTCCTGGTCGGGAAGCCCTTGAAGCAGGCTGGGACTGCGAGCAGTGAGGTGAGAGTAGGTGTGGTGTAAAGTGTTGTGAGGGCAGGAAGGTGAGCATGAGACATGTTGTGGGGCTGCCGCAGGCAGGTGGATGCCAGCTGTCTGTGTGAGCCTGTGTGAGTAGTCGTCTTTGCTTTGAGAGTGGCTTTGAGGAGGAGGCTTTTCCTCGAAGTGGCGCAGCTAGCAGGTAGCTGTGAGTAGGTGTGGTGGAAGTGTTGGGAGAGGAGGAAGGTGAGCAGCGCAGGTGTTGTGGGTGTGCCCTAGGCAGGTGTCGGCAATGTTTGCAGCACTGAGTCGTGGCCTGGGAGCCCTGGGTGGTGGGGGAGTGGCTTTATGAGGGTGGTCCTGCTAGGAGTAAAGTGTGAGCAGGCGTGGTGCAAGTTTTGGGAGGGGAGGAATGTGAGCCTGGTGGGTGTTGTGGGGCTGCGGCAGGAATGGAGCCGCAAGCTTTGCTTGCGCAGTGCTCCTCTGTGGGAGGCCTGTGTGGTGGGCTGGGCGTTTGATGAGGATGGCACTGGTGAGAGTAGGAGTGGTGTAAAGTGTTGTGAGGGCAGGAAGGTGAGCAGGGCCCATGTTGTGGGGCTGCCCTAGGCAGGTGGAGGCAAGGTCAGCTTGTGCAGAGGTCTTGACGGTGAGTCCGTCCTGGTCGGGAAGCCCTTGAAGCAGGCTGGGACTGCGAGCAGTGAGGAGAGAGTAGAGCTGTTGTAGCTTTTGGGTAAGAGGCGGCCTGGAGAAAAGTGTCGGGCAGTAAGAAGGAGAGCAGGGCAGAAGTTGCAGAGGTGCCCTAGGCAGGTGGAGGCCAGCCTGGCTGGTGCAGAAGTCGTGACTTTGTGTCTCTAAGGGTGGGGAAGGTGCTGTAGCAAGCTAGCAGTCCCTGCAGTGTGGTGAGAGGAGGCATAGTGTAAGTGTTGTGAGGTCAGAAAGGCAAGTGTGACGTGCTGTGGGGCTGCCCTAGGCAGGTGGAGGCAAGGTCGGCTTGTGCAGAGGTCTTGACGGTGAGTCCGTCATGGTCGGGAAGCCCTTGAAGCAGGCTGGGACTGCGAGCAGTGAGGTGAGAGTAGGTGTGGTGTAAAGTGTTGTGAGGGCAGGAAGGTGAGCATGAGACATGTTGTGGGGCTGCCGCAGGCAGGTGGATGCCAGCTGTCTGTGTGAGCCTGTGTGAGTAGTCGTCTTTGCTTTGAGAGTGGCTTTGAGGAGGAGGCTTTTCCTCGAAGTGGCGCAGCTAGCAGGTAGCTGTGAGTAGGTGTGGTGGAAGTGTTGGGAGAGGAGGAAGGTGAGCAGCGCAGGTGTTGTGGGTGTGCCCTAGGCAGGTGTCGGCAATGTTTGCAGCACTGAGTCGTGGCCTGGGAGCCCTGGGTGGTGGGGGAGTGGCTTTATGAGGGTGGTCCTGCTAGGAGTAAAGTGTGAGCAGGCGTGGTGCAAGTTTTGGGAGGGGAGGAATGTGAGCCTGGTGGGTGTTGTGGGGCTGCGGCAGGAATGGAGCCGCAAGCTTTGCTTGCGCAGTGCTCCTCTGTGGGAGGCCTGTGTGGTGGGCTGGGCGTTTGATGAGGATGGCACTGGTGAGAGTAGGAGTGGTGTAAAGTGTTGTGAGGGCAGGAAGGTGAGCAGGGCCCATGTTGTGGGGCTGCCCTAGGCAGGTGGAGGCAAGGTCAGCTTGTGCAGAGGTCTTGACGGTGAGTCCGTCCTGGTCGGGAAGCCCTTGAAGCAGGCTGGGACTGCGAGCAGTGAGGTGAGAGTAGGTGTGGTGTAAAGTGTTGTGAGGGCAGGAAGGTGAGCATGAGACATGTTGTGGGGCTGCCGCAGGCAGGTGGATGCCAGCTGTCTGTGTGAGCCTGTGTGAGTAGTCGTCTTTGCTTTGAGAGTGGCTTTGAGGAGGAGGCTTTTCCTCGAAGTGGCGCAGCTAGCAGGTAGCTGTGAGTAGGTGTGGTGGAAGTGTTGGGAGAGGAGGAAGGTGAGCAGCGCAGGTGTTGTGGGTGTGCCCTAGGCAGGTGTCGGCAATGTTTGCAGCACTGAGTCGTGGCCTGGGAGCCCTGGGTGGTGGGGGAGTGGCTTTATGAGGGTGGTCCTGCTAGGAGTAAAGTGTGAGCAGGCGTGGTGCAAGTTTTGGGAGGGGAGGAATGTGAGCCTGGTGGGTGTTGTGGGGCTGCGGCAGGAATGGAGCCGCAAGCTTTGCTTGCGCAGTGCTCCTCTGTAGGAGGCCTGTGTGGTGGGCTGGGCGTTTGATGAGGATGGCACTGGTGAGAGTAGGAGTGGTGTAAAGTGTTGTGAGGGCAGGAAGGTGAGCAGGGCCCATGTTGTGGGGCTGCCCTAGGCAGGTGGAGGCAAGGTCAGCTTGTGCAGAGGTCTTGACGGTGAGTCCGTCCTGGTCGGGAAGCCCTTGAAGCAGGCTGGGACTGCGAGCAGTGAGGAGAGAGTAGAGCTGTTGTAGCTTTTGGGTAAGAGGCGGCCTGGAGAAAAGTGTCGGGCAGTAAGAAGGAGAGCAGGGCAGAAGTTGCAGAGGTGCCCTAGGCAGGTGGAGGCCAGCCTGGCTGGTGCAGAAGTCGTGACTTTGTGTCTCTAAGGGTGGGGAAGGTGCTGTAGCAAGCTAGCAGTCCCTGCAGTGTGGTGAGAGGAGGCATAGTGTAAGTGTTGTGAGGTCAGAAAGGCAAGTGTGACGTGCTGTGGGGCTGCCCTAGGCAGGTGGAGGCAAGGTCGGCTTGTGCAGAGGTCTTGACGGTGAGTCCGTCATGGTCGGGAAGCCCTTGAAGCAGGCTGGGACTGCGAGCAGTGAGGTGAGAGTAGGTGTGGTGTAAAGTGTTGTGAGGGCAGGAAGGTGAGCATGAGACATGTTGTGGGGCTGCCGCAGGCAGGTGGATGCCAGCTGTCTGTGCGAGCCTGTGTGAGTAGTCGTCTTTGCTTTGAGAGTGGCTTTGAGGAGGAGGCTTTTCCTCGAAGTGGCGCAGCTAGCAGGTAGCTGTGAGTAGGTGTGGTGGAAGTGTTGGGAGAGGAGGAAGGTGAGCAGCGCAGGTGTTGTGGGTGTGCCCTAGGCAGGTGTCGGCAATGTTTGCAGCACTGAGTCGTGGCCTGGGAGCCCTGGGTGGTGGGGGAGTGGCTTTATGAGGGTGGTCCTGCTAGGAGTAAAGTGTGAGCAGGCGTGGTGCAAGTTTTGGGAGGGGAGGAATGTGAGCCTGGTGGGTGTTGTGGGGCTGCGGCAGGAATGGAGCCGCAAGCTTTGCTTGCGCAGTGCTCCTCTGTAGGAGGCCTGTGTGGTGGGCTGGGCGTTTGATGAGGATGGCACTGGTGAGAGTAGGAGTGGTGTAAAGTGTTGTGAGGGCAGGAAGGTGAGCAGGGCCCATGTTGTGGGGCTGCCCTAGGCAGGTGGAGGCAAGGTCAGCTTGTGCAGAGGTCTTGACGGTGAGTCCGTCCTGGTCGGGAAGCCCTTGAAGCAGGCTGGGACTGCGAGCAGTGAGGAGAGAGTAGAGCTGTTGTAGCTTTTGGGTAAGAGGCGGCCTGGAGAAAAGTGTCGGGCAGTAAGAAGGAGAGCAGGGCAGAAGTTGCAGAGGTGCCCTAGGCAGGTGGAGGCCAGCCTGGCTGGTGCAGAAGTCGTGACTTTGTGTCTCTAAGGGTGGGGAAGGTGCTGTAGCAAGCTAGCAGTCCCTGCAGTGTGGTGAGAGGAGGCATAGTGTAAGTGTTGTGAGGTCAGAAAGGCAAGTGTGACGTGCTGTGGGGCTGCCCTAGGCAGGTGGAGGCAAGGTCGGCTTGTGCAGAGGTCTTGACGGTGAGTCCGTCATGGTCGGGAAGCCCTTGAAGCAGGCTGGGACTGCGAGCAGTGAGGTGAGAGTAGGTGTGGTGTAAAGTGTTGTGAGGGCAGGAAGGTGAGCATGAGACATGTTGTGGGGCTGCCGCAGGCAGGTGGATGCCAGCTGTCTGTGTGAGCCTGTGTGAGTAGTCGTCTTTGCTTTGAGAGTGGCTTTGAGGAGGAGGCTTTTCCTCGAAGTGGCGCAGCTAGCAGGTAGCTGTGAGTAGGTGTGGTGGAAGTGTTGGGAGAGGAGGAAGGTGAGCAGCGCAGGTGTTGTGGGTGTGCCCTAGGCAGGTGTCGGCAATGTTTGCAGCACTGAGTCGTGGCCTGGGAGCCCTGGGTGGTGGGGGAGTGGCTTTATGAGGGTGGTCCTGCTAGGAGTAAAGTGTGAGCAGGCGTGGTGCAAGTTTTGGGAGGGGAGGAATGTGAGCCTGGTGGGTGTTGTGGGGCTGCGGCAGGAATGGAGCCGCAAGCTTTGCTTGCGCAGTGCTCCTCTGTGGGAGGCCTGTGTGGTGGGCTGGGCGTTTGATGAGGATGGCACTGGTGAGAGTAGGAGTGGTGTAAAGTGTTGTGAGGGCAGGAAGGTGAGCAGGGCCCATGTTGTGGGGCTGCCCTAGGCAGGTGGAGGCAAGGTCAGCTTGTGCAGAGGTCTTGACGGTGAGTCCGTCCTGGTCGGGAAGCCCTTGAAGCAGGCTGGGACTGCGAGCAGTGAGGTGAGAGTAGGTGTGGTGTAAAGTGTTGTGAGGGCAGGAAGGTGAGCATGAGACATGTTGTGGGGCTGCCGCAGGCAGGTGGATGCCAGCTGTCTGTGTGAGCCTGTGTGAGTAGTCGTCTTTGCTTTGAGAGTGGCTTTGAGGAGGAGGCTTTTCCTCGAAGTGGCGCAGCTAGCAGGTAGCTGTGAGTAGGTGTGGTGGAAGTGTTGGGAGAGGAGGAAGGTGAGCAGCGCAGGTGTTGTGGGTGTGCCCTAGGCAGGTGTCGGCAATGTTTGCAGCACTGAGTCGTGGCCTGGGAGCCCTGGGTGGTGGGGGAGTGGCTTTATGAGGGTGGTCCTGCTAGGAGTAAAGTGTGAGCAGGCGTGGTGCAAGTTTTGGGAGGGGAGGAATGTGAGCCTGGTGGGTGTTGTGGGGCTGCGGCAGGAATGGAGCCGCAAGCTTTGCTTGCGCAGTGCTCCTCTGTGGGAGGCCTGTGTGGTGGGCTGGGCGTTTGATGAGGATGGCACTGGTGAGAGTAGGAGTGGTGTAAAGTGTTGTGAGGGCAGGAAGGTGAGCAGGGCCCATGTTTTGGGGCTGCCCTAGGCAGGTGGAGGCAAGGTCAGCTTGTGCAGAGGTCTTGACGGTGAGTCCGTCCTGGTCGGGAAGCCCTTGAAGCAGGCTGGGACTGCGAGCAGTGAGGAGAGAGTAGAGCTGTTGTAGCTTTTGGGTAAGAGGCGGCCTGGAGAAAAGTGTCGGGCAGTAAGAAGGAGAGCAGGGCAGAAGTTGCAGAGGTGCCCTAGGCAGGTGGAGGCCAGCCTGGCTGGTGCAGAAGTCGTGACTTTGTGTCTCTAAGGGTGGGGAAGGTGCTGTAGCAAGCTAGCAGTCCCTGCAGTGTGGTGAGAGGAGGCATAGTGTAAGTGTTGTGAGGTCAGAAAGGCAAGTGTGACGTGCTGTGGGGCTGCCCTAGGCAGGTGGAGGCAAGGTCGGCTTGTGCAGAGGTCTTGACGGTGAGTCCGTCATGGTCGGGAAGCCCTTGAAGCAGGCTGGGACTGCGAGCAGTGAGGTGAGAGTAGGTGTGGTGTAAAGTGTTGTGAGGGCAGGAAGGTGAGCATGAGACATGTTGTGGGGCTGCCGCAGGCAGGTGGATGCCAGCTGTCTGTGTGAGCCTGTGTGAGTAGTCGTCTTTGCTTTGAGAGTGGCTTTGAGGAGGAGGCTTTTCCTCGAAGTGGCGCAGCTAGCAGGTAGCTGTGAGTAGGTGTGGTGGAAGTGTTGGGAGAGGAGGAAGGTGAGCAGCGCAGGTGTTGTGGGTGTGCCCTAGGCAGGTGTCGGCAATGTTTGCAGCACTGAGTCGTGGCCTGGGAGCCCTGGGTGGTGGGGGAGTGGCTTTATGAGGGTGGACCTGCTAGGAGTAAAGTGTGAGCAGGCGTGGTGCAAGTTTTGGGAGGGGAGGAATGTGAGCCTGGTGGGTGTTGTGGGGCTGCGGCAGGAATGGAGCCGCAAGCTTTGCTTGCGCAGTGCTCCTCTGTGGGAGGCCTGTGTGGTGGGCTGGGCGTTTGATGAGGATGGCACTGGTGAGAGTAGGAGTGGTGTAAAGTGTTGTGAGGGCAGGAAGGTGAGCAGGGCCCATGTTGTGGGGCTGCCCTAGGCAGGTGGAGGCAAGGTCAGCTTGTGCAGAGGTCTTGACGGTGAGTCCGTCCTGGTCGGGAAGCCCTTGAAGCAGGCTGGGACTGCGAGCAGTGAGGAGAGAGTAGAGCTGTTGTAGCTTTTGGGTAAGAGGCGGCCTGGAGAAAAGTGTCGGGCAGTAAGAAGGAGAGCAGGGCAGAAGTTGCAGAGGTGCCCTAGGCAGGTGGAGGCCAGCCTGGCTGGTGCAGAAGTCGTGACTTTGTGTCTCTAAGGGTGGGGAAGGTGCTGTAGCAAGCTAGCAGTCCCTGCAGTGTGGTGAGAGGAGGCATAGTGTAAGTGTTGTGAGGTCAGAAAGGCAAGTGTGACGTGCTGTGGGGCTGCCCTAGGCAGGTGGAGGCAAGGTCGGCTTGTGCAGAGGTCTTGACGGTGAGTCCGTCCTGGTCGGGAAGCCCTTGAAGCAGGCTGGGACTGCGAGCAGTGAGGTGAGAGTAGGTGTGGTGTAAAGTGTTGTGAGGGCAGGAAGGTGAGCATGAGACATGTTGTGGGGCTGCCGCAGGCAGGTGGATGCCAGCTGTCTGTGTGAGCCTGTGTGAGTAGTCGTCTTTGCTTTGAGAGTGGCTTTGAGGAGGAGGCTTTTCCTCGAAGTGGCGCAGCTAGCAGGTAGCTGTGAGTAGGTGTGGTGGAAGTGTTGGGAGAGGAGGAAGGTGAGCAGCGCAGGTGTTGTGGGTGTGCCCTAGGCAGGTGTCGGCAATGTTTGCAGCACTGAGTCGTGGCCTGGGAGCCCTGGGTGGTGGGGGAGTGGCTTTATGAGGGTGGTCCTGCTAGGAGTAAAGTGTGAGCAGGCGTGGTGCAAGTTTTGGGAGGGGAGGAATGTGAGCCTGGTGGGTGTTGTGGGGCTGCGGCAGGAATGGAGCCGCAAGCTTTGCTTGCGCAGTGCTCCTCTGTGGGAGGCCTGTGTGGTGGTCTGGGCGTTTGATGAGGATGGCACTGGTGAGAGTAGGAGTGGTGTAAAGTGTTGTGAGGGCAGGAAGGTGAGCAGGGCCCATGTTGTGGGGCTGCCCTAGGCAGGTGGAGGCAAGGTCAGCTTGTGCAGAGGTCTTGACGGTGAGTCCGTCCTGGTCGGGAAGCCCTTGAAGCAGGCTGGGACTGCGAGCAGTGAGGAGAGAGTAGAGCTGTTGTAGCTTTTGGGTAAGAGGCGGCCTGGAGAAAAGTGTCGGGCAGTAAGAAGGAGAGCAGGGCAGAAGTTGCAGAGGTGCCCTAGGCAGGTGGAGGCCAGCCTGGCTGGTGCAGAAGTCGTGACTTTGTGTCTCTAAGGGTGGGGAAGGTGCTGTAGCAAGCTAGCAGTCCCTGCAGTGTGGTGAGAGGAGGCATAGTGTAAGTGTTGTGAGGTCAGAAAGGCAAGTGTGACGTGCTGTGGGGCTGCCCTAGGCAGGTGGAGGCAAGGTCGGCTTGTGCAGAGGTCTTGACGGTGAGTCCGTCCTGGTCGGGAAGCCCTTGAAGCAGGCTGGGACTGCGAGCAGTGAGGAGAGAGTAGAGCTGTTGTAGCTTTTGGGTAAGAGGCGGCCTGGAGAAAAGTGTCGGGCAGTAAGAAGGAGAGCAGGGCAGAAGTTGCAGAGGTGCCCTAGGCAGGTGGAGGCCAGCCTGGCTGGTGCAGAAGTCGTGACTTTGTGTCTCTAAGGGTGGGGAAGGTGCTGTAGCAAGCTAGCAGTCCCTGCAGTGTGGTGAGAGGAGGCATAGTGTAAGTGTTGTGAGGTCAGAAAGGCAAGTGTGACGTGCTGTGGGGCTGCCCTAGGCAGGTGGAGGCAAGGTCGGCTTGTGCAGAGGTCTTGACGGTGAGTCCGTCCTGGTCGGGAAGCCCTTGAAGCAGGCTGGGACTGCGAGCAGTGAGGTGAGAGTAGGTGTGGTGTAAAGTGTTGTGAGGGCAGGAAGGTGAGCATGAGACATGTTGTGGGGCTGCCGCAGGCAGGTGGATGCCAGCTGTCTGTGTGAGCCTGTGTGAGTAGTCGTCTTTGCTTTGAGAGTGGCTTTGAGGAGGAGGCTTTTCCTCGAAGTGGCGCAGCTAGCAGGTAGCTGTGAGTAGGTGTGGTGGAAGTGTTGGGAGAGGAGGAAGGTGAGCAGCGCAGGTGTTGTGGGTGTGCCCTAGGCAGGTGTCGGCAATGTTTGCAGCACTGAGTCGTGGCCTGGGAGCCCTGGGTGGTGGGGGAGTGGCTTTATGAGGGTGGTCCTGCTAGGAGTAAAGTGTGAGCAGGCGTGGTGCAAGTTTTGGGAGGGGAGGAATGTGAGCCTGGTGGGTGTTGTGGGGCTGCGGCAGGAATGGAGCCGCAAGCTTTGCTTGCGCAGTGCTCCTCTGTGGGAGGCCTGTGTGGTGGGCTGGGCGTTTGATGAGGATGGCACTGGTGAGAGTAGGAGTGGTGTAAAGTGTTGTGAGGGCAGGAAGGTGAGCAGGGCCCATGTTGTGGGGCTGCCCTAGGCAGGTGGAGGCAAGGTCAGCTTGTGCAGAGGTCTTGACGGTGAGTCCGTCCTGGTCGGGAAGCCCTTGAAGCAGGCTGGGACTGCGAGCAGTGAGGAGAGAGTAGAGCTGTTGTAGCTTTTGGGTAAGAGGCGGCCTGGAGAAAAGTGTCGGGCAGTAAGAAGGAGAGCAGGGCAGAAGTTGCAGAGGTGCCCTAGGCAGGTGGAGGCCAGCCTGGCTGGTGCAGAAGTCGTGACTTTGTGTCTCTAAGGGTGGGGAAGGTGCTGTAGCAAGCTAGCAGTCCCTGCAGTGTGGTGAGAGGAGGCATAGTGTAAGTGTTGTGAGGTCAGAAAGGCAAGTGTGACGTGCTGTGGGGCTGCCCTAGGCAGGTGGAGGCAAGGTCGGCTTGTGCAGAGGTCTTGACGGTGAGTCCGTCATGGTCGGGAAGCCCTTGAAGCAGGCTGGGACTGCGAGCAGTGAGGTGAGAGTAGGTGTGGTGTAAAGTGTTGTGAGGGCAGGAAGGTGAGCATGAGACATGTTGTGGGGCTGCCGCAGGCAGGTGGATGCCAGCTGTCTGTGTGAGCCTGTGTGAGTAGTCGTCTTTGCTTTGAGAGTGGCTTTGAGGAGGAGGCTTTTCCTCGAAGTGGCGCAGCTAGCAGGTAGCTGTGAGTAGGTGTGGTGGAAGTGTTGGGAGAGGAGGAAGGTGAGCAGCGCAGGTGTTGTGGGTGTGCCCTAGGCAGGTGTCGGCAATGTTTGCAGCACTGAGTCGTGGCCTGGGAGCCCTGGGTGGTGGGGGAGTGGCTTTATGAGGGTGGTCCTGCTAGGAGTAAAGTGTGAGCAGGCGTGGTGCAAGTTTTGGGAGGGGAGGAATGTGAGCCTGGTGGGTGTTGTGGGGCTGCGGCAGGAATGGAGCCGCAAGCTTTGCTTGCGCAGTGCTCCTCTGTGGGAGGCCTGTGTGGTGGGCTGGGCGTTTGATGAGGATGGCACTGGTGAGAGTAGGAGTGGTGTAAAGTGTTGTGAGGGCAGGAAGGTGAGCAGGGCCCATGTTGTGGGGCTGCCCTAGGCAGGTGGAGGCAAGGTCAGCTTGTGCAGAGGTCTTGACGGTGAGTCCGTCCTGGTCGGGAAGCCCTTGAAGCAGGCTGGGACTGCGAGCAGTGAGGTGAGAGTAGGTGTGGTGTAAAGTGTTGTGAGGGCAGGAAGGTGAGCATGAGACATGTTGTGGGGCTGCCGCAGGCAGGTGGATGCCAGCTGTCTGTGTGAGCCTGTGTGAGTAGTCGTCTTTGCTTTGAGAGTGGCTTTGAGGAGGAGGCTTTTCCTCGAAGTGGCGCAGCTAGCAGGTAGCTGTGAGTAGGTGTGGTGGAAGTGTTGGGAGAGGAGGAAGGTGAGCAGCGCAGGTGTTGTGGGTGTGCCCTAGGCAGGTGTCGGCAATGTTTGCAGCACTGAGTCGTGGCCTGGGAGCCCTGGGTGGTGGGGGAGTGGCTTTATGAGGGTGGTCCTGCTAGGAGTAAAGTGTGAGCAGGCGTGGTGCAAGTTTTGGGAGGGGAGGAATGTGAGCCTGGTGGGTGTTGTGGGGCTGCGGCAGGAATGGAGCCGCAAGCTTTGCTTGCGCAGTGCTCCTCTGTGGGAGGCCTGTGTGGTGGGCTGGGCGTTTGATGAGGATGGCACTGGTGAGAGTAGGAGTGGTGTAAAGTGTTGTGAGGGCAGGAAGGTGAGCAGGGCCCATGTTGTGGGGCTGCCCTAGGCAGGTGGAGGCAAGGTCAGCTTGTGCAGAGGTCTTGACGGTGAGTCCGTCCTGGTCGGGAAGCCCTTGAAGCAGGCTGGGACTGCGAGCAGTGAGGAGAGAGTAGAGCTGTTGTAGCTTTTGGGTAAGAGGCGGCCTGGAGAAAAGTGTCGGGCAGTAAGAAGGAGAGCAGGGCAGAAGTTGCAGAGGTGCCCTAGGCAGGTGGAGGCCAGCCTGGCTGGTGCAGAAGTCGTGACTTTGTGTCTCTAAGGGTGGGGAAGGTGCTGTAGCAAGCTAGCAGTCCCTGCAGTGTGGTGAGAGGAGGCATAGTGTAAGTGTTGTGAGGTCAGAAAGGCAAGTGTGACGTGCTGTGGGGCTGCCCTAGGCAGGTGGAGGCAAGGTCGGCTTGTGCAGAGGTCTTGACGGTGAGTCCGTCATGGTCGGGAAGCCCTTGAAGCAGGCTGGGACTGCGAGCAGTGAGGTGAGAGTAGGTGTGGTGTAAAGTGTTGTGAGGGCAGGAAGGTGAGCATGAGACATGTTGTGGGGCTGCCGCAGGCAGGTGGATGCCAGCTGTCTGTGTGAGCCTGTGTGAGTAGTCGTCTTTGCTTTGAGAGTGGCTTTGAGGAGGAGGCTTTTCCTCGAAGTGGCGCAGCTAGCAGGTAGCTGTGAGTAGGTGTGGTGGAAGTGTTGGGAGAGGAGGAAGGTGAGCAGCGCAGGTGTTGTGGGTGTGCCCTAGGCAGGTGTCGGCAATGTTTGCAGCACTGAGTCGTGGCCTGGGAGCCCTGGGTGGTGGGGGAGTGGCTTTATGAGGGTTGTCCTGCTAGGAGTAAAGTGTGAGCAGGCATGGTGCAAGTTTTGTGAGGGGAGGAATGTGAGCCTGGTGGGTGTTGTGGGGCTGCGGCAGGAATGGAGCCGCAAGCTTTGCTTGCGCAGTGCTCCTCTGTGGGAGGCCTGTGTGGTGGGCTGGGCGTTTGATGAGGATGGCACTGGTGAGAGTAGGAGTGGTGTAAAGTGTTGTGAGGGCAGGAAGGTGAGCAGGGCCCATGTTGTGGGGCTGCCCTAGGCAGGTGGAGGCAAGGTCAGCTTGTGCAGAGGTCTTGACGGTGAGTCCGTCCTGGTCGGGAAGCCCTTGAAGCAGGCTGGGACTGCGAGCAGTGAGGTGAGAGTAGGTGTGGTGTAAAGTGTTGTGAGGGCAGGAAGGTGAGCATGAGACATGTTGTGGGGCTGCCGCAGGCAGGTGGATGCCAGCTGTCTGTGTGAGCCTGTGTGAGTAGTCGTCTTTGCTTTGAGAGTGGCTTTGAGGAGGAGGCTTTTCCTCGAAGTGGCGCAGCTAGCAGGTAGCTGTGAGTAGGTGTGGTGGAAGTGTTGGGAGAGGAGGAAGGTGAGCAGCGCAGGTGTTGTGGGTGTGCCCTAGGCAGGTGTCGGCAATGTTTGCAGCACTGAGTCGTGGCCTGGGAGCCCTGGGTGGTGGGGGAGTGGCTTTATGAGGGTGGTCCTGCTAGGAGTAAAGTGTGAGCAGGCGTGGTGCAAGTTTTGGGAGGGGAGGAATGTGAGCCTGGTGGGTGTTGTGGGGCTGCGGCAGGAATGGAGCCGCAAGCTTTGCTTGCGCAGTGCTCCTCTGTGGGAGGCCTGTGTGGTGGGCTGGGCGTTTGATGAGGATGGCACTGGTGAGAGTAGGAGTGGTGTAAAGTGTTGTGAGGGCAGGAAGGTGAGCAGGGCCCATGTTGTGGGGCTGCCCTAGGCAGGTGGAGGCAAGGTCAGCTTGTGCAGAGGTCTTGACGGTGAGTCCGTCCTGGTCGGGAAGCCCTTGAAGCAGGCTGGGACTGCGAGCAGTGAGGAGAGAGTAGAGCTGTTGTAGCTTTTGGGTAAGAGGCGGCCTGGAGAAAAGTGTCGGGCAGTAAGAAGGAGAGCAGGGCAGAAGTTGCAGAGGTGCCCTAGGCAGGTGGAGGCCAGCCTGGCTGGTGCAGAAGTCGTGACTTTGTGTCTCTAAGGGTGGGGAAGGTGCTGTAGCAAGCTAGCAGTCCCTGCAGTGTGGTGAGAGGAGGCATAGTGTAAGTGTTGTGAGGTCAGAAAGGCAAGTGTGACGTGCTGTGGGGCTGCCCTAGGCAGGTGGAGGCAAGGTCGGCTTGTGCAGAGGTCTTGACGGTGAGTCCGTCATGGTCGGGAAGCCCTTGAAGCAGGCTGGGACTGCGAGCAGTGAGGTGAGAGTAGGTGTGGTGTAAAGTGTTGTGAGGGCAGGAAGGTGAGCATGAGACATGTTGTGGGGCTGCCGCAGGCAGGTGGATGCCAGCTGTCTGTGTGAGCCTGTGTGAGTAGTCGTCTTTGCTTTGAGAGTGGCTTTGAGGAGGAGGCTTTTCCTCGAAGTGGCGCAGCTAGCAGGTAGCTGTGAGTAGGTGTGGTGGAAGTGTTGGGAGAGGAGGAAGGTGAGCAGCGCAGGTGTTGTGGGTGTGCCCTAGGCAGGTGTCGGCAATGTTTGCAGCACTGAGTCGTGGCCTGGGAGCCCTGGGTGGTGGGGGAGTGGCTTTATGAGGGTTGTCCTGCTAGGAGTAAAGTGTGAGCAGGCATGGTGCAAGTTTTGTGAGGGGAGGAATGTGAGCCTGGTGGGTGTTGTGGGGCTGCGGCAGGAATGGAGCCGCAAGCTTTGCTTGCGCAGTGCTCCTCTGTGGGAGGCCTGTGTGGTGGGCTGGGCGTTTGATGAGGATGGCACTGGTGAGAGTAGGAGTGGTGTAAAGTGTTGTGAGGGCAGGAAGGTGAGCAGGGCCCATGTTGTGGGGCTGCCCTAGGCAGGTGGAGGCAAGGTCAGCTTGTGCAGAGGTCTTGACGGTGAGTCCGTCCTGGTCGGGAAGCCCTTGAAGCAGGCTGGGACTGCGAGCAGTGAGGAGAGAGTAGAGCTGTTGTAGCTTTTGGGTAAGAGGCGGCCTGGAGAAAAGTGTCGGGCAGTAAGAAGGAGAGCAGGGCAGAAGTTGCAGAGGTGCCCTAGGCAGGTGGAGGCCAGCCTGGCTGGTGCAGAAGTCGTGACTTTGTGTCTCTAAGGGTGGGGAAGGTGCTGTAGCAAGCTAGCAGTCCCTGCAGTGTGGTGAGAGGAGGCATAGTGTAAGTGTTGTGAGGTCAGAAAGGCAAGTGTGACGTGCTGTGGGGCTGCCCTAGGCAGGTGGAGGCAAGGTCGGCTTGTGCAGAGGTCTTGACGGTGAGTCCGTCCTGGTCGGGAAGCCCTTGAAGCAGGCTGGGACTGCGAGCAGTGAGGAGAGAGTAGGTGTGGTGTAAAGTGTTGTGAGGGCAGGAAGGTGAGCATGAGACATGTTGTGGGGCTGCCGCAGGCAGGTGGATGCCAGCTGTCTGTGTGAGCCTGTGTGAGTAGTCGTCTTTGCTTTGAGAGTGGCTTTGAGGAGGAGGCTTTTCCTCGAAGTGGCGCAGCTAGCAGGTAGCTGTGAGTAGGTGTGGTGGAAGTGTTGGGAGAGGAGGAAGGTGAGCAGCGCAGGTGTTGTGGGTGTGCCCTAGGCAGGTGTCGGCAATGTTTGCAGCACTGAGTCGTGGCCTGGGAGCCCTGGGTGGTGGGGGAGTGGCTTTATGAGGGTGGTCCTGCTAGGAGTAAAGTGTGAGCAGGCGTGGTGCAAGTTTTGGGAGGGGAGGAATGTGAGCCTGGTGGGTGTTGTGGGGCTGCGGCAGGAATGGAGCCGCAAGCTTTGCTTGCGCAGTGCTCCTCTGTAGGAGGCCTGTGTGGTGGTCTGGGCGTTTGATGAGGATGGCACTGGTGAGAGTAGGAGTGGTGTAAAGTGTTGTGAGGGCAGGAAGGTGAGCAGGGCCCATGTTGTGGGGCTGCCCTAGGCAGGTGGAGGCAAGGTCAGCTTGTGCAGAGGTCTTGACGGTGAGTCCGTCCTGGTCGGGAAGCCCTTGAAGCAGGCTGGGACTGCGAGCAGTGAGGAGAGAGTAGAGCTGTTGTAGCTTTTGGGTAAGAGGCGGCCTGGAGAAAAGTGTCGGGCAGTAAGAAGGAGAGCAGGGCAGAAGTTGCAGAGGTGCCCTAGGCAGGTGGAGGCCAGCCTGGCTGGTGCAGAAGTCGTGACTTTGTGTCTCTAAGGGTGGGGAAGGTGCTGTAGCAAGCTAGCAGTCCCTGCAGTGTGGTGAGAGGAGGCATAGTGTAAGTGTTGTGAGGTCAGAAAGGCAAGTGTGACGTGCTGTGGGGCTGCCCTAGGCAGGTGGAGGCAAGGTCGGCTTGTGCAGAGGTCTTGACGGTGAGTCCGTCCTGGTCGGGAAGCCCTTGAAGCAGGCTGGGACTGCGAGCAGTGAGGTGAGAGTAGGTGTGGTGTAAAGTGTTGTGAGGGCAGGAAGGTGAGCATGAGACATGTTGTGGGGCTGCCGCAGGCAGGTGGATGCCAGCTGTCTGTGTGAGCCTGTGTGAGTAGTCGTCTTTGCTTTGAGAGTGGCTTTGAGGAGGAGGCTTTTCCTCGAAGTGGCGCAGCTAGCAGGTAGCTGTGAGTAGGTGTGGTGGAAGTGTTGGGAAAGGAGGAAGGTGAGCAGCGCAGGTGTTGTGGGTGTGCCCTAGGCAGGTGTCGGCAATGTTTGCAGCACTGAGTCGTGGCCTGGGAGCCCTGGGTGGTGGGGGAGTGGCTTTATGAGGGTGGTCCTGCTAGGAGTAAAGTGTGAGCAGGCGTGGTGCAAGTTTTGGGAGGGGAGGAATGTGAGCCTGGTGGGTGTTGTGGGGCTGCGGCAGGAATGGAGCCGCAAGCTTTGCTTGCGCAGTGCTCCTCTGTGGGAGGCCTGTGTGGTGGGCTGGGCGTTTGATGAGGATGGCACTGGTGAGAGTAGGAGTGGTGTAAAGTGTTGTGAGGGCAGGAAGGTGAGCAGGGCCCATGTTGTGGGGCTGCCCTAGGCAGGTGGAGGCAAGGTCAGCTTGTGCAGAGGTCTTGACGGTGAGTCCGTCCTGGTCGGGAAGCCCTTGAAGCAGGCTGGGACTGCGAGCAGTGAGGAGAGAGTAGAGCTGTTGTAGCTTTTGGGTAAGAGGCGGCCTGGAGAAAAGTGTCGGGCAGTAAGAAGGAGAGCAGGGCAGAAGTTGCAGAGGTGCCCTAGGCAGGTGGAGGCCAGCCTGGCTGGTGCAGAAGTCGTGACTTTGTGTCTCTAAGGGTGGGGAAGGTGCTGTAGCAAGCTAGCAGTCCCTGCAGTGTGGTGAGAGGAGGCATAGTGTAAGTGTTGTGAGGTCAGAAAGGCAAGTGTGACGTGCTGTGGGGCTGCCCTAGGCAGGTGGAGGCAAGGTCGGCTTGTGCAGAGGTCTTGACGGTGAGTCCGTCATGGTCGGGAAGCCCTTGAAGCAGGCTGGGACTGCGAGCAGTGAGGTGAGAGTAGGTGTGGTGTAAAGTGTTGTGAGGGCAGGAAGGTGAGCATGAGACATGTTGTGGGGCTGCCGCAGGCAGGTGGATGCCAGCTGTCTGTGTGAGCCTGTGTGAGTAGTCGTCTTTGCTTTGAGAGTGGCTTTGAGGAGGAGGCTTTTCCTCGAAGTGGCGCAGCTAGCAGGTAGCTGTGAGTAGGTGTGGTGGAAGTGTTGGGAGAGGAGGAAGGTGAGCAGCGCAGGTGTTGTGGGTGTGCCCTAGGCAGGTGTCGGCAATGTTTGCAGCACTGAGTCGTGGCCTGGGAGCCCTGGGTGGTGGGGGAGTGGCTTTATGAGGGTGGTCCTGCTAGGAGTAAAGTGTGAGCAGGCGTGGTGCAAGTTTTGGGAGGGGAGGAATGTGAGCCTGGTGGGTGTTGTGGGGCTGCGGCAGGAATGGAGCCGCAAGCTTTGCTTGCGCAGTGCTCCTCTGTGGGAGGCCTGTGTGGTGGGCTGGGCGTTTGATGAGGATGGCACTGGTGAGAGTAGGAGTGGTGTAAAGTGTTGTGAGGGCAGGAAGGTGAGCAGGGCCCATGTTGTGGGGCTGCCCTAGGCAGGTGGAGGCAAGGTCAGCTTGTGCAGAGGTCTTGACGGTGAGTCCGTCCTGGTCGGGAAGCCCTTGAAGCAGGCTGGGACTGCGAGCAGTGAGGTGAGAGTAGGTGTGGTGTAAAGTGTTGTGAGGGCAGGAAGGTGAGCATGAGACATGTTGTGGGGCTGCCGCAGGCAGGTGGATGCCAGCTGTCTGTGTGAGCCTGTGTGAGTAGTCGTCTTTGCTTTGAGAGTGGCTTTGAGGAGGAGGCTTTTCCTCGAAGTGGCGCAGCTAGCAGGTAGCTGTGAGTAGGTGTGGTGGAAGTGTTGGGAGAGGAGGAAGGTGAGCAGCGCAGGTGTTGTGGGTGTGCCCTAGGCAGGTGTCGGCAATGTTTGCAGCACTGAGTCGTGGCCTGGGAGCCCTGGGTGGTGGGGGAGTGGCTTTATGAGGGTGGTCCTGCTAGGAGTAAAGTGTGAGCAGGCGTGGTGCAAGTTTTGGGAGGGGAGGAATGTGAGCCTGGTGGGTGTTGTGGGGCTGCGGCAGGAATGGAGCCGCAAGCTTTGCTTGCGCAGTGCTCCTCTGTGGGAGGCCTGTGTGGTGGGCTGGGCGTTTGATGAGGATGGCACTGGTGAGAGTAGGAGTGGTGTAAAGTGTTGTGAGGGCAGGAAGGTGAGCAGGGCCCATGTTGTGGGGCTGCCCTAGGCAGGTGGAGGCAAGGTCAGCTTGTGCAGAGGTCTTGACGGTGAGTCCGTCCTGGTCGGGAAGCCCTTGAAGCAGGCTGGGACTGCGAGCAGTGAGGAGAGAGTAGAGCTGTTGTAGCTTTTGGGTAAGAGGCGGCCTGGAGAAAAGTGTCGGGCAGTAAGAAGGAGAGCAGGGCAGAAGTTGCAGAGGTGCCCTAGGCAGGTGGAGGCCAGCCTGGCTGGTGCAGAAGTCGTGACTTTGTGTCTCTAAGGGTGGGGAAGGTGCTGTAGCAAGCTAGCAGTCCCTGCAGTGTGGTGAGAGGAGGCATAGTGTAAGTGTTGTGAGGTCAGAAAGGCAAGTGTGACGTGCTGTGGGGCTGCCCTAGGCAGGTGGAGGCAAGGTCGGCTTGTGCAGAGGTCTTGACGGTGAGTCCGTCATGGTCGGGAAGCCCTTGAAGCAGGCTGGGACTGCGAGCAGTGAGGTGAGAGTAGGTGTGGTGTAAAGTGTTGTGAGGGCAGGAAGGTGAGCATGAGACATGTTGTGGGGCTGCCGCAGGCAGGTGGATGCCAGCTGTCTGTGTGAGCCTGTGTGAGTAGTCGTCTTTGCTTTGAGAGTGGCTTTGAGGAGGAGGCTTTTCCTCGAAGTGGCGCAGCTAGCAGGTAGCTGTGAGTAGGTGTGGTGGAAGTGTTGGGAGAGGAGGAAGGTGAGCAGCGCAGGTGTTGTGGGTGTGCCCTAGGCAGGTGTCGGCAATGTTTGCAGCACTGAGTCGTGGCCTGGGAGCCCTGGGTGGTGGGGGAGTGGCTTTATGAGGGTGGTCCTGCTAGGAGTAAAGTGTGAGCAGGCGTGGTGCAAGTTTTGGGAGGGGAGGAATGTGAGCCTGGTGGGTGTTGTGGGGCTGCGGCAGGAATGGAGCCGCAAGCTTTGCTTGCGCAGTGCTCCTCTGTGGGAGGCCTGTGTGGTGGTCTGGGCGTTTGATGAGGATGGCACTGGTGAGAGTAGGAGTGGTGTAAAGTGTTGTGAGGGCAGGAAGGTGAGCAGGGCCCATGTTGTGGGGCTGCCCTAGGCAGGTGGAGGCAAGGTCAGCTTGTGCAGAGGTCTTGACGGTGAGTCCGTCCTGGTCGGGAAGCCCTTGAAGCAGGCTGGGACTGCGAGCAGTGAGGAGAGAGTAGAGCTGTTGTAGCTTTTGGGTAAGAGGCGGCCTGGAGAAAAGTGTCGGGCAGTAAGAAGGAGAGCAGGGCAGAAGTTGCAGAGGTGCCCTAGGCAGGTGGAGGCCAGCCTGGCTGGTGCAGAAGTCGTGACTTTGTGTCTCTAAGGGTGGGGAAGGTGCTGTAGCAAGCTAGCAGTCCCTGCAGTGTGGTGAGAGGAGGCATAGTGTAAGTGTTGTGAGGTCAGAAAGGCAAGTGTGACGTGCTGTGGGGCTGCCCTAGGCAGGTGGAGGCAAGGTCGGCTTGTGCAGAGGTCTTGACGGTGAGTCCGTCATGGTCGGGAAGCCCTTGAAGCAGGCTGGGACTGCGAGCAGTGAGGTGAGAGTAGGTGTGGTGTAAAGTGTTGTGAGGGCAGGAAGGTGAGCATGAGACATGTTGTGGGGCTGCCGCAGGCAGGTGGATGCCAGCTGTCTGTGTGAGCCTGTGTGAGTAGTCGTCTTTGCTTTGAGAGTGGCTTTGAGGAGGAGGCTTTTCCTCGAAGTGGCGCAGCTAGCAGGTAGCTGTGAGTAGGTGTGGTGGAAGTGTTGGGAGAGGAGGAAGGTGAGCAGCGCAGGTGTTGTGGGTGTGCCCTAGGCAGGTGTCGGCAATGTTTGCAGCACTGAGTCGTGGCCTGGGAGCCCTGGGTGGTGGGGGAGTGGCTTTATGAGGGTGGTCCTGCTAGGAGTAAAGTGTGAGCAGGCGTGGTGCAAGTTTTGGGAGGGGAGGAATGTGAGCCTGGTGGGTGTTGTGGGGCTGCGGCAGGAATGGAGCCGCAAGCTTTGCTTGCGCAGTGCTCCTCTGTAGGAGGCCTGTGTGGTGGTCTGGGCGTTTGATGAGGATGGCACTGGTGAGAGTAGGAGTGGTGTAAAGTGTTGTGAGGGCAGGAAGGTGAGCAGGGCCCATGTTGTGGGGCTGCCCTAGGCAGGTGGAGGCAAGGTCAGCTTGTGCAGAGGTCTTGACGGTGAGTCCGTCCTGGTCGGGAAGCCCTTGAAGCAGGCTGGGACTGCGAGCAGTGAGGAGAGAGTAGAGCTGTTGTAGCTTTTGGGTAAGAGGCGGCCTGGAGAAAAGTGTCGGGCAGTAAGAAGGAGAGCAGGGCAGAAGTTGCAGAGGTGCCCTAGGCAGGTGGAGGCCAGCCTGGCTGGTGCAGAAGTCGTGACTTTGTGTCTCTAAGGGTGGGGAAGGTGCTGTAGCAAGCTAGCAGTCCCTGCAGTGTGGTGAGAGGAGGCATAGTGTAAGTGTTGTGAGGTCAGAAAGGCAAGTGTGACGTGCTGTGGGGCTGCCCTAGGCAGGTGGAGGCAAGGTCGGCTTGTGCAGAGGTCTTGACGGTGAGTCCGTCATGGTCGGGAAGCCCTTGAAGCAGGCTGGGACTGCGAGCAGTGAGGTGAGAGTAGGTGTGGTGTAAAGTGTTGTGAGGGCAGGAAGGTGAGCATGAGACATGTTGTGGGGCTGCCGCAGGCAGGTGGATGCCAGCTGTCTGTGTGAGCCTGTGTGAGTAGTCGTCTTTGCTTTGAGAGTGGCTTTGAGGAGGAGGCTTTTCCTCGAAGTGGCGCAGCTAGCAGGTAGCTGTGAGTAGGTGTGGTGGAAGTGTTGGGAGAGGAGGAAGGTGAGCAGCGCAGGTGTTGTGGGTGTGCCCTAGGCAGGTGTCGGCAATGTTTGCAGCACTGAGTCGTGGCCTGGGAGCCCTGGGTGGTGGGGGAGTGGCTTTATGAGGGTGGTCCTGCTAGGAGTAAAGTGTGAGCAGGCGTGGTGCAAGTTTTGGGAGGGGAGGAATGTGAGCCTGGTGGGTGTTGTGGGGCTGCGGCAGGAATGGAGCCGCAAGCTTTGCTTGCGCAGTGCTCCTCTGTAGGAGGCCTGTGTGGTGGGCTGGGCGTTTGATGAGGATGGCACTGGTGAGAGTAGGAGTGGTGTAAAGTGTTGTGAGGGCAGGAAGGTGAGCAGGGCCCATGTTGTGGGGCTGCCCTAGGCAGGTGGAGGCAAGGTCAGCTTGTGCAGAGGTCTTGACGGTGAGTCCGTCCTGGTCGGGAAGCCCTTGAAGCAGGCTGGGACTGCGAGCAGTGAGGAGAGAGTAGAGCTGTTGTAGCTTTTGGGTAAGAGGCGGCCTGGAGAAAAGTGTCGGGCAGTAAGAAGGAGAGCAGGGCAGAAGTTGCAGAGGTGCCCTAGGCAGGTGGAGGCCAGCCTGGCTGGTGCAGAAGTCGTGACTTTGTGTCTCTAAGGGTGGGGAAGGTGCTGTAGCAAGCTAGCAGTCCCTGCAGTGTGGTGAGAGGAGGCATAGTGTAAGTGTTGTGAGGGCAGGAAGGTGAGCAGGGCCCATGTTGTGGGGCTGCCCTAGGCAGGTGGAGGCAAGGTCAGCTTGTGCAGAGGTCTTGACGGTGAGTCCGTCCTGGTCGGGAAGCCCTTGAAGCAGGCTGGGACTGCGAGCAGTGAGGTGAGAGTAGGTGTGGTGTAAAGTGTTGTGAGGGCAGGAAGGTGAGCATGAGACATGTTGTGGGGCTGCCGCAGGCAGGTGGATGCCAGCTGTCTGTGTGAGCCTGTGTGAGTAGTCGTCTTTGCTTTGAGAGTGGCTTTGAGGAGGAGGCTTTTCCTCGAAGTGGCGCAGCTAGCAGGTAGCTGTGAGTAGGTGTGGTGGAAGTGTTGGGAGAGGAGGAAGGTGAGCAGCGCAGGTGTTGTGGGTGTGCCCTAGGCAGGTGTCGGCAATGTTTGCAGCACTGAGTCGTGGCCTGGGAGCCCTGGGTGGTGGGGGAGTGGCTTTATGAGGGTGGTCCTGCTAGGAGTAAAGTGTGAGCAGGCGTGGTGCAAGTTTTGGGAGGGGAGGAATGTGAGCCTGGTGGGTGTTGTGGGGCTGCGGCAGGAATGGAGCCGCAAGCTTTGCTTGCGCAGTGCTCCTCTGTAGGAGGCCTGTGTGGTGGGCTGGGCGTTTGATGAGGATGGCACTGGTGAGAGTAGGAGTGGTGTAAAGTGTTGTGAGGGCAGGAAGGTGAGCAGGGCCCATGTTGTGGGGCTGCCCTAGGCAGGTGGAGGCAAGGTCAGCTTGTGCAGAGGTCTTGACGGTGAGTCCGTCCTGGTCGGGAAGCCCTTGAAGCAGGCTGGGACTGCGAGCAGTGAGGAGAGAGTAGAGCTGTTGTAGCTTTTGGGTAAGAGGCGGCCTGGAGAAAAGTGTCGGGCAGTAAGAAGGAGAGCAGGGCAGAAGTTGCAGAGGTGCCCTAGGCAGGTGGAGGCCAGCCTGGCTGGTGCAGAAGTCGTGACTTTGTGTCTCTAAGGGTGGGGAAGGTGCTGTAGCAAGCTAGCAGTCCCTGCAGTGTGGTGAGAGGAGGCATAGTGTAAGTGTTGTGAGGTCAGAAAGGCAAGTGTGACGTGCTGTGGGGCTGCCCTAGGCAGGTGGAGGCAAGGTCGGCTTGTGCAGAGGTCTTGACGGTGAGTCCGTCATGGTCGGGAAGCCCTTGAAGCAGGCTGGGACTGCGAGCAGTGAGGTGAGAGTAGGTGTGGTGTAAAGTGTTGTGAGGGCAGGAAGGTGAGCATGAGACATGTTGTGGGGCTGCCGCAGGCAGGTGGATGCCAGCTGTCTGTGTGAGCCTGTGTGAGTAGTCGTCTTTGCTTTGAGAGTGGCTTTGAGGAGGAGGCTTTTCCTCGAAGTGGCGCAGCTAGCAGGTAGCTGTGAGTAGGTGTGGTGGAAGTGTTGGGAGAGGAGGAAGGTGAGCAGCGCAGGTGTTGTGGGTGTGCCCTAGGCAGGTGTCGGCAATGTTTGCAGCACTGAGTCGTGGCCTGGGAGCCCTGGGTGGTGGGGGAGTGGCTTTATGAGGGTGGTCCTGCTAGGAGTAAAGTGTGAGCAGGCGTGGTGCAAGTTTTGGGAGGGGAGGAATGTGAGCCTGGTGGGTGTTGTGGGGCTGCGGCAGGAATGGAGCCGCAAGCTTTGCTTGCGCAGTGCTCCTCTGTGGGAGGCCTGTGTGGTGGGCTGGGCGTTTGATGAGGATGGCACTGGTGAGAGTAGGAGTGGTGTAAAGTGTTGTGAGGGCAGGAAGGTGAGCAGGGCCCATGTTGTGGGGCTGCCCTAGGCAGGTGGAGGCAAGGTCAGCTTGTGCAGAGGTCTTGACGGTGAGTCCGTCCTGGTCGGGAAGCCCTTGAAGCAGGCTGGGACTGCGAGCAGTGAGGTGAGAGTAGGTGTGGTGTAAAGTGTTGTGAGGGCAGGAAGGTGAGCATGAGACATGTTGTGGGGCTGCCGCAGGCAGGTGGATGCCAGCTGTCTGTGTGAGCCTGTGTGAGTAGTCGTCTTTGCTTTGAGAGTGGCTTTGAGGAGGAGGCTTTTCCTCGAAGTGGCGCAGCTAGCAGGTAGCTGTGAGTAGGTGTGGTGGAAGTGTTGGGAGAGGAGGAAGGTGAGCAGCGCAGGTGTTGTGGGTGTGCCCTAGGCAGGTGTCGGCAATGTTTGCAGCACTGAGTCGTGGCCTGGGAGCCCTGGGTGGTGGGGGAGTGGCTTTATGAGGGTGGTCCTGCTAGGAGTAAAGTGTGAGCAGGCGTGGTGCAAGTTTTGGGAGGGGAGGAATGTGAGCCTGGTGGGTGTTGTGGGGCTGCGGCAGGAATGGAGCCGCAAGCTTTGCTTGCGCAGTGCTCCTCTGTGGGAGGCCTGTGTGGTGGGCTGGGCGTTTGATGAGGATGGCACTGGTGAGAGTAGGAGTGGTGTAAAGTGTTGTGAGGGCAGGAAGGTGAGCAGGGCCCATGTTGTGGGGCTGCCCTAGGCAGGTGGAGGCAAGGTCAGCTTGTGCAGAGGTCTTGACGGTGAGTCCGTCCTGGTCGGGAAGCCCTTGAAGCAGGCTGGGACTGCGAGCAGTGAGGAGAGAGTAGAGCTGTTGTAGCTTTTGGGTAAGAGGCGGCCTGGAGAAAAGTGTCGGGCAGTAAGAAGGAGAGCAGGGCAGAAGTTGCAGAGGTGCCCTAGGCAGGTGGAGGCCAGCCTGGCTGGTGCAGAAGTCGTGACTTTGTGTCTCTAAGGGTGGGGAAGGTGCTGTAGCAAGCTAGCAGTCCCTGCAGTGTGGTGAGAGGAGGCATAGTGTAAGTGTTGTGAGGTCAGAAAGGCAAGTGTGACGTGCTGTGGGGCTGCCCTAGGCAGGTGGAGGCAAGGTCGGCTTGTGCAGAGGTCTTGACGGTGAGTCCGTCATGGTCGGGAAGCCCTTGAAGCAGGCTGGGACTGCGAGCAGTGAGGTGAGAGTAGGTGTGGTGTAAAGTGTTGTGAGGGCAGGAAGGTGAGCATGAGACATGTTGTGGGGCTGCCGCAGGCAGGTGGATGCCAGCTGTCTGTGTGAGCCTGTGTGAGTAGTCGTCTTTGCTTTGAGAGTGGCTTTGAGGAGGAGGCTTTTCCTCGAAGTGGCGCAGCTAGCAGGTAGCTGTGAGTAGGTGTGGTGGAAGTGTTGGGAGAGGAGGAAGGTGAGCAGCGCAGGTGTTGTGGGTGTGCCCTAGGCAGGTGTCGGCAATGTTTGCAGCACTGAGTCGTGGCCTGGGAGCCCTGGGTGGTGGGGGAGTGGCTTTATGAGGGTGGTCCTGCTAGGAGTAAAGTGTGAGCAGGCGTGGTGCAAGTTTTGGGAGGGGAGGAATGTGAGCCTGGTGGGTGTTGTGGGGCTGCGGCAGGAATGGAGCCGCAAGCTTTGCTTGCGCAGTGCTCCTCTGTAGGAGGCCTGTGTGGTGGTCTGGGCGTTTGATGAGGATGGCACTGGTGAGAGTAGGAGTGGTGTAAAGTGTTGTGAGGGCAGGAAGGTGAGCAGGGCCCATGTTGTGGGGCTGCCCTAGGCAGGTGGAGGCAAGGTCAGCTTGTGCAGAGGTCTTGACGGTGAGTCCGTCCTGGTCGGGAAGCCCTTGAAGCAGGCTGGGACTGCGAGCAGTGAGGAGAGAGTAGAGCTGTTGTAGCTTTTGGGTAAGAGGCGGCCTGGAGAAAAGTGTCGGGCAGTAAGAAGGAGAGCAGGGCAGAAGTTGCAGAGGTGCCCTAGGCAGGTGGAGGCCAGCCTGGCTGGTGCAGAAGTCGTGACTTTGTGTCTCTAAGGGTGGGGAAGGTGCTGTAGCAAGCTAGCAGTCCCTGCAGTGTGGTGAGAGGAGGCATAGTGTAAGTGTTGTGAGGTCAGAAAGGCAAGTGTGACGTGCTGTGGGGCTGCCCTAGGCAGGTGGAGGCAAGGTCAGCTTGTGCAGAGGTCTTGACGGTGAGTCCGTCCTGGTCGGGAAGCCCTTGAAGCAGGCTGGGACTGCGAGCAGTGAGGTGAGAGTAGGTGTGGTGTAAAGTGTTGTGAGGGCAGGAAGGTGAGCATGAGACATGTTGTGGGGCTGCCGCAGGCAGGTGGATGCCAGCTGTCTGTGTGAGCCTGTGTGAGTAGTCGTCTTTGCTTTGAGAGTGGCTTTGAGGAGGAGGCTTTTCCTCGAAGTGGCGCAGCTAGCAGGTAGCTGTGAGTAGGTGTGGTGGAAGTGTTGGGAGAGGAGGAAGGTGAGCAGCGCAGGTGTTGTGGGTGTGCCCTAGGCAGGTGTCGGCAATGTTTGCAGCACTGAGTCGTGGCCTGGGAGCCCTGGGTGGTGGGGGAGTGGCTTTATGAGGGTGGTCCTGCTAGGAGTAAAGTGTGAGCAGGCGTGGTGCAAGTTTTGGGAGGGGAGGAATGTGAGCCTGGTGGGTGTTGTGGGGCTGCGGCAGGAATGGAGCCGCAAGCTTTGCTTGCGCAGTGCTCCTCTGTGGGAGGCCTGTGTGGTGGGCTGGGCGTTTGATGAGGATGGCACTGGTGAGAGTAGGAGTGGTGTAAAGTGTTGTGAGGGCAGGAAGGTGAGCAGGGCCCATGTTGTGGGGCTGCCCTAGGCAGGTGGAGGCAAGGTCAGCTTGTGCAGAGGTCTTGACGGTGAGTCCGTCCTGGTCGGGAAGCCCTTGAAGCAGGCTGGGACTGCGAGCAGTGAGGAGAGAGTAGAGCTGTTGTAGCTTTTGGGTAAGAGGCGGCCTGGAGAAAAGTGTCGGGCAGTAAGAAGGAGAGCAGGGCAGAAGTTGCAGAGGTGCCCTAGGCAGGTGGAGGCCAGCCTGGCTGGTGCAGAAGTCGTGACTTTGTGTCTCTAAGGGTGGGGAAGGTGCTGTAGCAAGCTAGCAGTCCCTGCAGTGTGGTGAGAGGAGGCATAGTGTAAGTGTTGTGAGGTCAGAAAGGCAAGTGTGACGTGCTGTGGGGCTGCCCTAGGCAGGTGGAGGCAAGGTCGGCTTGTGCAGAGGTCTTGACGGTGAGTCCGTCCTGGTCGGGAAGCCCTTGAAGCAGGCTGGGACTGCGAGCAGTGAGGTGAGAGTAGGTGTGGTGTAAAGTGTTGTGAGGGCAGGAAGGTGAGCATGAGACATGTTGTGGGGCTGCCGCAGGCAGGTGGATGCCAGCTGTCTGTGTGAGCCTGTGTGAGTAGTCGTCTTTGCTTTGAGAGTGGCTTTGAGGAGGAGGCTTTTCCTCGAAGTGGCGCAGCTAGCAGGTAGCTGTGAGTAGGTGTGGTGGAAGTGTTGGGAGAGGAGGAAGGTGAGCAGCGCAGGTGTTGTGGGTGTGCCCTAGGCAGGTGTCGGCAATGTTTGCAGCACTGAGTCGTGGCCTGGGAGCCCTGGGTGGTGGGGGAGTGGCTTTATGAGGGTGGTCCTGCTAGGAGTAAAGTGTGAGCAGGCGTGGTGCAAGTTTTGGGAGGGGAGGAATGTGAGCCTGGTGGGTGTTGTGGGGCTGCGGCAGGAATGGAGCCGCAAGCTTTGCTTGCGCAGTGCTCCTCTGTGGGAGGCCTGTGTGGTGGTCTGGGCGTTTGATGAGGATGGCACTGGTGAGAGTAGGAGTGGTGTAAAGTGTTGTGAGGGCAGGAAGGTGAGCAGGGCCCATGTTGTGGGGCTGCCCTAGGCAGGTGGAGGCAAGGTCAGCTTGTGCAGAGGTCTTGACGGTGAGTCCGTCCTGGTCGGGAAGCCCTTGAAGCAGGCTGGGACTGCGAGCAGTGAGGAGAGAGTAGAGCTGTTGTAGCTTTTGGGTAAGAGGCGGCCTGGAGAAAAGTGTCGGGCAGTAAGAAGGAGAGCAGGGCAGAAGTTGCAGAGGTGCCCTAGGCAGGTGGAGGCCAGCCTGGCTGGTGCAGAAGTCGTGACTTTGTGTCTCTAAGGGTGGGGAAGGTGCTGTAGCAAGCTAGCAGTCCCTGCAGTGTGGTGAGAGGAGGCATAGTGTAAGTGTTGTGAGGTCAGAAAGGCAAGTGTGACGTGCTGTGGGGCTGCCCTAGGCAGGTGGAGGCAAGGTCGGCTTGTGCAGAGGTCTTGACGGTGAGTCCGTCATGGTCGGGAAGCCCTTGAAGCAGGCTGGGACTGCGAGCAGTGAGGTGAGAGTAGGTGTGGTGTAAAGTGTTGTGAGGGCAGGAAGGTGAGCATGAGACATGTTGTGGGGCTGCCGCAGGCAGGTGGATGCCAGCTGTCTGTGTGAGCCTGTGTGAGTAGTCGTCTTTGCTTTGAGAGTGGCTTTGAGGAGGAGGCTTTTCCTCGAAGTGGCGCAGCTAGCAGGTAGCTGTGAGTAGGTGTGGTGGAAGTGTTGGGAGAGGAGGAAGGTGAGCAGCGCAGGTGTTGTGGGTGTGCCCTAGGCAGGTGTCGGCAATGTTTGCAGCACTGAGTCGTGGCCTGGGAGCCCTGGGTGGTGGGGGAGTGGCTTTATGAGGGTGGTCCTGCTAGGAGTAAAGTGTGAGCAGGCGTGGTGCAAGTTTTGGGAGGGGAGGAATGTGAGCCTGGTGGGTGTTGTGGGGCTGCGGCAGGAATGGAGCCGCAAGCTTTGCTTGCGCAGTGCTCCTCTGTAGGAGGCCTGTGTGGTGGTCTGGGCGTTTGATGAGGATGGCACTGGTGAGAGTAGGAGTGGTGTAAAGTGTTGTGAGGGCAGGAAGGTGAGCAGGGCCCATGTTGTGGGGCTGCCCTAGGCAGGTGGAGGCAAGGTCAGCTTGTGCAGAGGTCTTGACGGTGAGTCCGTCCTGGTCGGGAAGCCCTTGAAGCAGGCTGGGACTGCGAGCAGTGAGGAGAGAGTAGAGCTGTTGTAGCTTTTGGGTAAGAGGCGGCCTGGAGAAAAGTGTCGGGCAGTAAGAAGGAGAGCAGGGCAGAAGTTGCAGAGGTGCCCTAGGCAGGTGGAGGCCAGCCTGGCTGGTGCAGAAGTCGTGACTTTGTGTCTCTAAGGGTGGGGAAGGTGCTGTAGCAAGCTAGCAGTCCCTGCAGTGTGGTGAGAGGAGGCATAGTGTAAGTGTTGTGAGGTCAGAAAGGCAAGTGTGACGTGCTGTGGGGCTGCCCTAGGCAGGTGGAGGCAAGGTCGGCTTGTGCAGAGGTCTTGACGGTGAGTCCGTCATGGTCGGGAAGCCCTTGAAGCAGGCTGGGACTGCGAGCAGTGAGGTGAGAGTAGGTGTGGTGTAAAGTGTTGTGAGGGCAGGAAGGTGAGCATGAGACATGTTGTGGGGCTGCCGCAGGCAGGTGGATGCCAGCTGTCTGTGTGAGCCTGTGTGAGTAGTCGTCTTTGCTTTGAGAGTGGCTTTGAGGAGGAGGCTTTTCCTCGAAGTGGCGCAGCTAGCAGGTAGCTGTGAGTAGGTGTGGTGGAAGTGTTGGGAGAGGAGGAAGGTGAGCAGCGCAGGTGTTGTGGGTGTGCCCTAGGCAGGTGTCGGCAATGTTTGCAGCACTGAGTCGTGGCCTGGGAGCCCTGGGTGGTGGGGGAGTGGCTTTATGAGGGTGGTCCTGCTAGGAGTAAAGTGTGAGCAGGCGTGGTGCAAGTTTTGGGAGGGGAGGAATGTGAGCCTGGTGGGTGTTGTGGGGCTGCGGCAGGAATGGAGCCGCAAGCTTTGCTTGCGCAGTGCTCCTCTGTAGGAGGCCTGTGTGGTGGGCTGGGCGTTTGATGAGGATGGCACTGGTGAGAGTAGGAGTGGTGTAAAGTGTTGTGAGGGCAGGAAGGTGAGCAGGGCCCATGTTGTGGGGCTGCCCTAGGCAGGTGGAGGCAAGGTCAGCTTGTGCAGAGGTCTTGACGGTGAGTCCGTCCTGGTCGGGAAGCCCTTGAAGCAGGCTGGGACTGCGAGCAGTGAGGAGAGAGTAGAGCTGTTGTAGCTTTTGGGTAAGAGGCGGCCTGGAGAAAAGTGTCGGGCAGTAAGAAGGAGAGCAGGGCAGAAGTTGCAGAGGTGCCCTAGGCAGGTGGAGGCCAGCCTGGCTGGTGCAGAAGTCGTGACTTTGTGTCTCTAAGGGTGGGGAAGGTGCTGTAGCAAGCTAGCAGTCCCTGCAGTGTGGTGAGAGGAGGCATAGTGTAAGTGTTGTGAGGGCAGGAAGGTGAGCAGGGCCCATGTTGTGGGGCTGCCCTAGGCAGGTGGAGGCAAGGTCAGCTTGTGCAGAGGTCTTGACGGTGAGTCCGTCCTGGTCGGGAAGCCCTTGAAGCAGGCTGGGACTGCGAGCAGTGAGGTGAGAGTAGGTGTGGTGTAAAGTGTTGTGAGGGCAGGAAGGTGAGCATGAGACATGTTGTGGGGCTGCCGCAGGCAGGTGGATGCCAGCTGTCTGTGTGAGCCTGTGTGAGTAGTCGTCTTTGCTTTGAGAGTGGCTTTGAGGAGGAGGCTTTTCCTCGAAGTGGCGCAGCTAGCAGGTAGCTGTGAGTAGGTGTGGTGGAAGTGTTGGGAGAGGAGGAAGGTGAGCAGCGCAGGTGTTGTGGGTGTGCCCTAGGCAGGTGTCGGCAATGTTTGCAGCACTGAGTCGTGGCCTGGGAGCCCTGGGTGGTGGGGGAGTGGCTTTATGAGGGTGGTCCTGCTAGGAGTAAAGTGTGAGCAGGCGTGGTGCAAGTTTTGGGAGGGGAGGAATGTGAGCCTGGTGGGTGTTGTGGGGCTGCGGCAGGAATGGAGCCGCAAGCTTTGCTTGCGCAGTGCTCCTCTGTAGGAGGCCTGTGTGGTGGGCTGGGCGTTTGATGAGGATGGCACTGGTGAGAGTAGGAGTGGTGTAAAGTGTTGTGAGGGCAGGAAGGTGAGCAGGGCCCATGTTGTGGGGCTGCCCTAGGCAGGTGGAGGCAAGGTCAGCTTGTGCAGAGGTCTTGACGGTGAGTCCGTCCTGGTCGGGAAGCCCTTGAAGCAGGCTGGGACTGCGAGCAGTGAGGAGAGAGTAGAGCTGTTGTAGCTTTTGGGTAAGAGGCGGCCTGGAGAAAAGTGTCGGGCAGTAAGAAGGAGAGCAGGGCAGAAGTTGCAGAGGTGCCCTAGGCAGGTGGAGGCCAGCCTGGCTGGTGCAGAAGTCGTGACTTTGTGTCTCTAAGGGTGGGGAAGGTGCTGTAGCAAGCTAGCAGTCCCTGCAGTGTGGTGAGAGGAGGCATAGTGTAAGTGTTGTGAGGTCAGAAAGGCAAGTGTGACGTGCTGTGGGGCTGCCCTAGGCAGGTGGAGGCAAGGTCGGCTTGTGCAGAGGTCTTGACGGTGAGTCCGTCATGGTCGGGAAGCCCTTGAAGCAGGCTGGGACTGCGAGCAGTGAGGTGAGAGTAGGTGTGGTGTAAAGTGTTGTGAGGGCAGGAAGGTGAGCATGAGACATGTTGTGGGGCTGCCGCAGGCAGGTGGATGCCAGCTGTCTGTGTGAGCCTGTGTGAGTAGTCGTCTTTGCTTTGAGAGTGGCTTTGAGGAGGAGGCTTTTCCTCGAAGTGGCGCAGCTAGCAGGTAGCTGTGAGTAGGTGTGGTGGAAGTGTTGGGAGAGGAGGAAGGTGAGCAGCGCAGGTGTTGTGGGTGTGCCCTAGGCAGGTGTCGGCAATGTTTGCAGCACTGAGTCGTGGCCTGGGAGCCCTGGGTGGTGGGGGAGTGGCTTTATGAGGGTGGTCCTGCTAGGAGTAAAGTGTGAGCAGGCGTGGTGCAAGTTTTGGGAGGGGAGGAATGTGAGCCTGGTGGGTGTTGTGGGGCTGCGGCAGGAATGGAGCCGCAAGCTTTGCTTGCGCAGTGCTCCTCTGTGGGAGGCCTGTGTGGTGGGCTGGGCGTTTGATGAGGATGGCACTGGTGAGAGTAGGAGTGGTGTAAAGTGTTGTGAGGGCAGGAAGGTGAGCAGGGCCCATGTTGTGGGGCTGCCCTAGGCAGGTGGAGGCAAGGTCAGCTTGTGCAGAGGTCTTGACGGTGAGTCCGTCCTGGTCGGGAAGCCCTTGAAGCAGGCTGGGACTGCGAGCAGTGAGGAGAGAGTAGAGCTGTTGTAGCTTTTGGGTAAGAGGCGGCCTGGAGAAAAGTGTCGGGCAGTAAGAAGGAGAGCAGGGCAGAAGTTGCAGAGGTGCCCTAGGCAGGTGGAGGCCAGCCTGGCTGGTGCAGAAGTCGTGACTTTGTGTCTCTAAGGGTGGGGAAGGTGCTGTAGCAAGCTAGCAGTCCCTGCAGTGTGGTGAGAGGAGGCATAGTGTAAGTGTTGTGAGGTCAGAAAGGCAAGTGTGACGTGCTGTGGGGCTGCCCTAGGCAGGTGGAGGCAAGGTCGGCTTGTGCAGAGGTCTTGACGGTGAGTCCGTCATGGTCGGGAAGCCCTTGAAGCAGGCTGGGACTGCGAGCAGTGAGGTGAGAGTAGGTGTGGTGTAAAGTGTTGTGAGGGCAGGAAGGTGAGCATGAGACATGTTGTGGGGCTGCCGCAGGCAGGTGGATGCCAGCTGTCTGTGTGAGCCTGTGTGAGTAGTCGTCTTTGCTTTGAGAGTGGCTTTGAGGAGGAGGCTTTTCCTCGAAGTGGCGCAGCTAGCAGGTAGCTGTGAGTAGGTGTGGTGGAAGTGTTGGGAGAGGAGGAAGGTGAGCAGCGCAGGTGTTGTGGGTGTGCCCTAGGCAGGTGTCGGCAATGTTTGCAGCACTGAGTCGTGGCCTGGGAGCCCTGGGTGGTGGGGGAGTGGCTTTATGAGGGTGGTCCTGCTAGGAGTAAAGTGTGAGCAGGCGTGGTGCAAGTTTTGGGAGGGGAGGAATGTGAGCCTGGTGGGTGTTGTGGGGCTGCGGCAGGAATGGAGCCGCAAGCTTTGCTTGCGCAGTGCTCCTCTGTGGGAGGCCTGTGTGGTGGGCTGGGCGTTTGATGAGGATGGCACTGGTGAGAGTAGGAGTGGTGTAAAGTGTTGTGAGGGCAGGAAGGTGAGCAGGGCCCATGTTGTGGGGCTGCCCTAGGCAGGTGGAGGCAAGGTCAGCTTGTGCAGAGGTCTTGACGGTGAGTCCGTCCTGGTCGGGAAGCCCTTGAAGCAGGCTGGGACTGCGAGCAGTGAGGTGAGAGTAGGTGTGGTGTAAAGTGTTGTGAGGGCAGGAAGGTGAGCATGAGACATGTTGTGGGGCTGCCGCAGGCAGGTGGATGCCAGCTGTCTGTGTGAGCCTGTGTGAGTAGTCGTCTTTGCTTTGAGAGTGGCTTTGAGGAGGAGGCTTTTCCTCGAAGTGGCGCAGCTAGCAGGTAGCTGTGAGTAGGTGTGGTGGAAGTGTTGGGAGAGGAGGAAGGTGAGCAGCGCAGGTGTTGTGGGTGTGCCCTAGGCAGGTGTCGGCAATGTTTGCAGCACTGAGTCGTGGCCTGGGAGCCCTGGGTGGTGGGGGAGTGGCTTTATGAGGGTGGTCCTGCTAGGAGTAAAGTGTGAGCAGGCGTGGTGCAAGTTTTGGGAGGGGAGGAATGTGAGCCTGGTGGGTGTTGTGGGGCTGCGGCAGGAATGGAGCCGCAAGCTTTGCTTGCGCAGTGCTCCTCTGTGGGAGGCCTGTGTGGTGGGCTGGGCGTTTGATGAGGATGGCACTGGTGAGAGTAGGAGTGGTGTAAAGTGTTGTGAGGGCAGGAAGGTGAGCAGGGCCCATGTTGTGGGGCTGCCCTAGGCAGGTGGAGGCAAGGTCAGCTTGTGCAGAGGTCTTGACGGTGAGTCCGTCCTGGTCGGGAAGCCCTTGAAGCAGGCTGGGACTGCGAGCAGTGAGGAGAGAGTAGAGCTGTTGTAGCTTTTGGGTAAGAGGCGGCCTGGAGAAAAGTGTCGGGCAGTAAGAAGGAGAGCAGGGCAGAAGTTGCAGAGGTGCCCTAGGCAGGTGGAGGCCAGCCTGGCTGGTGCAGAAGTCGTGACTTTGTGTCTCTAAGGGTGGGGAAGGTGCTGTAGCAAGCTAGCAGTCCCTGCAGTGTGGTGAGAGGAGGCATAGTGTAAGTGTTGTGAGGTCAGAAAGGCAAGTGTGACGTGCTGTGGGGCTGCCCTAGGCAGGTGGAGGCAAGGTCGGCTTGTGCAGAGGTCTTGACGGTGAGTCCGTCATGGTCGGGAAGCCCTTGAAGCAGGCTGGGACTGCGAGCAGTGAGGTGAGAGTAGGTGTGGTGTAAAGTGTTGTGAGGGCAGGAAGGTGAGCATGAGACATGTTGTGGGGCTGCCGCAGGCAGGTGGATGCCAGCTGTCTGTGTGAGCCTGTGTGAGTAGTCGTCTTTGCTTTGAGAGTGGCTTTGAGGAGGAGGCTTTTCCTCGAAGTGGCGCAGCTAGCAGGTAGCTGTGAGTAGGTGTGGTGGAAGTGTTGGGAGAGGAGGAAGGTGAGCAGCGCAGGTGTTGTGGGTGTGCCCTAGGCAGGTGTCGGCAATGTTTGCAGCACTGAGTCGTGGCCTGGGAGCCCTGGGTGGTGGGGGAGTGGCTTTATGAGGGTGGTCCTGCTAGGAGTAAAGTGTGAGCAGGCGTGGTGCAAGTTTTGGGAGGGGAGGAATGTGAGCCTGGTGGGTGTTGTGGGGCTGCGGCAGGAATGGAGCCGCAAGCTTTGCTTGCGCAGTGCTCCTCTGTAGGAGGCCTGTGTGGTGGTCTGGGCGTTTGATGAGGATGGCACTGGTGAGAGTAGGAGTGGTGTAAAGTGTTGTGAGGGCAGGAAGGTGAGCAGGGCCCATGTTGTGGGGCTGCCCTAGGCAGGTGGAGGCAAGGTCAGCTTGTGCAGAGGTCTTGACGGTGAGTCCGTCCTGGTCGGGAAGCCCTTGAAGCAGGCTGGGACTGCGAGCAGTGAGGAGAGAGTAGAGCTGTTGTAGCTTTTGGGTAAGAGGCGGCCTGGAGAAAAGTGTCGGGCAGTAAGAAGGAGAGCAGGGCAGAAGTTGCAGAGGTGCCCTAGGCAGGTGGAGGCCAGCCTGGCTGGTGCAGAAGTCGTGACTTTGTGTCTCTAAGGGTGGGGAAGGTGCTGTAGCAAGCTAGCAGTCCCTGCAGTGTGGTGAGAGGAGGCATAGTGTAAGTGTTGTGAGGGCAGGAAGGTGAGCAGGGCCCATGTTGTGGGGCTGCCCTAGGCAGGTGGAGGCAAGGTCAGATTGTGCAGAGGTCTTGACGGTGAGTCCGTCCTGGTCGGGAAGCCCTTGAAGCAGGCTGGGACTGCGAGCAGTGAGGTGAGAGTAGGTGTGGTGTAAAGTGTTGTGAGGGCAGGAAGGTGAGCATGAGACATGTTGTGGGGCTGCCGCAGGCAGGTGGATGCCAGCTGTCTGTGTGAGCCTGTGTGAGTAGTCGTCTTTGCTTTGAGAGTGGCTTTGAGGAGGAGGCTTTTCCTCGAAGTGGCGCAGCTAGCAGGTAGCTGTGAGTAGGTGTGGTGGAAGTGTTGGGAGAGGAGGAAGGTGAGCAGCGCAGGTGTTGTGGGTGTGCCCTAGGCAGGTGTCGGCAATGTTTGCAGCACTGAGTCGTGGCCTGGGAGCCCTGGGTGGTGGGGGAGTGGCTTTATGAGGGTGGTCCTGCTAGGAGTAAAGTGTGAGCAGGCGTGGTGCAAGTTTTGGGAGGGGAGGAATGTGAGCCTGGTGGGTGTTGTGGGGCTGCGGCAGGAATGGAGCCGCAAGCTTTGCTTGCGCAGTGCTCCTCTGTAGGAGGCCTGTGTGGTGGGCTGGGCGTTTGATGAGGATGGCACTGGTGAGAGTAGGAGTGGTGTAAAGTGTTGTGAGGGCAGGAAGGTGAGCAGGGCCCATGTTGTGGGGCTGCCCTAGGCAGGTGGAGGCAAGGTCAGCTTGTGCAGAGGTCTTGACGGTGAGTCCGTCCTGGTCGGGAAGCCCTTGAAGCAGGCTGGGACTGCGAGCAGTGAGGAGAGAGTAGAGCTGTTGTAGCTTTTGGGTAAGAGGCGGCCTGGAGAAAAGTGTCGGGCAGTAAGAAGGAGAGCAGGGCAGAAGTTGCAGAGGTGCCCTAGGCAGGTGGAGGCCAGCCTGGCTGGTGCAGAAGTCGTGACTTTGTGTCTCTAAGGGTGGGGAAGGTGCTGTAGCAAGCTAGCAGTCCCTGCAGTGTGGTGAGAGGAGGCATAGTGTAAGTGTTGTGAGGTCAGAAAGGCAAGTGTGACGTGCTGTGGGGCTGCCCTAGGCAGGTGGAGGCAAGGTCGGCTTGTGCAGAGGTCTTGACGGTGAGTCCGTCATGGTCGGGAAGCCCTTGAAGCAGGCTGGGACTGCGAGCAGTGAGGTGAGAGTAGGTGTGGTGTAAAGTGTTGTGAGGGCAGGAAGGTGAGCATGAGACATGTTGTGGGGCTGCCGCAGGCAGGTGGATGCCAGCTGTCTGTGTGAGCCTGTGTGAGTAGTCGTCTTTGCTTTGAGAGTGGCTTTGAGGAGGAGGCTTTTCCTCGAAGTGGCGCAGCTAGCAGGTAGCTGTGAGTAGGTGTGGTGGAAGTGTTGGGAAAGGAGGAAGGTGAGCAGCGCAGGTGTTGTGGGTGTGCCCTAGGCAGGTGTCGGCAATGTTTGCAGCACTGAGTCGTGGCCTGGGAGCCCTGGGTGGTGGGGGAGTGGCTTTATGAGGGTGGTCCTGCTAGGAGTAAAGTGTGAGCAGGCGTGGTGCAAGTTTTGGGAGGGGAGGAATGTGAGCCTGGTGGGTGTTGTGGGGCTGCGGCAGGAATGGAGCCGCAAGCTTTGCTTGCGCAGTGCTCCTCTGTGGGAGGCCTGTGTGGTGGGCTGGGCGTTTGATGAGGATGGCACTGGTGAGAGTAGGAGTGGTGTAAAGTGTTGTGAGGGCAGGAAGGTGAGCAGGGCCCATGTTGTGGGGCTGCCCTAGGCAGGTGGAGGCAAGGTCAGCTTGTGCAGAGGTCTTGACGGTGAGTCCGTCATGGTCGGGAAGCCCTTGAAGCAGGCTGGGACTGCGAGCAGTGAGGTGAGAGTAGGTGTGGTGTAAAGTGTTGTGAGGGCAGGAAGGTGAGCATGAGACATGTTGTGGGGCTGCCGCAGGCAGGTGGATGCCAGCTGTCTGTGTGAGCCTGTGTGAGTAGTCGTCTTTGCTTTGAGAGTGGCTTTGAGGAGGAGGCTTTTCCTCGAAGTGGCGCAGCTAGCAGGTAGCTGTGAGTAGGTGTGGTGGAAGTGTTGGGAGAGGAGGAAGGTGAGCAGCGCAGGTGTTGTGGGTGTGCCCTAGGCAGGTGTCGGCAATGTTTGCAGCACTGAGTCGTGGCCTGGGAGCCCTGGGTGGTGGGGGAGTGGCTTTATGAGGGTGGTCCTGCTAGGAGTAAAGTGTGAGCAGGCGTGGTGCAAGTTTTGTGAGGGGAGGAATGTGAGCCTGGTGGGTGTTGTGGGGCTGCGGCAGGAATGGAGCCGCAAGCTTTGCTTGCGCAGTGCTCCTCTGTGGGAGGCCTGTGTGGTGGGCTGGGCGTTTGATGAGGATGGCACTGGTGAGAGTAGGAGTGGTGTAAAGTGTTGTGAGGGCAGGAAGGTGAGCAGGGCCCATGTTGTGGGGCTGCCCTAGGCAGGTGGAGGCAAGGTCAGCTTGTGCAGAGGTCTTGACGGTGAGTCCGTCCTGGTCGGGAAGCCCTTGAAGCAGGCTGGGACTGCGAGCAGTGAGGAGAGAGTAGAGCTGTTGTAGCTTTTGGGTAAGAGGCGGCCTGGAGAAAAGTGTCGGGCAGTAAGAAGGAGAGCAGGGCAGAAGTTGCAGAGGTGCCCTAGGCAGGTGGAGGCCAGCCTGGCTGGTGCAGAAGTCGTGACTTTGTGTCTCTAAGGGTGGGGAAGGTGCTGTAGCAAGCTAGCAGTCCCTGCAGTGTGGTGAGAGGAGGCATAGTGTAAGTGTTGTGAGGTCAGAAAGGCAAGTGTGACGTGCTGTGGGGCTGCCCTAGGCAGGTGGAGGCAAGGTCGGCTTGTGCAGAGGTCTTGACGGTGAGTCCGTCCTGGTCGGGAAGCCCTTGAAGCAGGCTGGGACTGCGAGCAGTGAGGTGAGAGTAGGTGTGGTGTAAAGTGTTGTGAGGGCAGGAAGGTGAGCATGAGACATGTTGTGGGGCTGCCGCAGGCAGGTGGATGCCAGCTGTCTGTGTGAGCCTGTGTGAGTAGTCGTCTTTGCTTTGAGAGTGGCTTTGAGGAGGAGGCTTTTCCTCGAAGTGGCGCAGCTAGCAGGTAGCTGTGAGTAGGTGTGGTGGAAGTGTTGGGAAAGGAGGAAGGTGAGCAGCGCAGGTGTTGTGGGTGTGCCCTAGGCAGGTGTCGGCAATGTTTGCAGCACTGAGTCGTGGCCTGGGAGCCCTGGGTGGTGGGGGAGTGGCTTTATGAGGGTGGTCCTGCTAGGAGTAAAGTGTGAGCAGGCGTGGTGCAAGTTTTGGGAGGGGAGGAATGTGAGCCTGGTGGGTGTTGTGGGGCTGCGGCAGGAATGGAGCCGCAAGCTTTGCTTGCGCAGTGCTCCTCTGTGGGAGGCCTGTGTGGTGGGCTGGGCGTTTGATGAGGATGGCACTGGTGAGAGTAGGAGTGGTGTAAAGTGTTGTGAGGGCAGGAAGGTGAGCATGAGACATGTTGTGGGGCTGCCCTAGGCAGGTGGAGGCAAGGTCAGCTTGTGCAGAGGTCTTGACGGTGAGTCCGTCCTGGTCGGGAAGCCCTTGAAGCAGGCTGGGACTGCGAGCAGTGAGGAGAGAGTAGAGCTGTTGTAGCTTTTGGGTAAGAGGCGGCCTGGAGAAAAGTGTCGGGCAGTAAGAAGGAGAGCAGGGCAGAAGTTGCAGAGGTGCCCTAGGCAGGTGGAGGCCAGCCTGGCTGGTGCAGAAGTCGTGACTTTGTGTCTCTAAGGGTGGGGAAGGTGCTGTAGCAAGCTAGCAGTCCCTGCAGTGTGGTGAGAGGAGGCATAGTGTAAGTGTTGTGAGGTCAGAAAGGCAAGTGTGACGTGCTGTGGGGCTGCCCTAGGCAGGTGGAGGCAAGGTCGGCTTGTGCAGAGGTCTTGACGGTGAGTCCGTCCTGGTCGGGAAGCCCTTGAAGCAGGCTGGGACTGCGAGCAGTGAGGTGAGAGTAGGTGTGGTGTAAAGTGTTGTGAGGGCAGGAAGGTGAGCATGAGACATGTTGTGGGGCTGCCGCAGGCAGGTGGATGCCAGCTGTCTGTGTGAGCCTGTGTGAGTAGTCGTCTTTGCTTTGAGAGTGGCTTTGAGGAGGAGGCTTTTCCTCGAAGTGGCGCAGCTAGCAGGTAGCTGTGAGTAGGTGTGGTGGAAGTGTTGGGAAAGGAGGAAGGTGAGCAGCGCAGGTGTTGTGGGTGTGCCCTAGGCAGGTGTCGGCAATGTTTGCAGCACTGAGTCGTGGCCTGGGAGCCCTGGGTGGTGGGGGAGTGGCTTTATGAGGGTGGTCCTGCTAGGAGTAAAGTGTGAGCAGGCGTGGTGCAAGTTTTGGGAGGGGAGGAATGTGAGCCTGGTGGGTGTTGTGGGGCTGCGGCAGGAATGGAGCCGCAAGCTTTGCTTGCGCAGTGCTCCTCTGTGGGAGGCCTGTGTGGTGGGCTGGGCGTTTGATGAGGATGGCACTGGTGAGAGTAGGAGTGGTGTAAAGTGTTGTGAGGGCAGGAAGGTGAGCATGAGACATGTTGTGGGGCTGCCCTAGGCAGGTGGAGGCAAGGTCAGCTTGTGCAGAGGTCTTGACGGTGAGTCCGTCCTGGTCGGGAAGCCCTTGAAGCAGGCTGGGACTGCGAGCAGTGAGGAGAGAGTAGAGCTGTTGTAGCTTTTGGGTAAGAGGCGGCCTGGAGAAAAGTGTCGGGCAGTAAGAAGGAGAGCAGGGCAGAAGTTGCAGAGGTGCCCTAGGCAGGTGGAGGCCAGCCTGGCTGGTGCAGAAGTCGTGACTTTGTGTCTCTAAGGGTGGGGAAGGTGCTGTAGCAAGCTAGCAGTCCCTGCAGTGTGGTGAGAGGAGGCATAGTGTAAGTGTTGTGAGGTCAGAAAGGCAAGTGTGACGTGCTGTGGGGCTGCCCTAGGCAGGTGGAGGCAAGGTCGGCTTGTGCAGAGGTCTTGACGGTGAGTCCGTCATGGTCGGGAAGCCCTTGAAGCAGGCTGGGACTGCGAGCAGTGAGGTGAGAGTAGGTGTGGTGTAAAGTGTTGTGAGGGCAGGAAGGTGAGCATGAGACATGTTGTGGGGCTGCCGCAGGCAGGTGGATGCCAGCTGTCTGTGTGAGCCTGTGTGAGTAGTCGTCTTTGCTTTGAGAGTGGCTTTGAGGAGGAGGCTTTTCCTCGAAGTGGCGCAGCTAGCAGGTAGCTGTGAGTAGGTGTGGTGGAAGTGTTGGGAGAGGAGGAAGGTGAGCAGCGCAGGTGTTGTGGGTGTGCCCTAGGCAGGTGTCGGCAATGTTTGCAGCACTGAGTCGTGGCCTGGGAGCCCTGGGTGGTGGGGGAGTGGCTTTATGAGGGTGGTCCTGCTAGGAGTAAAGTGTGAGCAGGCGTGGTGCAAGTTTTGTGAGGGGAGGAATGTGAGCCTGGTGGGTGTTGTGGGGCTGCGGCAGGAATGGAGCCGCAAGCTTTGCTTGCGCAGTGCTCCTCTGTGGGAGGCCTGTGTGGTGGGCTGGGCGTTTGATGAGGATGGCACTGGTGAGAGTAGGAGTGGTGTAAAGTGTTGTGAGGGCAGGAAGGTGAGCAGGGCCCATGTTGTGGGGCTGCCCTAGGCAGGTGGAGGCAAGGTCAGCTTGTGCAGAGGTCTTGACGGTGAGTCCGTCCTGGTCGGGAAGCCCTTGAAGCAGGCTGGGACTGCGAGCAGTGAGGTGAGAGTAGGTGTGGTGTAAAGTGTTGTGAGGGCAGGAAGGTGAGCATGAGACATGTTGTGGGGCTGCCGCAGGCAGGTGGATGCCAGCTGTCTGTGTGAGCCTGTGTGAGTAGTCGTCTTTGCTTTGAGAGTGGCTTTGAGGAGGAGGCTTTTCCTCGAAGTGGCGCAGCTAGCAGGTAGCTGTGAGTAGGTGTGGTGGAAGTGTTGGGAGAGGAGGAAGGTGAGCAGCGCAGGTGTTGTGGGTGTGCCCTAGGCAGGTGTCGGCAATGTTTGCAGCACTGAGTCGTGGCCTGGGAGCCCTGGGTGGTGGGGGAGTGGCTTTATGAGGGTGGTCCTGCTAGGAGTAAAGTGTGAGCAGGCGTGGTGCAAGTTTTGGGAGGGGAGGAATGTGAGCCTGGTGGGTGTTGTGGGGCTGCGGCAGGAATGGAGCCGCAAGCTTTGCTTGCGCAGTGCTCCTCTGTGGGAGGCCTGTGTGGTGGGCTGGGCGTTTGATGAGGATGGCACTGGTGAGAGTAGGAGTGGTGTAAAGTGTTGTGAGGGCAGGAAGGTGAGCAGGGCCCATGTTGTGGGGCTGCCCTAGGCAGGTGGAGGCAAGGTCAGCTTGTGCAGAGGTCTTGACGGTGAGTCCGTCCTGGTCGGGAAGCCCTTGAAGCAGGCTGGGACTGCGAGCAGTGAGGAGAGAGTAGAGCTGTTGTAGCTTTTGGGTAAGAGGCGGCCTGGAGAAAAGTGTCGGGCAGTAAGAAGGAGAGCAGGGCAGAAGTTGCAGAGGTGCCCTAGGCAGGTGGAGGCCAGCCTGGCTGGTGCAGAAGTCGTGACTTTGTGTCTCTAAGGGTGGGGAAGGTGCTGTAGCAAGCTAGCAGTCCCTGCAGTGTGGTGAGAGGAGGCATAGTGTAAGTGTTGTGAGGTCAGAAAGGCAAGTGTGACGTGCTGTGGGGCTGCCCTAGGCAGGTGGAGGCAAGGTCGGCTTGTGCAGAGGTCTTGACGGTGAGTCCGTCATGGTCGGGAAGCCCTTGAAGCAGGCTGGGACTGCGAGCAGTGAGGTGAGAGTAGGTGTGGTGTAAAGTGTTGTGAGGGCAGGAAGGTGAGCATGAGACATGTTGTGGGGCTGCCGCAGGCAGGTGGATGCCAGCTGTCTGTGTGAGCCTGTGTGAGTAGTCGTCTTTGCTTTGAGAGTGGCTTTGAGGAGGAGGCTTTTCCTCGAAGTGGCGCAGCTAGCAGGTAGCTGTGAGTAGGTGTGGTGGAAGTGTTGGGAGAGGAGGAAGGTGAGCAGCGCAGGTGTTGTGGGTGTGCCCTAGGCAGGTGTCGGCAATGTTTGCAGCACTGAGTCGTGGCCTGGGAGCCCTGGGTGGTGGGGGAGTGGCTTTATGAGGGTGGTCCTGCTAGGAGTAAAGTGTGAGCAGGCGTGGTGCAAGTTTTGGGAGGGGAGGAATGTGAGCCTGGTGGGTGTTGTGGGGCTGCGGCAGGAATGGAGCCGCAAGCTTTGCTTGCGCAGTGCTCCTCTGTGGGAGGCCTGTGTGGTGGGCTGGGCGTTTGATGAGGATGGCACTGGTGAGAGTAGGAGTGGTGTAAAGTGTTGTGAGGGCAGGAAGGTGAGCAGGGCCCATGTTGTGGGGCTGCCCTAGGCAGGTGGAGGCAAGGTCAGCTTGTGCAGAGGTCTTGACGGTGAGTCCGTCCTGGTCGGGAAGCCCTTGAAGCAGGCTGGGACTGCGAGCAGTGAGGTGAGAGTAGGTGTGGTGTAAAGTGTTGTGAGGGCAGGAAGGTGAGCATGAGACATGTTGTGGGGCTGCCGCAGGCAGGTGGATGCCAGCTGTCTGTGTGAGCCTGTGTGAGTAGTCGTCTTTGCTTTGAGAGTGGCTTTGAGGAGGAGGCTTTTCCTCGAAGTGGCGCAGCTAGCAGGTAGCTGTGAGTAGGTGTGGTGGAAGTGTTGGGAGAGGAGGAAGGTGAGCAGCGCAGGTGTTGTGGGTGTGCCCTAGGCAGGTGTCGGCAATGTTTGCAGCACTGAGTCGTGGCCTGGGAGCCCTGGGTGGTGGGGGAGTGGCTTTATGAGGGTGGTCCTGCTAGGAGTAAAGTGTGAGCAGGCGTGGTGCAAGTTTTGGGAGGGGAGGAATGTGAGCCTGGTGGGTGTTGTGGGGCTGCGGCAGGAATGGAGCCGCAAGCTTTGCTTGCGCAGTGCTCCTCTGTGGGAGGCCTGTGTGGTGGGCTGGGCGTTTGATGAGGATGGCACTGGTGAGAGTAGGAGTGGTGTAAAGTGTTGTGAGGGCAGGAAGGTGAGCAGGGCCCATGTTGTGGGGCTGCCCTAGGCAGGTGGAGGCAAGGTCAGCTTGTGCAGAGGTCTTGACGGTGAGTCCGTCCTGGTCGGGAAGCCCTTGAAGCAGGCTGGGACTGCGAGCAGTGAGGAGAGAGTAGAGCTGTTGTAGCTTTTGGGTAAGAGGCGGCCTGGAGAAAAGTGTCGGGCAGTAAGAAGGAGAGCAGGGCAGAAGTTGCAGAGGTGCCCTAGGCAGGTGGAGGCCAGCCTGGCTGGTGCAGAAGTCGTGACTTTGTGTCTCTAAGGGTGGGGAAGGTGCTGTAGCAAGCTAGCAGTCCCTGCAGTGTGGTGAGAGGAGGCATAGTGTAAGTGTTGTGAGGTCAGAAAGGCAAGTGTGACGTGCTGTGGGGCTGCCCTAGGCAGGTGGAGGCAAGGTCGGCTTGTGCAGAGGTCTTGACGGTGAGTCCGTCATGGTCGGGAAGCCCTTGAAGCAGGCTGGGACTGCGAGCAGTGAGGTGAGAGTAGGTGTGGTGTAAAGTGTTGTGAGGGCAGGAAGGTGAGCATGAGACATGTTGTGGGGCTGCCGCAGGCAGGTGGATGCCAGCTGTCTGTGTGAGCCTGTGTGAGTAGTCGTCTTTGCTTTGAGAGTGGCTTTGAGGAGGAGGCTTTTCCTCGAAGTGGCGCAGCTAGCAGGTAGCTGTGAGTAGGTGTGGTGGAAGTGTTGGGAGAGGAGGAAGGTGAGCAGCGCAGGTGTTGTGGGTGTGCCCTAGGCAGGTGTCGGCAATGTTTGCAGCACTGAGTCGTGGCCTGGGAGCCCTGGGTGGTGGGGGAGTGGCTTTATGAGGGTGGTCCTGCTAGGAGTAAAGTGTGAGCAGGCGTGGTGCAAGTTTTGGGAGGGGAGGAATGTGAGCCTGGTGGGTGTTGTGGGGCTGCGGCAGGAATGGAGCCGCAAGCTTTGCTTGCGCAGTGCTCCTCTGTGGGAGGCCTGTGTGGTGGTCTGGGCGTTTGATGAGGATGGCACTGGTGAGAGTAGGAGTGGTGTAAAGTGTTGTGAGGGCAGGAAGGTGAGCAGGGCCCATGTTGTGGGGCTGCCCTAGGCAGGTGGAGGCAAGGTCAGCTTGTGCAGAGGTCTTGACGGTGAGTCCGTCCTGGTCGGGAAGCCCTTGAAGCAGGCTGGGACTGCGAGCAGTGAGGAGAGAGTAGAGCTGTTGTAGCTTTTGGGTAAGAGGCGGCCTGGAGAAAAGTGTCGGGCAGTAAGAAGGAGAGCAGGGCAGAAGTTGCAGAGGTGCCCTAGGCAGGTGGAGGCCAGCCTGGCTGGTGCAGAAGTCGTGACTTTGTGTCTCTAAGGGTGGGGAAGGTGCTGTAGCAAGCTAGCAGTCCCTGCAGTGTGGTGAGAGGAGGCATAGTGTAAGTGTTGTGAGGTCAGAAAGGCAAGTGTGACGTGCTGTGGGGCTGCCCTAGGCAGGTGGAGGCAAGGTCGGCTTGTGCAGAGGTCTTGACGGTGAGTCCGTCCTGGTCGGGAAGCCCTTGAAGCAGGCTGGGACTGCGAGCAGTGAGGTGAGAGTAGGTGTGGTGTAAAGTGTTGTGAGGGCAGGAAGGTGAGCATGAGACATGTTGTGGGGCTGCCGCAGGCAGGTGGATGCCAGCTGTCTGTGTGAGCCTGTGTGAGTAGTCGTCTTTGCTTTGAGAGTGGCTTTGAGGAGGAGGCTTTTCCTCGAAGTGGCGCAGCTAGCAGGTAGCTGTGAGTAGGTGTGGTGGAAGTGTTGGGAAAGGAGGAAGGTGAGCAGCGCAGGTGTTGTGGGTGTGCCCTAGGCAGGTGTCGGCAATGTTTGCAGCACTGAGTCGTGGCCTGGGAGCCCTGGGTGGTGGGGGAGTGGCTTTATGAGGGTGGTCCTGCTAGGAGTAAAGTGTGAGCAGGCGTGGTGCAAGTTTTGGGAGGGGAGGAATGTGAGCCTGGTGGGTGTTGTGGGGCTGCGGCAGGAATGGAGCCGCAAGCTTTGCTTGCGCAGTGCTCCTCTGTGGGAGGCCTGTGTGGTGGGCTGGGCGTTTGATGAGGATGGCACTGGTGAGAGTAGGAGTGGTGTAAAGTGTTGTGAGGGCAGGAAGGTGAGCAGGGCCCATGTTGTGGGGCTGCCCTAGGCAGGTGGAGGCAAGGTCAGCTTGTGCAGAGGTCTTGACGGTGAGTCCGTCCTGGTCGGGAAGCCCTTGAAGCAGGCTGGGACTGCGAGCAGTGAGGAGAGAGTAGAGCTGTTGTAGTTTTTGGGTAAGAGGCGGCCTGGAGAAAAGTGTCGGGCAGTAAGAAGGAGAGCAGGGCAGAAGTTGCAGAGGTGCCCTAGGCAGGTGGAGGCCAGCCTGGCTGGTGCAGAAGTCGTGACTTTGTGTCTCTAAGGGTGGGGAAGGTGCTGTAGCAAGCTAGCAGTCCCTGCAGTGTGGTGAGAGGAGGCATAGTGTAAGTGTTGTGAGGTCAGAAAGGCAAGTGTGACGTGCTGTGGGGCTGCCCTAGGCAGGTGGAGGCAAGGTCGGCTTGTGCAGAGGTCTTGACGGTGAGTCCGTCATGGTCGGGAAGCCCTTGAAGCAGGCTGGGACTGCGAGCAGTGAGGTGAGAGTAGGTGTGGTGTAAAGTGTTGTGAGGGCAGGAAGGTGAGCATGAGACATGTTGTGGGGCTGCCGCAGGCAGGTGGATGCCAGCTGTCTGTGTGAGCCTGTGTGAGTAGTCGTCTTTGCTTTGAGAGTGGCTTTGAGGAGGAGGCTTTTCCTCGAAGTGGCGCAGCTAGCAGGTAGCTGTGAGTAGGTGTGGTGGAAGTGTTGGGAAAGGAGGAAGGTGAGCAGCGCAGGTGTTGTGGGTGTGCCCTAGGCAGGTGTCGGCAATGTTTGCAGCACTGAGTCGTGGCCTGGGAGCCCTGGGTGGTGGGGGAGTGGCTTTATGAGGGTGGTCCTGCTAGGAGTAAAGTGTGAGCAGGCGTGGTGCAAGTTTTGGGAGGGGAGGAATGTGAGCCTGGTGGGTGTTGTGGGGCTGCGGCAGGAATGGAGCCGCAAGCTTTGCTTGCGCAGTGCTCCTCTGTGGGAGGCCTGTGTGGTGGGCTGGGCGTTTGATGAGGATGGCACTGGTGAGAGTAGGAGTGGTGTAAAGTGTTGTGAGGGCAGGAAGGTGAGCAGGGCCCATGTTGTGGGGCTGCCCTAGGCAGGTGGAGGCAAGGTCAGCTTGTGCAGAGGTCTTGACGGTGAGTCCGTCCTGGTCGGGAAGCCCTTGAAGCAGGCTGGGACTGCGAGCAGTGAGGTGAGAGTAGGTGTGGTGTAAAGTGTTGTGAGGGCAGGAAGGTGAGCATGAGACATGTTGTGGGGCTGCCGCAGGCAGGTGGATGCCAGCTGTCTGTGTGAGCCTGTGTGAGTAGTCGTCTTTGCTTTGAGAGTGGCTTTGAGGAGGAGGCTTTTCCTCGAAGTGGCGCAGCTAGCAGGTAGCTGTGAGTAGGTGTGGTGGAAGTGTTGGGAGAGGAGGAAGGTGAGCAGCGCAGGTGTTGTGGGTGTGCCCTAGGCAGGTGTCGGCAATGTTTGCAGCACTGAGTCGTGGCCTGGGAGCCCTGGGTGGTGGGGGAGTGGCTTTATGAGGGTGGTCCTGCTAGGAGTAAAGTGTGAGCAGGCGTGGTGCAAGTTTTGGGAGGGGAGGAATGTGAGCCTGGTGGGTGTTGTGGGGCTGCGGCAGGAATGGAGCCGCAAGCTTTGCTTGCGCAGTGCTCCTCTGTGGGAGGCCTGTGTGGTGGGCTGGGCGTTTGATGAGGATGGCACTGGTGAGAGTAGGAGTGGTGTAAAGTGTTGTGAGGGCAGGAAGGTGAGCAGGGCCCATGTTGTGGGGCTGCCCTAGGCAGGTGGAGGCAAGGTCAGCTTGTGCAGAGGTCTTGACGGTGAGTCCGTCCTGGTCGGGAAGCCCTTGAAGCAGGCTGGGACTGCGAGCAGTGAGGAGAGAGTAGAGCTGTTGTAGCTTTTGGGTAAGAGGCGGCCTGGAGAAAAGTGTCGGGCAGTAAGAAGGAGAGCAGGGCAGAAGTTGCAGAGGTGCCCTAGGCAGGTGGAGGCCAGCCTGGCTGGTGCAGAAGTCGTGACTTTGTGTCTCTAAGGGTGGGGAAGGTGCTGTAGCAAGCTAGCAGTCCCTGCAGTGTGGTGAGAGGAGGTATAGTGTAAGTGTTGTGAGGTCAGAAAGGCAAGTGTGACGTGCTGTGGGGCTGCCCTAGGCAGGTGGAGGCAAGGTCGGCTTGTGCAGAGGTCTTGACGGTGAGTCCGTCATGGTCGGGAAGCCCTTGAAGCAGGCTGGGACTGCGAGCAGTGAGGTGAGAGTAGGTGTGGTGTAAAGTGTTGTGAGGGCAGGAAGGTGAGCATGAGACATGTTGTGGGGCTGCCGCAGGCAGGTGGATGCCAGCTGTCTGTGTGAGCCTGTGTGAGTAGTCGTCTTTGCTTTGAGAGTGGCTTTGAGGAGGAGGCTTTTCCTCGAAGTGGCGCAGCTAGCAGGTAGCTGTGAGTAGGTGTGGTGGAAGTGTTGGGAGAGGAGGAAGGTGAGCAGCGCAGGTGTTGTGGGTGTGCCCTAGGCAGGTGTCGGCAATGTTTGCAGCACTGAGTCGTGGCCTGGGAGCCCTGGGTGGTGGGGGAGTGGCTTTATGAGGGTGGTCCTGCTAGGAGTAAAGTGTGAGCAGGCGTGGTGCAAGTTTTGGGAGGGGAGGAATGTGAGCCTGGTGGGTGTTGTGGGGCTGCGGCAGGAATGGAGCCGCAAGCTTTGCTTGCGCAGTGCTCCTCTGTGGGAGGCCTGTGTGGTGGGCTGGGCGTTTGATGAGGATGGCACTGGTGAGAGTAGGAGTGGTGTAAAGTGTTGTGAGGGCAGGAAGGTGAGCAGGGCCCATGTTGTGGGGCTGCCCTAGGCAGGTGGAGGCAAGGTCAGCTTGTGCAGAGGTCTTGACGGTGAGTCCGTCCTGGTCGGGAAGCCCTTGAAGCAGGCTGGGACTGCGAGCAGTGAGGAGAGAGTAGAGCTGTTGTAGCTTTTGGGTAAGAGGCGGCCTGGAGAAAAGTGTCGGGCAGTAAGAAGGAGAGCAGGGCAGAAGTTGCAGAGGTGCCCTAGGCAGGTGGAGGCCAGCTTGGCTGGTGCAGAAGTCGTGACTTTGTGTCTCTAAGGGTGGGGAAGGTGCTGTAGCAAGCTAGCAGTCCCTGCAGTGTGGTGAGAGGAGGCATAGTGTAAGTGTTGTGAGGTCAGAAAGGCAAGTGTGACGTGCTGTGGGGCTGCCCTAGGCAGGTGGAGGCAAGGTCGGCTTGTGCAGAGGTCTTGACGGTGAGTCCGTCATGGTCGGGAAGCCCTTGAAGCAGGCTGGGACTGCGAGCAGTGAGGTGAGAGTAGGTGTGGTGTAAAGTGTTGTGAGGGCAGGAAGGTGAGCATGAGACATGTTGTGGGGCTGCCGCAGGCAGGTGGATGCCAGCTGTCTGTGTGAGCCTGTGTGAGTAGTCGTCTTTGCTTTGAGAGTGGCTTTGAGGAGGAGGCTTTTCCTCGAAGTGGCGCAGCTAGCAGGTAGCTGTGAGTAGGTGTGGTGGAAGTGTTGGGAGAGGAGGAAGGTGAGCAGCGCAGGTGTTGTGGGTGTGCCCTAGGCAGGTGTCGGCAATGTTTGCAGCACTGAGTCGTGGCCTGGGAGCCCTGGGTGGTGGGGGAGTGGCTTTATGAGGGTGGTCCTGCTAGGAGTAAAGTGTGAGCAGGCGTGGTGCAAGTTTTGGGAGGGGAGGAATGTGAGCCTGGTGGGTGTTGTGGGGCTGCGGCAGGAATGGAGCCGCAAGCTTTGCTTGCGCAGTGCTCCTCTGTGGGAGGCCTGTGTGGTGGGCTGGGCGTTTGATGAGGATGGCACTGGTGAGAGTAGGAGTGGTGTAAAGTGTTGTGAGGGCAGGAAGGTGAGCAGGGCCCATGTTGTGGGGCTGCCCTAGGCAGGTGGAGGCAAGGTCAGCTTGTGCAGAGGTCTTGACGGTGAGTCCGTCCTGGTCGGGAAGCCCTTGAAGCAGGCTGGGACTGCGAGCAGTGAGGAGAGAGTAGAGCTGTTGTAGCTTTTGGGTAAGAGGCGGCCTGGAGAAAAGTGTCGGGCAGTAAGAAGGAGAGCGGGCAGAAGTTGCAGAGGTGCCCTAGGCAGGTGGAGGCCAGCCTGGCTGGTGCAGAAGTCGTGACTTTGTGTCTCTAAGGGTGGGGAAGGTGCTGTAGCAAGCTAGCAGTCCCTGCAGTGTGGTGAGAGGAGGCATAGTGTAAGTGTTGTGAGGTCAGAAAGGCAAGTGTGACGTGCTGTGGGGCTGCCCTAGGCAGGTGGAGGCAAGGTCGGCTTGTGCAGAGGTCTTGACGGTGAGTCCGTCATGGTCGGGAAGCCCTTGAAGCAGGCTGGGACTGCGAGCAGTGAGGTGAGAGTAGGTGTGGTGTAAAGTGTTGTGAGGGCAGGAAGGTGAGCATGAGACATGTTGTGGGGCTGCCGCAGGCAGGTGGATGCCAGCTGTCTGTGTGAGCCTGTGTGAGTAGTCGTCTTTGCTTTGAGAGTGGCTTTGAGGAGGAGGCTTTTCCTCGAAGTGGCGCAGCTAGCAGGTAGCTGTGAGTAGGTGTGGTGGAAGTGTTGGGAGAGGAGGAAGGTGAGCAGCGCAGGTGTTGTGGGTGTGCCCTAGGCAGGTGTCGGCAATGTTTGCAGCACTGAGTCGTGGCCTGGGAGCCCTGGGTGGTGGGGGAGTGGCTTTATGAGGGTGGTCCTGCTAGGAGTAAAGTGTGAGCAGGCGTGGTGCAAGTTTTGGGAGGGGAGGAATGTGAGCCTGGTGGGTGTTGTGGGGCTGCGGCAGGAATGGAGCCGCAAGCTTTGCTTGCGCAGTGCTCCTCTGTGGGAGGCCTGTGTGGTGGGCTGGGCGTTTGATGAGGATGGCACTGGTGAGAGTAGGAGTGGTGTAAAGTGTTGTGAGGGCAGGAAGGTGAGCAGGGCCCATGTTGTGGGGCTGCCCTAGGCAGGTGGAGGCAAGGTCAGCTTGTGCAGAGGTCTTGACGGTGAGTCCGTCCTGGTCGGGAAGCCCTTGAAGCAGGCTGGGACTGCGAGCAGTGAGGAGAGAGTAGAGCTGTTGTAGCTTTTGGGTAAGAGGCGGCCTGGAGAAAAGTGTCGGGCAGTAAGAAGGAGAGCAGGGCAGAAGTTGCAGAGGTGCCCTAGGCAGGTGGAGGCCAGCCTGGCTGGTGCAGAAGTCGTGACTTTGTGTCTCTAAGGGTGGGGAAGGTGCTGTAGCAAGCTAGCAGTCCCTGCAGTGTGGTGAGAGGAGGCATAGTGTAAGTGTTGTGAGGTCAGAAAGGCAAGTGTGACGTGCTGTGGGGCTGCCCTAGGCAGGTGGAGGCAAGGTCGGCTTGTGCAGAGGTCTTGACGGTGAGTCCGTCATGGTCGGGAAGCCCTTGAAGCAGGCTGGGACTGCGAGCAGTGAGGTGAGAGTAGGTGTGGTGTAAAGTGTTGTGAGGGCAGGAAGGTGAGCATGAGACATGTTGTGGGGCTGCCGCAGGCAGGTGGATGCCAGCTGTCTGTGTGAGCCTGTGTGAGTAGTCGTCTTTGCTTTGAGAGTGGCTTTGAGGAGGAGGCTTTTCCTCGAAGTGGCGCAGCTAGCAGGTAGCTGTGAGTAGGTGTGGTGGAAGTGTTGGGAAAGGAGGAAGGTGAGCAGCGCAGGTGTTGTGGGTGTGCCCTAGGCAGGTGTCGGCAATGTTTGCAGCACTGAGTCGTGGCCTGGGAGCCCTGGGTGGTGGGGGAGTGGCTTTATGAGGGTGGTCCTGCTAGGAGTAAAGTGTGAGCAGGCGTGGTGCAAGTTTTGGGAGGGGAGGAATGTGAGCCTGGTGGGTGTTGTGGGGCTGCGGCAGGAATGGAGCCGCAAGCTTTGCTTGCGCAGTGCTCCTCTGTGGGAGGCCTGTGTGGTGGGCTGGGCGTTTGATGAGGATGGCACTGGTGAGAGTAGGAGTGGTGTAAAGTGTTGTGAGGGCAGGAAGGTGAGCAGGGCCCATGTTGTGGGGCTGCCCTAGGCAGGTGGAGGCAAGGTCAGCTTGTGCAGAGGTCTTGACGGTGAGTCCGTCCTGGTCGGGAAGCCCTTGAAGCAGGCTGGGACTGCGAGCAGTGAGGTGAGAGTAGGTGTGGTGTAAAGTGTTGTGAGGGCAGGAAGGTGAGCATGAGACATGTTGTGGGGCTGCCGCAGGCAGGTGGATGCCAGCTGTCTGTGTGAGCCTGTGTGAGTAGTCGTCTTTGCTTTGAGAGTGGCTTTGAGGAGGAGGCTTTTCCTCGAAGTGGCGCAGCTAGCAGGTAGCTGTGAGTAGGTGTGGTGGAAGTGTTGGGAGAGGAGGAAGGTGAGCAGCGCAGGTGTTGTGGGTGTGCCCTAGGCAGGTGTCGGCAATGTTTGCAGCACTGAGTCGTGGCCTGGGAGCCCTGGGTGGTGGGGGAGTGGCTTTATGAGGGTGGTCCTGCTAGGAGTAAAGTGTGAGCAGGCGTGGTGCAAGTTTTGGGAGGGGAGGAATGTGAGCCTGGTGGGTGTTGTGGGGCTGCGGCAGGAATGGAGCCGCAAGCTTTGCTTGCGCAGTGCTCCTCTGTGGGAGGCCTGTGTGGTGGGCTGGGCGTTTGATGAGGATGGCACTGGTGAGAGTAGGAGTGGTGTAAAGTGTTGTGAGGGCAGGAAGGTGAGCAGGGCCCATGTTGTGGGGCTGCCCTAGGCAGGTGGAGGCAAGGTCAGCTTGTGCAGAGGTCTTGACGGTGAGTCCGTCCTGGTCGGGAAGCCCTTGAAGCAGGCTGGGACTGCGAGCAGTGAGGAGAGAGTAGAGCTGTTGTAGCTTTTGGGTAAGAGGCGGCCTGGAGAAAAGTGTCGGGCAGTAAGAAGGAGAGCGGGCAGAAGTTGCAGAGGTGCCCTAGGCAGGTGGAGGCCAGCCTGGCTGGTGCAGAAGTCGTGACTTTGTGTCTCTAAGGGTGGGGAAGGTGCTGTAGCAAGCTAGCAGTCCCTGCAGTGTGGTGAGAGGAGGCATAGTGTAAGTGTTGTGAGGTCAGAAAGGCAAGTGTGACGTGCTGTGGGGCTGCCCTAGGCAGGTGGAGGCAAGGTCGGCTTGTGCAGAGGTCTTGACGGTGAGTCCGTCATGGTCGGGAAGCCCTTGAAGCAGGCTGGGACTGCGAGCAGTGAGGTGAGAGTAGGTGTGGTGTAAAGTGTTGTGAGGGCAGGAAGGTGAGCATGAGACATGTTGTGGGGCTGCCGCAGGCAGGTGGATGCCAGCTGTCTGTGTGAGCCTGTGTGAGTAGTCGTCTTTGCTTTGAGAGTGGCTTTGAGGAGGAGGCTTTTCCTCGAAGTGGCGCAGCTAGCAGGTAGCTGTGAGTAGGTGTGGTGGAAGTGTTGGGAGAGGAGGAAGGTGAGCAGCGCAGGTGTTGTGGGTGTGCCCTAGGCAGGTGTCGGCAATGTTTGCAGCACTGAGTCGTGGCCTGGGAGCCCTGGGTGGTGGGGGAGTGGCTTTATGAGGGTGGTCCTGCTAGGAGTAAAGTGTGAGCAGGCGTGGTGCAAGTTTTGGGAGGGGAGGAATGTGAGCCTGGTGGGTGTTGTGGGGCTGCGGCAGGAATGGAGCCGCAAGCTTTGCTTGCGCAGTGCTCCTCTGTGGGAGGCCTGTGTGGTGGGCTGGGCGTTTGATGAGGATGGCACTGGTGAGAGTAGGAGTGGTGTAAAGTGTTGTGAGGGCAGGAAGGTGAGCAGGGCCCATGTTGTGGGGCTGCCCTAGGCAGGTGGAGGCAAGGTCAGCTTGTGCAGAGGTCTTGACGGTGAGTCCGTCCTGGTCGGGAAGCCCTTGAAGCAGGCTGGGACTGCGAGCAGTGAGGAGAGAGTAGAGCTGTTGTAGCTTTTGGGTAAGAGGCGGCCTGGAGAAAAGTGTCGGGCAGTAAGAAGGAGAGCAGGGCAGAAGTTGCAGAGGTGCCCTAGGCAGGTGGAGGCCAGCCTGGCTGGTGCAGAAGTCGTGACTTTGTGTCTCTAAGGGTGGGGAAGGTGCTGTAGCAAGCTAGCAGTCCCTGCAGTGTGGTGAGAGGAGGCATAGTGTAAGTGTTGTGAGGTCAGAAAGGCAAGTGTGACGTGCTGTGGGGCTGCCCTAGGCAGGTGGAGGCAAGGTCGGCTTGTGCAGAGGTCTTGACGGTGAGTCCGTCATGGTCGGGAAGCCCTTGAAGCAGGCTGGGACTGCGAGCAGTGAGGTGAGAGTAGGTGTGGTGTAAAGTGTTGTGAGGGCAGGAAGGTGAGCATGAGACATGTTGTGGGGCTGCCGCAGGCAGGTGGATGCCAGCTGTCTGTGTGAGCCTGTGTGAGTAGTCGTCTTTGCTTTGAGAGTGGCTTTGAGGAGGAGGCTTTTCCTCGAAGTGGCGCAGCTAGCAGGTAGCTGTGAGTAGGTGTGGTGGAAGTGTTGGGAGAGGAGGAAGGTGAGCAGCGCAGGTGTTGTGGGTGTGCCCTAGGCAGGTGTCGGCAATGTTTGCAGCACTGAGTCGTGGCCTGGGAGCCCTGGGTGGTGGGGGAGTGGCTTTATGAGGGTGGTCCTGCTAGGAGTAAAGTGTGAGCAGGCGTGGTGCAAGTTTTGGGAGGGGAGGAATGTGAGCCTGGTGGGTGTTGTGGGGCTGCGGCAGGAATGGAGCCGCAAGCTTTGCTTGCGCAGTGCTCCTCTGTGGGAGGCCTGTGTGGTGGGCTGGGCGTTTGATGAGGATGGCACTGGTGAGAGTAGGAGTGGTGTAAAGTGTTGTGAGGGCAGGAAGGTGAGCAGGGCCCATGTTGTGGGGCTGCCCTAGGCAGGTGGAGGCAAGGTCAGCTTGTGCAGAGGTCTTGACGGTGAGTCCGTCCTGGTCGGGAAGCCCTTGAAGCAGGCTGGGACTGCGAGCAGTGAGGAGAGAGTAGAGCTGTTGTAGCTTTTGGGTAAGAGGCGGCCTGGAGAAAAGTGTCGGGCAGTAAGAAGGAGAGCAGGGCAGAAGTTGCAGAGGTGCCCTAGGCAGGTGGAGGCCAGCCTGGCTGGTGCAGAAGTCGTGACTTTGTGTCTCTAAGGGTGGGGAAGGTGCTGTAGCAAGCTAGCAGTCCCTGCAGTGTGGTGAGAGGAGGCATAGTGTAAGTGTTGTGAGGTCAGAAAGGCAAGTGTGACGTGCTGTGGGGCTGCCCTAGGCAGGTGGAGGCAAGGTCGGCTTGTGCAGAGGTCTTGACGGTGAGTCCGTCATGGTCGGGAAGCCCTTGAAGCAGGCTGGGACTGCGAGCAGTGAGGTGAGAGTAGGTGTGGTGTAAAGTGTTGTGAGGGCAGGAAGGTGAGCATGAGACATGTTGTGGGGCTGCCGCAGGCAGGTGGATGCCAGCTGTCTGTGTGAGCCTGTGTGAGTAGTCGTCTTTGCTTTGAGAGTGGCTTTGAGGAGGAGGCTTTTCCTCGAAGTGGCGCAGCTAGCAGGTAGCTGTGAGTAGGTGTGGTGGAAGTGTTGGGAAAGGAGGAAGGTGAGCAGCGCAGGTGTTGTGGGTGTGCCCTAGGCAGGTGTCGGCAATGTTTGCAGCACTGAGTCGTGGCCTGGGAGCCCTGGGTGGTGGGGGAGTGGCTTTATGAGGGTGGTCCTGCTAGGAGTAAAGTGTGAGCAGGCGTGGTGCAAGTTTTGGGAGGGGAGGAATGTGAGCCTGGTGGGTGTTGTGGGGCTGCGGCAGGAATGGAGCCGCAAGCTTTGCTTGCGCAGTGCTCCTCTGTGGGAGGCCTGTGTGGTGGGCTGGGCGTTTGATGAGGATGGCACTGGTGAGAGTAGGAGTGGTGTAAAGTGTTGTGAGGGCAGGAAGGTGAGCAGGGCCCATGTTGTGGGGCTGCCCTAGGCAGGTGGAGGCAAGGTCAGCTTGTGCAGAGGTCTTGACGGTGAGTCCGTCCTGGTCGGGAAGCCCTTGAAGCAGGCTGGGACTGCGAGCAGTGAGGAGAGAGTAGAGCTGTTGTAGCTTTTGGGTAAGAGGCGGCCTGGAGAAAAGTGTCGGGCAGTAAGAAGGAGAGCGGGCAGAAGTTGCAGAGGTGCCCTAGGCAGGTGGAGGCCAGCCTGGCTGGTGCAGAAGTCGTGACTTTGTGTCTCTAAGGGTGGGGAAGGTGCTGTAGCAAGCTAGCAGTCCCTGCAGTGTGGTGAGAGGAGGCATAGTGTAAGTGTTGTGAGGTCAGAAAGGCAAGTGTGACGTGCTGTGGGGCTGCCCTAGGCAGGTGGAGGCAAGGTCGGCTTGTGCAGAGGTCTTGACGGTGAGTCCGTCATGGTCGGGAAGCCCTTGAAGCAGGCTGGGACTGCGAGCAGTGAGGTGAGAGTAGGTGTGGTGTAAAGTGTTGTGAGGGCAGGAAGGTGAGCATGAGACATGTTGTGGGGCTGCCGCAGGCAGGTGGATGCCAGCTGTCTGTGTGAGCCTGTGTGAGTAGTCGTCTTTGCTTTGAGAGTGGCTTTGAGGAGGAGGCTTTTCCTCGAAGTGGCGCAGCTAGCAGGTAGCTGTGAGTAGGTGTGGTGGAAGTGTTGGGAGAGGAGGAAGGTGAGCAGCGCAGGTGTTGTGGGTGTGCCCTAGGCAGGTGTCGGCAATGTTTGCAGCACTGAGTCGTGGCCTGGGAGCCCTGGGTGGTGGGGGAGTGGCTTTATGAGGGTGGTCCTGCTAGGAGTAAAGTGTGAGCAGGCGTGGTGCAAGTTTTGGGAGGGGAGGAATGTGAGCCTGGTGGGTGTTGTGGGGCTGCGGCAGGAATGGAGCCGCAAGCTTTGCTTGCGCAGTGCTCCTCTGTGGGAGGCCTGTGTGGTGGGCTGGGCGTTTGATGAGGATGGCACTGGTGAGAGTAGGAGTGGTGTAAAGTGTTGTGAGGGCAGGAAGGTGAGCAGGGCCCATGTTGTGGGGCTGCCCTAGGCAGGTGGAGGCAAGGTCAGCTTGTGCAGAGGTCTTGACGGTGAGTCCGTCCTGGTCGGGAAGCCCTTGAAGCAGGCTGGGACTGCGAGCAGTGAGGAGAGAGTAGAGCTGTTGTAGCTTTTGGGTAAGAGGCGGCCTGGAGAAAAGTGTCGGGCAGTAAGAAGGAGAGCGGGCAGAAGTTGCAGAGGTGCCCTAGGCAGGTGGAGGCCAGCCTGGCTGGTGCAGAAGTCGTGACTTTGTGTCTCTAAGGGTGGGGAAGGTGCTGTAGCAAGCTAGCAGTCCCTGCAGTGTGGTGAGAGGAGGCATAGTGTAAGTGTTGTGAGGTCAGAAAGGCAAGTGTGACGTGCTGTGGGGCTGCCCTAGGCAGGTGGAGGCAAGGTCGGCTTGTGCAGAGGTCTTGACGGTGAGTCCGTCATGGTCGGGAAGCCCTTGAAGCAGGCTGGGACTGCGAGCAGTGAGGTGAGAGTAGGTGTGGTGTAAAGTGTTGTGAGGGCAGGAAGGTGAGCATGAGACATGTTGTGGGGCTGCCGCAGGCAGGTGGATGCCAGCTGTCTGTGTGAGCCTGTGTGAGTAGTCGTCTTTGCTTTGAGAGTGGCTTTGAGGAGGAGGCTTTTCCTCGAAGTGGCGCAGCTAGCAGGTAGCTGTGAGTAGGTGTGGTGGAAGTGTTGGGAGAGGAGGAAGGTGAGCAGCGCAGGTGTTGTGGGTGTGCCCTAGGCAGGTGTCGGCAATGTTTGCAGCACTGAGTCGTGGCCTGGGAGCCCTGGGTGGTGGGGGAGTGGCTTTATGAGGGTGGTCCTGCTAGGAGTAAAGTGTGAGCAGGCGTGGTGCAAGTTTTGGGAGGGGAGGAATGTGAGCCTGGTGGGTGTTGTGGGGCTGCGGCAGGAATGGAGCCGCAAGCTTTGCTTGCGCAGTGCTCCTCTGTGGGAGGCCTGTGTGGTGGGCTGGGCGTTTGATGAGGATGGCACTGGTGAGAGTAGGAGTGGTGTAAAGTGTTGTGAGGGCAGGAAGGTGAGCAGGGCCCATGTTGTGGGGCTGCCCTAGGCAGGTGGAGGCAAGGTCAGCTTGTGCAGAGGTCTTGACGGTGAGTCCGTCCTGGTCGGGAAGCCCTTGAAGCAGGCTGGGACTGCGAGCAGTGAGGAGAGAGTAGAGCTGTTGTAGCTTTTGGGTAAGAGGCGGCCTGGAGAAAAGTGTCGGGCAGTAAGAAGGAGAGCAGGGCAGAAGTTGCAGAGGTGCCCTAGGCAGGTGGAGGCCAGCCTGGCTGGTGCAGAAGTCGTGACTTTGTGTCTCTAAGGGTGGGGAAGGTGCTGTAGCAAGCTAGCAGTCCCTGCAGTGTGGTGAGAGGAGGCATAGTGTAAGTGTTGTGAGGTCAGAAAGGCAAGTGTGACGTGCTGTGGGGCTGCCCTAGGCAGGTGGAGGCAAGGTCGGCTTGTGCAGAGGTCTTGACGGTGAGTCCGTCATGGTCGGGAAGCCCTTGAAGCAGGCTGGGACTGCGAGCAGTGAGGTGAGAGTAGGTGTGGTGTAAAGTGTTGTGAGGGCAGGAAGGTGAGCATGAGACATGTTGTGGGGCTGCCGCAGGCAGGTGGATGCCAGCTGTCTGTGTGAGCCTGTGTGAGTAGTCGTCTTTGCTTTGAGAGTGGCTTTGAGGAGGAGGCTTTTCCTCGAAGTGGCGCAGCTAGCAGGTAGCTGTGAGTAGGTGTGGTGGAAGTGTTGGGAAAGGAGGAAGGTGAGCAGCGCAGGTGTTGTGGGTGTGCCCTAGGCAGGTGTCGGCAATGTTTGCAGCACTGAGTCGTGGCCTGGGAGCCCTGGGTGGTGGGGGAGTGGCTTTATGAGGGTGGTCCTGCTAGGAGTAAAGTGTGAGCAGGCGTGGTGCAAGTTTTGGGAGGGGAGGAATGTGAGCCTGGTGGGTGTTGTGGGGCTGCGGCAGGAATGGAGCCGCAAGCTTTGCTTGCGCAGTGCTCCTCTGTGGGAGGCCTGTGTGGTGGGCTGGGCGTTTGATGAGGATGGCACTGGTGAGAGTAGGAGTGGTGTAAAGTGTTGTGAGGGCAGGAAGGTGAGCAGGGCCCATGTTGTGGGGCTGCCCTAGGCAGGTGGAGGCAAGGTCAGCTTGTGCAGAGGTCTTGACGGTGAGTCCGTCCTGGTCGGGAAGCCCTTGAAGCAGGCTGGGACTGCGAGCAGTGAGGTGAGAGTAGGTGTGGTGTAAAGTGTTGTGAGGGCAGGAAGGTGAGCATGAGACATGTTGTGGGGCTGCCGCAGGCAGGTGGATGCCAGCTGTCTGTGTGAGCCTGTGTGAGTAGTCGTCTTTGCTTTGAGAGTGGCTTTGAGGAGGAGGCTTTTCCTCGAAGTGGCGCAGCTAGCAGGTAGCTGTGAGTAGGTGTGGTGGAAGTGTTGGGAGAGGAGGAAGGTGAGCAGCGCAGGTGTTGTGGGTGTGCCCTAGGCAGGTGTCGGCAATGTTTGCAGCACTGAGTCGTGGCCTGGGAGCCCTGGGTGGTGGGGGAGTGGCTTTATGAGGGTGGTCCTGCTAGGAGTAAAGTGTGAGCAGGCGTGGTGCAAGTTTTGGGAGGGGAGGAATGTGAGCCTGGTGGGTGTTGTGGGGCTGCGGCAGGAATGGAGCCGCAAGCTTTGCTTGCGCAGTGCTCCTCTGTGGGAGGCCTGTGTGGTGGGCTGGGCGTTTGATGAGGATGGCACTGGTGAGAGTAGGAGTGGTGTAAAGTGTTGTGAGGGCAGGAAGGTGAGCAGGGCCCATGTTGTGGGGCTGCCCTAGGCAGGTGGAGGCAAGGTCAGCTTGTGCAGAGGTCTTGACGGTGAGTCCGTCCTGGTCGGGAAGCCCTTGAAGCAGGCTGGGACTGCGAGCAGTGAGGAGAGAGTAGAGCTGTTGTAGCTTTTGGGTAAGAGGCGGCCTGGAGAAAAGTGTCGGGCAGTAAGAAGGAGAGCAGGGCAGAAGTTGCAGAGGTGCCCTAGGCAGGTGGAGGCCAGCCTGGCTGGTGCAGAAGTCGTGACTTTGTGTCTCTAAGGGTGGGGAAGGTGCTGTAGCAAGCTAGCAGTCCCTGCAGTGTGGTGAGAGGAGGCATAGTGTAAGTGTTGTGAGGTCAGAAAGGCAAGTGTGACGTGCTGTGGGGCTGCCCTAGGCAGGTGGAGGCAAGGTCGGCTTGTGCAGAGGTCTTGACGGTGAGTCCGTCATGGTCGGGAAGCCCTTGAAGCAGGCTGGGACTGCGAGCAGTGAGGTGAGAGTAGGTGTGGTGTAAAGTGTTGTGAGGGCAGGAAGGTGAGCATGAGACATGTTGTGGGGCTGCCGCAGGCAGGTGGATGCCAGCTGTCTGTGTGAGCCTGTGTGAGTAGTCGTCTTTGCTTTGAGAGTGGCTTTGAGGAGGAGGCTTTTCCTCGAAGTGGCGCAGCTAGCAGGTAGCTGTGAGTAGGTGTGGTGGAAGTGTTGGGAGAGGAGGAAGGTGAGCAGCGCAGGTGTTGTGGGTGTGCCCTAGGCAGGTGTCGGCAATGTTTGCAGCACTGAGTCGTGGCCTGGGAGCCCTGGGTGGTGGGGGAGTGGCTTTATGAGGGTGGTCCTGCTAGGAGTAAAGTGTGAGCAGGCGTGGTGCAAGTTTTGGGAGGGGAGGAATGTGAGCCTGGTGGGTGTTGTGGGGCTGCGGCAGGAATGGAGCCGCAAGCTTTGCTTGCGCAGTGCTCCTCTGTGGGAGGCCTGTGTGGTGGGCTGGGCGTTTGATGAGGATGGCACTGGTGAGAGTAGGAGTGGTGTAAAGTGTTGTGAGGGCAGGAAGGTGAGCAGGGCCCATGTTGTGGGGCTGCCCTAGGCAGGTGGAGGCAAGGTCAGCTTGTGCAGAGGTCTTGACGGTGAGTCCGTCCTGGTCGGGAAGCCCTTGAAGCAGGCTGGGACTGCGAGCAGTGAGGAGAGAGTAGAGCTGTTGTAGCTTTTGGGTAAGAGGCGGCCTGGAGAAAAGTGTCGGGCAGTAAGAAGGAGAGCAGGGCAGAAGTTGCAGAGGTGCCCTAGGCAGGTGGAGGCCAGCCTGGCTGGTGCAGAAGTCGTGACTTTGTGTCTCTAAGGGTGGGGAAGGTGCTGTAGCAAGCTAGCAGTCCCTGCAGTGTGGTGAGAGGAGGCATAGTGTAAGTGTTGTGAGGTCAGAAAGGCAAGTGTGACGTGCTGTGGGGCTGCCCTAGGCAGGTGGAGGCAAGGTCGGCTTGTGCAGAGGTCTTGACGGTGAGTCCGTCATGGTCGGGAAGCCCTTGAAGCAGGCTGGGACTGCGAGCAGTGAGGTGAGAGTAGGTGTGGTGTAAAGTGTTGTGAGGGCAGGAAGGTGAGCATGAGACATGTTGTGGGGCTGCCGCAGGCAGGTGGATGCCAGCTGTCTGTGTGAGCCTGTGTGAGTAGTCGTCTTTGCTTTGAGAGTGGCTTTGAGGAGGAGGCTTTTCCTCGAAGTGGCGCAGCTAGCAGGTAGCTGTGAGTAGGTGTGGTGGAAGTGTTGGGAGAGGAGGAAGGTGAGCAGCGCAGGTGTTGTGGGTGTGCCCTAGGCAGGTGTCGGCAATGTTTGCAGCACTGAGTCGTGGCCTGGGAGCCCTGGGTGGTGGGGGAGTGGCTTTATGAGGGTGGTCCTGCTAGGAGTAAAGTGTGAGCAGGCGTGGTGCAAGTTTTGGGAGGGGAGGAATGTGAGCCTGGTGGGTGTTGTGGGGCTGCGGCAGGAATGGAGCCGCAAGCTTTGCTTGCGCAGTGCTCCTCTGTGGGAGGCCTGTGTGGTGGGCTGGGCGTTTGATGAGGATGGCACTGGTGAGAGTAGGAGTGGTGTAAAGTGTTGTGAGGGCAGGAAGGTGAGCAGGGCCCATGTTGTGGGGCTGCCCTAGGCAGGTGGAGGCAAGGTCAGCTTGTGCAGAGGTCTTGACGGTGAGTCCGTCCTGGTCGGGAAGCCCTTGAAGCAGGCTGGGACTGCGAGCAGTGAGGAGAGAGTAGAGCTGTTGTAGCTTTTGGGTAAGAGGCGGCCTGGAGAAAAGTGTCGGGCAGTAAGAAGGAGAGCAGGGCAGAAGTTGCAGAGGTGCCCTAGGCAGGTGGAGGCCAGCCTGGCTGGTGCAGAAGTCGTGACTTTGTGTCTCTAAGGGTGGGGAAGGTGCTGTAGCAAGCTAGCAGTCCCTGCAGTGTGGTGAGAGGAGGCATAGTGTAAGTGTTGTGAGGTCAGAAAGGCAAGTGTGACGTGCTGTGGGGCTGCCCTAGGCAGGTGGAGGCAAGGTCGGCTTGTGCAGAGGTCTTGACGGTGAGTCCGTCATGGTCGGGAAGCCCTTGAAGCAGGCTGGGACTGCGAGCAGTGAGGTGAGAGTAGGTGTGGTGTAAAGTGTTGTGAGGGCAGGAAGGTGAGCATGAGACATGTTGTGGGGCTGCCGCAGGCAGGTGGATGCCAGCTGTCTGTGTGAGCCTGTGTGAGTAGTCGTCTTTGCTTTGAGAGTGGCTTTGAGGAGGAGGCTTTTCCTCGAAGTGGCGCAGCTAGCAGGTAGCTGTGAGTAGGTGTGGTGGAAGTGTTGGGAAAGGAGGAAGGTGAGCAGCGCAGGTGTTGTGGGTGTGCCCTAGGCAGGTGTCGGCAATGTTTGCAGCACTGAGTCGTGGCCTGGGAGCCCTGGGTGGTGGGGGAGTGGCTTTATGAGGGTGGTCCTGCTAGGAGTAAAGTGTGAGCAGGCGTGGTGCAAGTTTTGGGAGGGGAGGAATGTGAGCCTGGTGGGTGTTGTGGGGCTGCGGCAGGAATGGAGCCGCAAGCTTTGCTTGCGCAGTGCTCCTCTGTGGGAGGCCTGTGTGGTGGGCTGGGCGTTTGATGAGGATGGCACTGGTGAGAGTAGGAGTGGTGTAAAGTGTTGTGAGGGCAGGAAGGTGAGCAGGGCCCATGTTGTGGGGCTGCCCTAGGCAGGTGGAGGCAAGGTCAGCTTGTGCAGAGGTCTTGACGGTGAGTCCGTCCTGGTCGGGAAGCCCTTGAAGCAGGCTGGGACTGCGAGCAGTGAGGAGAGAGTAGAGCTGTTGTAGCTTTTGGGTAAGAGGCGGCCTGGAGAAAAGTGTCGGGCAGTAAGAAGGAGAGCGGGCAGAAGTTGCAGAGGTGCCCTAGGCAGGTGGAGGCCAGCCTGGCTGGTGCAGAAGTCGTGACTTTGTGTCTCTAAGGGTGGGGAAGGTGCTGTAGCAAGCTAGCAGTCCCTGCAGTGTGGTGAGAGGAGGCATAGTGTAAGTGTTGTGAGGTCAGAAAGGCAAGTGTGACGTGCTGTGGGGCTGCCCTAGGCAGGTGGAGGCAAGGTCGGCTTGTGCAGAGGTCTTGACGGTGAGTCCGTCATGGTCGGGAAGCCCTTGAAGCAGGCTGGGACTGCGAGCAGTGAGGTGAGAGTAGGTGTGGTGTAAAGTGTTGTGAGGGCAGGAAGGTGAGCATGAGACATGTTGTGGGGCTGCCGCAGGCAGGTGGATGCCAGCTGTCTGTGTGAGCCTGTGTGAGTAGTCGTCTTTGCTTTGAGAGTGGCTTTGAGGAGGAGGCTTTTCCTCGAAGTGGCGCAGCTAGCAGGTAGCTGTGAGTAGGTGTGGTGGAAGTGTTGGGAGAGGAGGAAGGTGAGCAGCGCAGGTGTTGTGGGTGTGCCCTAGGCAGGTGTCGGCAATGTTTGCAGCACTGAGTCGTGGCCTGGGAGCCCTGGGTGGTGGGGGAGTGGCTTTATGAGGGTGGTCCTGCTAGGAGTAAAGTGTGAGCAGGCGTGGTGCAAGTTTTGGGAGGGGAGGAATGTGAGCCTGGTGGGTGTTGTGGGGCTGCGGCAGGAATGGAGCCGCAAGCTTTGCTTGCGCAGTGCTCCTCTGTGGGAGGCCTGTGTGGTGGTCTGGGCGTTTGATGAGGATGGCACTGGTGAGAGTAGGAGTGGTGTAAAGTGTTGTGAGGGCAGGAAGGTGAGCAGGGCCCATGTTGTGGGGCTGCCCTAGGCAGGTGGAGGCAAGGTCAGCTTGTGCAGAGGTCTTGACGGTGAGTCCGTCCTGGTCGGGAAGCCCTTGAAGCAGGCTGGGACTGCGAGCAGTGAGGAGAGAGTAGAGCTGTTGTAGCTTTTGGGTAAGAGGCGGCCTGGAGAAAAGTGTCGGGCAGTAAGAAGGAGAGCAGGGCAGAAGTTGCAGAGGTGCCCTAGGCAGGTGGAGGCCAGCCTGGCTGGTGCAGAAGTCGTGACTTTGTGTCTCTAAGGGTGGGGAAGGTGCTGTAGCAAGCTAGCAGTCCCTGCAGTGTGGTGAGAGGAGGCATAGTGTAAGTGTTGTGAGGTCAGAAAGGCAAGTGTGACGTGCTGTGGGGCTGCCCTAGGCAGGTGGAGGCAAGGTCGGCTTGTGCAGAGGTCTTGACGGTGAGTCCGTCATGGTCGGGAAGCCCTTGAAGCAGGCTGGGACTGCGAGCAGTGAGGTGAGAGTAGGTGTGGTGTAAAGTGTTGTGAGGGCAGGAAGGTGAGCATGAGACATGTTGTGGGGCTGCCGCAGGCAGGTGGATGCCAGCTGTCTGTGTGAGCCTGTGTGAGTAGTCGTCTTTGCTTTGAGAGTGGCTTTGAGGAGGAGGCTTTTCCTCGAAGTGGCGCAGCTAGCAGGTAGCTGTGAGTAGGTGTGGTGGAAGTGTTGGGAGAGGAGGAAGGTGAGCAGCGCAGGTGTTGTGGGTGTGCCCTAGGCAGGTGTCGGCAATGTTTGCAGCACTGAGTCGTGGCCTGGGAGCCCTGGGTGGTGGGGGAGTGGCTTTATGAGGGTGGTCCTGCTAGGAGTAAAGTGTGAGCAGGCGTGGTGCAAGTTTTGGGAGGGGAGGAATGTGAGCCTGGTGGGTGTTGTGGGGCTGCGGCAGGAATGGAGCCGCAAGCTTTGCTTGCGCAGTGCTCCTCTGTGGGAGGCCTGTGTGGTGGGCTGGGCGTTTGATGAGGATGGCACTGGTGAGAGTAGGAGTGGTGTAAAGTGTTGTGAGGGCAGGAAGGTGAGCAGGGCCCATGTTGTGGGGCTGCCCTAGGCAGGTGGAGGCAAGGTCAGCTTGTGCAGAGGTCTTGACGGTGAGTCCGTCCTGGTCGGGAAGCCCTTGAAGCAGGCTGGGACTGCGAGCAGTGAGGTGAGAGTAGGTGTGGTGTAAAGTGTTGTGAGGGCAGGAAGGTGAGCATGAGACATGTTGTGGGGCTGCCGCAGGCAGGTGGATGCCAGCTGTCTGTGTGAGCCTGTGTGAGTAGTCGTCTTTGCTTTGAGAGTGGCTTTGAGGAGGAGGCTTTTCCTCGAAGTGGCGCAGCTAGCAGGTAGCTGTGAGTAGGTGTGGTGGAAGTGTTGGGAGAGGAGGAAGGTGAGCAGCGCAGGTGTTGTGGGTGTGCCCTAGGCAGGTGTCGGCAATGTTTGCAGCACTGAGTCGTGGCCTGGGAGCCCTGGGTGGTGGGGGAGTGGCTTTATGAGGGTGGTCCTGCTAGGAGTAAAGTGTGAGCAGGCGTGGTGCAAGTTTTGGGAGGGGAGGAATGTGAGCCTGGTGGGTGTTGTGGGGCTGCGGCAGGAATGGAGCCGCAAGCTTTGCTTGCGCAGTGCTCCTCTGTGGGAGGCCTGTGTGGTGGGCTGGGCGTTTGATGAGGATGGCACTGGTGAGAGTAGGAGTGGTGTAAAGTGTTGTGAGGGCAGGAAGGTGAGCAGGGCCCATGTTGTGGGGCTGCCCTAGGCAGGTGGAGGCAAGGTCAGCTTGTGCAGAGGTCTTGACGGTGAGTCCGTCCTGGTCGGGAAGCCCTTGAAGCAGGCTGGGACTGCGAGCAGTGAGGAGAGAGTAGAGCTGTTGTAGCTTTTGGGTAAGAGGCGGCCTGGAGAAAAGTGTCGGGCAGTAAGAAGGAGAGCAGGGCAGAAGTTGCAGAGGTGCCCTAGGCAGGTGGAGGCCAGCCTGGCTGGTGCAGAAGTCGTGACTTTGTGTCTCTAAGGGTGGGGAAGGTGCTGTAGCAAGCTAGCAGTCCCTGCAGTGTGGTGAGAGGAGGCATAGTGTAAGTGTTGTGAGGTCAGAAAGGCAAGTGTGACGTGCTGTGGGGCTGCCCTAGGCAGGTGGAGGCAAGGTCGGCTTGTGCAGAGGTCTTGACGGTGAGTCCGTCATGGTCGGGAAGCCCTTGAAGCAGGCTGGGACTGCGAGCAGTGAGGTGAGAGTAGGTGTGGTGTAAAGTGTTGTGAGGGCAGGAAGGTGAGCATGAGACATGTTGTGGGGCTGCCGCAGGCAGGTGGATGCCAGCTGTCTGTGTGAGCCTGTGTGAGTAGTCGTCTTTGCTTTGAGAGTGGCTTTGAGGAGGAGGCTTTTCCTCGAAGTGGCGCAGCTAGCAGGTAGCTGTGAGTAGGTGTGGTGGAAGTGTTGGGAGAGGAGGAAGGTGAGCAGCGCAGGTGTTGTGGGTGTGCCCTAGGCAGGTGTCGGCAATGTTTGCAGCACTGAGTCGTGGCCTGGGAGCCCTGGGTGGTGGGGGAGTGGCTTTATGAGGGTGGTCCTGCTAGGAGTAAAGTGTGAGCAGGCGTGGTGCAAGTTTTGTGAGGGGAGGAATGTGAGCCTGGTGGGTGTTGTGGGGCTGCGGCAGGAATGGAGCCGCAAGCTTTGCTTGCGCAGTGCTCCTCTGTGGGAGGCCTGTGTGGTGGGCTGGGCGTTTGATGAGGATGGCACTGGTGAGAGTAGGAGTGGTGTAAAGTGTTGTGAGGGCAGGAAGGTGAGCAGGGCCCATGTTGTGGGGCTGCCCTAGGCAGGTGGAGGCAAGGTCAGCTTGTGCAGAGGTCTTGACGGTGAGTCCGTCCTGGTCGGGAAGCCCTTGAAGCAGGCTGGGACTGCGAGCAGTGAGGAGAGAGTAGAGCTGTTGTAGCTTTTGGGTAAGAGGCGGCCTGGAGAAAAGTGTCGGGCAGTAAGAAGGAGAGCAGGGCAGAAGTTGCAGAGGTGCCCTAGGCAGGTGGAGGCCAGCCTGGCTGGTGCAGAAGTCGTGACTTTGTGTCTCTAAGGGTGGGGAAGGTGCTGTAGCAAGCTAGCAGTCCCTGCAGTGTGGTGAGAGGAGGCATAGTGTAAGTGTTGTGAGGTCAGAAAGGCAAGTGTGACGTGCTGTGGGGCTGCCCTAGGCAGGTGGAGGCAAGGTCGGCTTGTGCAGAGGTCTTGACGGTGAGTCCGTCATGGTCGGGAAGCCCTTGAAGCAGGCTGGGACTGCGAGCAGTGAGGTGAGAGTAGGTGTGGTGTAAAGTGTTGTGAGGGCAGGAAGGTGAGCATGAGACATGTTGTGGGGCTGCCGCAGGCAGGTGGATGCCAGCTGTCTGTGTGAGCCTGTGTGAGTAGTCGTCTTTGCTTTGAGAGTGGCTTTGAGGAGGAGGCTTTTCCTCGAAGTGGCGCAGCTAGCAGGTAGCTGTGAGTAGGTGTGGTGGAAGTGTTGGGAAAGGAGGAAGGTGAGCAGCGCAGGTGTTGTGGGTGTGCCCTAGGCAGGTGTCGGCAATGTTTGCAGCACTGAGTCGTGGCCTGGGAGCCCTGGGTGGTGGGGGAGTGGCTTTATGAGGGTGGTCCTGCTAGGAGTAAAGTGTGAGCAGGCGTGGTGCAAGTTTTGGGAGGGGAGGAATGTGAGCCTGGTGGGTGTTGTGGGGCTGCGGCAGGAATGGAGCCGCAAGCTTTGCTTGCGCAGTGCTCCTCTGTGGGAGGCCTGTGTGGTGGGCTGGGCGTTTGATGAGGATGGCACTGGTGAGAGTAGGAGTGGTGTAAAGTGTTGTGAGGGCAGGAAGGTGAGCAGGGCCCATGTTGTGGGGCTGCCCTAGGCAGGTGGAGGCAAGGTCAGCTTGTGCAGAGGTCTTGACGGTGAGTCCGTCCTGGTCGGGAAGCCCTTGAAGCAGGCTGGGACTGCGAGCAGTGAGGAGAGAGTAGAGCTGTTGTAGCTTTTGGGTAAGAGGCGGCCTGGAGAAAAGTGTCGGGCAGTAAGAAGGAGAGCGGGCAGAAGTTGCAGAGGTGCCCTAGGCAGGTGGAGGCCAGCCTGGCTGGTGCAGAAGTCGTGACTTTGTGTCTCTAAGGGTGGGGAAGGTGCTGTAGCAAGCTAGCAGTCCCTGCAGTGTGGTGAGAGGAGGCATAGTGTAAGTGTTGTGAGGTCAGAAAGGCAAGTGTGACGTGCTGTGGGGCTGCCCTAGGCAGGTGGAGGCAAGGTCGGCTTGTGCAGAGGTCTTGACGGTGAGTCCGTCATGGTCGGGAAGCCCTTGAAGCAGGCTGGGACTGCGAGCAGTGAGGTGAGAGTAGGTGTGGTGTAAAGTGTTGTGAGGGCAGGAAGGTGAGCATGAGACATGTTGTGGGGCTGCCGCAGGCAGGTGGATGCCAGCTGTCTGTGTGAGCCTGTGTGAGTAGTCGTCTTTGCTTTGAGAGTGGCTTTGAGGAGGAGGCTTTTCCTCGAAGTGGCGCAGCTAGCAGGTAGCTGTGAGTAGGTGTGGTGGAAGTGTTGGGAGAGGAGGAAGGTGAGCAGCGCAGGTGTTGTGGGTGTGCCCTAGGCAGGTGTCGGCAATGTTTGCAGCACTGAGTCGTGGCCTGGGAGCCCTGGGTGGTGGGGGAGTGGCTTTATGAGGGTGGTCCTGCTAGGAGTAAAGTGTGAGCAGGCGTGGTGCAAGTTTTGGGAGGGGAGGAATGTGAGCCTGGTGGGTGTTGTGGGGCTGCGGCAGGAATGGAGCCGCAAGCTTTGCTTGCGCAGTGCTCCTCTGTGGGAGGCCTGTGTGGTGGGCTGGGCGTTTGATGAGGATGGCACTGGTGAGAGTAGGAGTGGTGTAAAGTGTTGTGAGGGCAGGAAGGTGAGCAGGGCCCATGTTGTGGGGCTGCCCTAGGCAGGTGGAGGCAAGGTCAGCTTGTGCAGAGGTCTTGACGGTGAGTCCGTCCTGGTCGGGAAGCCCTTGAAGCAGGCTGGGACTGCGAGCAGTGAGGAGAGAGTAGAGCTGTTGTAGCTTTTGGGTAAGAGGCGGCCTGGAGAAAAGTGTCGGGCAGTAAGAAGGAGAGCAGGGCAGAAGTTGCAGAGGTGCCCTAGGCAGGTGGAGGCCAGCCTGGCTGGTGCAGAAGTCGTGACTTTGTGTCTCTAAGGGTGGGGAAGGTGCTGTAGCAAGCTAGCAGTCCCTGCAGTGTGGTGAGAGGAGGCATAGTGTAAGTGTTGTGAGGTCAGAAAGGCAAGTGTGACGTGCTGTGGGGCTGCCCTAGGCAGGTGGAGGCAAGGTCGGCTTGTGCAGAGGTCTTGACGGTGAGTCCGTCATGGTCGGGAAGCCCTTGAAGCAGGCTGGGACTGCGAGCAGTGAGGTGAGAGTAGGTGTGGTGTAAAGTGTTGTGAGGGCAGGAAGGTGAGCATGAGACATGTTGTGGGGCTGCCGCAGGCAGGTGGATGCCAGCTGTCTGTGTGAGCCTGTGTGAGTAGTCGTCTTTGCTTTGAGAGTGGCTTTGAGGAGGAGGCTTTTCCTCGAAGTGGCGCAGCTAGCAGGTAGCTGTGAGTAGGTGTGGTGGAAGTGTTGGGAGAGGAGGAAGGTGAGCAGCGCAGGTGTTGTGGGTGTGCCCTAGGCAGGTGTCGGCAATGTTTGCAGCACTGAGTCGTGGCCTGGGAGCCCTGGGTGGTGGGGGAGTGGCTTTATGAGGGTGGTCCTGCTAGGAGTAAAGTGTGAGCAGGCGTGGTGCAAGTTTTGGGAGGGGAGGAATGTGAGCCTGGTGGGTGTTGTGGGGCTGCGGCAGGAATGGAGCCGCAAGCTTTGCTTGCGCAGTGCTCCTCTGTGGGAGGCCTGTGTGGTGGGCTGGGCGTTTGATGAGGATGGCACTGGTGAGAGTAGGAGTGGTGTAAAGTGTTGTGAGGGCAGGAAGGTGAGCAGGGCCCATGTTGTGGGGCTGCCCTAGGCAGGTGGAGGCAAGGTCAGCTTGTGCAGAGGTCTTGACGGTGAGTCCGTCCTGGTCGGGAAGCCCTTGAAGCAGGCTGGGACTGCGAGCAGTGAGGTGAGAGTAGGTGTGGTGTAAAGTGTTGTGAGGGCAGGAAGGTGAGCATGAGACATGTTGTGGGGCTGCCGCAGGCAGGTGGATGCCAGCTGTCTGTGTGAGCCTGTGTGAGTAGTCGTCTTTGCTTTGAGAGTGGCTTTGAGGAGGAGGCTTTTCCTCGAAGTGGCGCAGCTAGCAGGTAGCTGTGAGTAGGTGTGGTGGAAGTGTTGGGAGAGGAGGAAGGTGAGCAGCGCAGGTGTTGTGGGTGTGCCCTAGGCAGGTGTCGGCAATGTTTGCAGCACTGAGTCGTGGCCTGGGAGCCCTGGGTGGTGGGGGAGTGGCTTTATGAGGGTGGTCCTGCTAGGAGTAAAGTGTGAGCAGGCGTGGTGCAAGTTTTGTGAGGGGAGGAATGTGAGCCTGGTGGGTGTTGTGGGGCTGCGGCAGGAATGGAGCCGCAAGCTTTGCTTGCGCAGTGCTCCTCTGTGGGAGGCCTGTGTGGTGGGCTGGGCGTTTGATGAGGATGGCACTGGTGAGAGTAGGAGTGGTGTAAAGTGTTGTGAGGGCAGGAAGGTGAGCAGGGCCCATGTTGTGGGGCTGCCCTAGGCAGGTGGAGGCAAGGTCAGCTTGTGCAGAGGTCTTGACGGTGAGTCCGTCCTGGTCGGGAAGCCCTTGAAGCAGGCTGGGACTGCGAGCAGTGAGGAGAGAGTAGAGCTGTTGTAGCTTTTGGGTAAGAGGCGGCCTGGAGAAAAGTGTCGGGCAGTAAGAAGGAGAGCAGGGCAGAAGTTGCAGAGGTGCCCTAGGCAGGTGGAGGCCAGCCTGGCTGGTGCAGAAGTCGTGACTTTGTGTCTCTAAGGGTGGGGAAGGTGCTGTAGCAAGCTAGCAGTCCCTGCAGTGTGGTGAGAGGAGGCATAGTGTAAGTGTTGTGAGGTCAGAAAGGCAAGTGTGACGTGCTGTGGGGCTGCCCTAGGCAGGTGGAGGCAAGGTCGGCTTGTGCAGAGGTCTTGACGGTGAGTCCGTCATGGTCGGGAAGCCCTTGAAGCAGGCTGGGACTGCGAGCAGTGAGGTGAGAGTAGGTGTGGTGTAAAGTGTTGTGAGGGCAGGAAGGTGAGCATGAGACATGTTGTGGGGCTGCCGCAGGCAGGTGGATGCCAGCTGTCTGTGTGAGCCTGTGTGAGTAGTCGTCTTTGCTTTGAGAGTGGCTTTGAGGAGGAGGCTTTTCCTCGAAGTGGCGCAGCTAGCAGGTAGCTGTGAGTAGGTGTGGTGGAAGTGTTGGGAGAGGAGGAAGGTGAGCAGCGCAGGTGTTGTGGGTGTGCCCTAGGCAGGTGTCGGCAATGTTTGCAGCACTGAGTCGTGGCCTGGGAGCCCTGGGTGGTGGGGGAGTGGCTTTATGAGGGTGGTCCTGCTAGGAGTAAAGTGTGAGCAGGCGTGGTGCAAGTTTTGTGAGGGGAGGAATGTGAGCCTGGTGGGTGTTGTGGGGCTGCGGCAGGAATGGAGCCGCAAGCTTTGCTTGCGCAGTGCTCCTCTGTGGGAGGCCTGTGTGGTGGGCTGGGCGTTTGATGAGGATGGCACTGGTGAGAGTAGGAGTGGTGTAAAGTGTTGTGAGGGCAGGAAGGTGAGCAGGGCCCATGTTGTGGGGCTGCCCTAGGCAGGTGGAGGCAAGGTCAGCTTGTGCAGAGGTCTTGACGGTGAGTCCGTCCTGGTCGGGAAGCCCTTGAAGCAGGCTGGGACTGCGAGCAGTGAGGAGAGAGTAGAGCTGTTGTAGCTTTTGGGTAAGAGGCGGCCTGGAGAAAAGTGTCGGGCAGTAAGAAGGAGAGCAGGGCAGAAGTTGCAGAGGTGCCCTAGGCAGGTGGAGGCCAGCCTGGCTGGTGCAGAAGTCGTGACTTTGTGTCTCTAAGGGTGGGGAAGGTGCTGTAGCAAGCTAGCAGTCCCTGCAGTGTGGTGAGAGGAGGCATAGTGTAAGTGTTGTGAGGTCAGAAAGGCAAGTGTGACGTGCTGTGGGGCTGCCCTAGGCAGGTGGAGGCAAGGTCGGCTTGTGCAGAGGTCTTGACGGTGAGTCCGTCATGGTCGGGAAGCCCTTGAAGCAGGCTGGGACTGCGAGCAGTGAGGTGAGAGTAGGTGTGGTGTAAAGTGTTGTGAGGGCAGGAAGGTGAGCATGAGACATGTTGTGGGGCTGCCGCAGGCAGGTGGATGCCAGCTGTCTGTGTGAGCCTGTGTGAGTAGTCGTCTTTGCTTTGAGAGTGGCTTTGAGGAGGAGGCTTTTCCTCGAAGTGGCGCAGCTAGCAGGTAGCTGTGAGTAGGTGTGGTGGAAGTGTTGGGAAAGGAGGAAGGTGAGCAGCGCAGGTGTTGTGGGTGTGCCCTAGGCAGGTGTCGGCAATGTTTGCAGCACTGAGTCGTGGCCTGGGAGCCCTGGGTGGTGGGGGAGTGGCTTTATGAGGGTGGTCCTGCTAGGAGTAAAGTGTGAGCAGGCGTGGTGCAAGTTTTGGGAGGGGAGGAATGTGAGCCTGGTGGGTGTTGTGGGGCTGCGGCAGGAATGGAGCCGCAAGCTTTGCTTGCGCAGTGCTCCTCTGTGGGAGGCCTGTGTGGTGGGCTGGGCGTTTGATGAGGATGGCACTGGTGAGAGTAGGAGTGGTGTAAAGTGTTGTGAGGGCAGGAAGGTGAGCAGGGCCCATGTTGTGGGGCTGCCCTAGGCAGGTGGAGGCAAGGTCAGCTTGTGCAGAGGTCTTGACGGTGAGTCCGTCCTGGTCGGGAAGCCCTTGAAGCAGGCTGGGACTGCGAGCAGTGAGGAGAGAGTAGAGCTGTTGTAGCTTTTGGGTAAGAGGCGGCCTGGAGAAAAGTGTCGGGCAGTAAGAAGGAGAGCAGGGCAGAAGTTGCAGAGGTGCCCTAGGCAGGTGGAGGCCAGCCTGGCTGGTGCAGAAGTCGTGACTTTGTGTCTCTAAGGGTGGGGAAGGTGCTGTAGCAAGCTAGCAGTCCCTGCAGTGTGGTGAGAGGAGGCATAGTGTAAGTGTTGTGAGGTCAGAAAGGCAAGTGTGACGTGCTGTGGGGCTGCCCTAGGCAGGTGGAGGCAAGGTCGGCTTGTGCAGAGGTCTTGACGGTGAGTCCGTCATGGTCGGGAAGCCCTTGAAGCAGGCTGGGACTGCGAGCAGTGAGGTGAGAGTAGGTGTGGTGTAAAGTGTTGTGAGGGCAGGAAGGTGAGCATGAGACATGTTGTGGGGCTGCCGCAGGCAGGTGGATGCCAGCTGTCTGTGTGAGCCTGTGTGAGTAGTCGTCTTTGCTTTGAGAGTGGCTTTGAGGAGGAGGCTTTTCCTCGAAGTGGCGCAGCTAGCAGGTAGCTGTGAGTAGGTGTGGTGGAAGTGTTGGGAAAGGAGGAAGGTGAGCAGCGCAGGTGTTGTGGGTGTGCCCTAGGCAGGTGTCGGCAATGTTTGCAGCACTGAGTCGTGGCCTGGGAGCCCTGGGTGGTGGGGGAGTGGCTTTATGAGGGTGGTCCTGCTAGGAGTAAAGTGTGAGCAGGCGTGGTGCAAGTTTTGGGAGGGGAGGAATGTGAGCCTGGTGGGTGTTGTGGGGCTGCGGCAGGAATGGAGCCGCAAGCTTTGCTTGCGCAGTGCTCCTCTGTGGGAGGCCTGTGTGGTGGGCTGGGCGTTTGATGAGGATGGCACTGGTGAGAGTAGGAGTGGTGTAAAGTGTTGTGAGGGCAGGAAGGTGAGCAGGGCCCATGTTGTGGGGCTGCCCTAGGCAGGTGGAGGCAAGGTCAGCTTGTGCAGAGGTCTTGACGGTGAGTCCGTCCTGGTCGGGAAGCCCTTGAAGCAGGCTGGGACTGCGAGCAGTGAGGAGAGAGTAGAGCTGTTGTAGCTTTTGGGTAAGAGGCGGCCTGGAGAAAAGTGTCGGGCAGTAAGAAGGAGAGCAGGGCAGAAGTTGCAGAGGTGCCCTAGGCAGGTGGAGGCCAGCCTGGCTGGTGCAGAAGTCGTGACTTTGTGTCTCTAAGGGTGGGGAAGGTGCTGTAGCAAGCTAGCAGTCCCTGCAGTGTGGTGAGAGGAGGCATAGTGTAAGTGTTGTGAGGTCAGAAAGGCAAGTGTGACGTGCTGTGGGGCTGCCCTAGGCAGGTGGAGGCAAGGTCGGCTTGTGCAGAGGTCTTGACGGTGAGTCCGTCATGGTCGGGAAGCCCTTGAAGCAGGCTGGGACTGCGAGCAGTGAGGTGAGAGTAGGTGTGGTGTAAAGTGTTGTGAGGGCAGGAAGGTGAGCATGAGACATGTTGTGGGGCTGCCGCAGGCAGGTGGATGCCAGCTGTCTGTGTGAGCCTGTGTGAGTAGTCGTCTTTGCTTTGAGAGTGGCTTTGAGGAGGAGGCTTTTCCTCGAAGTGGCGCAGCTAGCAGGTAGCTGTGAGTAGGTGTGGTGGAAGTGTTGGGAGAGGAGGAAGGTGAGCAGCGCAGGTGTTGTGGGTGTGCCCTAGGCAGGTGTCGGCAATGTTTGCAGCACTGAGTCGTGGCCTGGGAGCCCTGGGTGGTGGGGGAGTGGCTTTATGAGGGTGGTCCTGCTAGGAGTAAAGTGTGAGCAGGCGTGGTGCAAGTTTTGGGAGGGGAGGAATGTGAGCCTGGTGGGCGTTGTGGGGCTGCGGCAGGAATGGAGCCGCAAGCTTTGCTTGCGCAGTGCTCCTCTGTGGGAGGCCTGTGTGGTGGGCTGGGCGTTTGATGAGGATGGCACTGGTGAGAGTAGGAGTGGTGTAAAGTGTTGTGAGGGCAGGAAGGTGAGCAGGGCCCATGTTGTGGGGCTGCCCTAGGCAGGTGGAGGCAAGGTCAGCTTGTGCAGAGGTCTTGACGGTGAGTCCGTCCTGGTCGGGAAGCCCTTGAAGCAGGCTGGGACTGCGAGCAGTGAGGAGAGAGTAGAGCTGTTGTAGCTTTTGGGTAAGAGGCGGCCTGGAGAAAAGTGTCGGGCAGTAAGAAGGAGAGCAGGGCAGAAGTTGCAGAGGTGCCCTAGGCAGGTGGAGGCCAGCCTGGCTGGTGCAGAAGTCGTGACTTTGTGTCTCTAAGGGTGGGGAAGGTGCTGTAGCAAGCTAGCAGTCCCTGCAGTGTGGTGAGAGGAGGCATAGTGTAAGTGTTGTGAGGTCAGAAAGGCAAGTGTGACGTGCTGTGGGGCTGCCCTAGGCAGGTGGAGGCAAGGTCGGCTTGTGCAGAGGTCTTGACGGTGAGTCCGTCATGGTCGGGAAGCCCTTGAAGCAGGCTGGGACTGCGAGCAGTGAGGTGAGAGTAGGTGTGGTGTAAAGTGTTGTGAGGGCAGGAAGGTGAGCATGAGACATGTTGTGGGGCTGCCGCAGGCAGGTGGATGCCAGCTGTCTGTGTGAGCCTGTGTGAGTAGTCGTCTTTGCTTTGAGAGTGGCTTTGAGGAGGAGGCTTTTCCTCGAAGTGGCGCAGCTAGCAGGTAGCTGTGAGTAGGTGTGGTGGAAGTGTTGGGAAAGGAGGAAGGTGAGCAGCGCAGGTGTTGTGGGTGTGCCCTAGGCAGGTGTCGGCAATGTTTGCAGCACTGAGTCGTGGCCTGGGAGCCCTGGGTGGTGGGGGAGTGGCTTTATGAGGGTGGTCCTGCTAGGAGTAAAGTGTGAGCAGGCGTGGTGCAAGTTTTGGGAGGGGAGGAATGTGAGCCTGGTGGGTGTTGTGGGGCTGCGGCAGGAATGGAGCCGCAAGCTTTGCTTGCGCAGTGCTCCTCTGTGGGAGGCCTGTGTGGTGGGCTGGGCGTTTGATGAGGATGGCACTGGTGAGAGTAGGAGTGGTGTAAAGTGTTGTGAGGGCAGGAAGGTGAGCAGGGCCCATGTTGTGGGGCTGCCCTAGGCAGGTGGAGGCAAGGTCAGCTTGTGCAGAGGTCTTGACGGTGAGTCCGTCCTGGTCGGGAAGCCCTTGAAGCAGGCTGGGACTGCGAGCAGTGAGGAGAGAGTAGAGCTGTTGTAGCTTTTGGGTAAGAGGCGGCCTGGAGAAAAGTGTCGGGCAGTAAGAAGGAGAGCAGGGCAGAAGTTGCAGAGGTGCCCTAGGCAGGTGGAGGCCAGCCTGGCTGGTGCAGAAGTCGTGACTTTGTGTCTCTAAGGGTGGGGAAGGTGCTGTAGCAAGCTAGCAGTCCCTGCAGTGTGGTGAGAGGAGGCATAGTGTAAGTGTTGTGAGGTCAGAAAGGCAAGTGTGACGTGCTGTGGGGCTGCCCTAGGCAGGTGGAGGCAAGGTCGGCTTGTGCAGAGGTCTTGACGGTGAGTCCGTCCTGGTCGGGAAGCCCTTGAAGCAGGCTGGGACTGCGAGCAGTGAGGTGAGAGTAGGTGTGGTGTAAAGTGTTGTGAGGGCAGGAAGGTGAGCATGAGACATGTTGTGGGGCTGCCGCAGGCAGGTGGATGCCAGCTGTCTGTGTGAGCCTGTGTGAGTAGTCGTCTTTGCTTTGAGAGTGGCTTTGAGGAGGAGGCTTTTCCTCGAAGTGGCGCAGCTAGCAGGTAGCTGTGAGTAGGTGTGGTGGAAGTGTTGGGAAAGGAGGAAGGTGAGCAGCGCAGGTGTTGTGGGTGTGCCCTAGGCAGGTGTCGGCAATGTTTGCAGCACTGAGTCGTGGCCTGGGAGCCCTGGGTGGTGGGGGAGTGGCTTTATGAGGGTGGTCCTGCTAGGAGTAAAGTGTGAGCAGGCGTGGTGCAAGTTTTGGGAGGGGAGGAATGTGAGCCTGGTGGGTGTTGTGGGGCTGCGGCAGGAATGGAGCCGCAAGCTTTGCTTGCGCAGTGCTCCTCTGTGGGAGGCCTGTGTGGTGGGCTGGGCGTTTGATGAGGATGGCACTGGTGAGAGTAGGAGTGGTGTAAAGTGTTGTGAGGGCAGGAAGGTGAGCAGGGCCCATGTTGTGGGGCTGCCCTAGGCAGGTGGAGGCAAGGTCAGCTTGTGCAGAGGTCTTGACGGTGAGTCCGTCCTGGTCGGGAAGCCCTTGAAGCAGGCTGGGACTGCGAGCAGTGAGGTGAGAGTAGGTGTGGTGTAAAGTGTTGTGAGGGCAGGAAGGTGAGCATGAGACATGTTGTGGGGCTGCCGCAGGCAGGTGGATGCCAGCTGTCTGTGTGAGCCTGTGTGAGTAGTCGTCTTTGCTTTGAGAGTGGCTTTGAGGAGGAGGCTTTTCCTCGAAGTGGCGCAGCTAGCAGGTAGCTGTGAGTAGGTGTGGTGGAAGTGTTGGGAGAGGAGGAAGGTGAGCAGCGCAGGTGTTGTGGGTGTGCCCTAGGCAGGTGTCGGCAATGTTTGCAGCACTGAGTCGTGGCCTGGGAGCCCTGGGTGGTGGGGGAGTGGCTTTATGAGGGTGGTCCTGCTAGGAGTAAAGTGTGAGCAGGCGTGGTGCAAGTTTTGGGAGGGGAGGAATGTGAGCCTGGTGGGTGTTGTGGGGCTGCGGCAGGAATGGAGCCGCAAGCTTTGCTTGCGCAGTGCTCCTCTGTGGGAGGCCTGTGTGGTGGGCTGGGCGTTTGATGAGGATGGCACTGGTGAGAGTAGGAGTGGTGTAAAGTGTTGTGAGGGCAGGAAGGTGAGCAGGGCCCATGTTGTGGGGCTGCCCTAGGCAGGTGGAGGCAAGGTCAGCTTGTGCAGAGGTCTTGACGGTGAGTCCGTCCTGGTCGGGAAGCCCTTGAAGCAGGCTGGGACTGCGAGCAGTGAGGAGAGAGTAGAGCTGTTGTAGCTTTTGGGTAAGAGGCGGCCTGGAGAAAAGTGTCGGGCAGTAAGAAGGAGAGCAGGGCAGAAGTTGCAGAGGTGCCCTAGGCAGGTGGAGGCCAGCCTGGCTGGTGCAGAAGTCGTGACTTTGTGTCTCTAAGGGTGGGGAAGGTGCTGTAGCAAGCTAGCAGTCCCTGCAGTGTGGTGAGAGGAGGCATAGTGTAAGTGTTGTGAGGTCAGAAAGGCAAGTGTGACGTGCTGTGGGGCTGCCCTAGGCAGGTGGAGGCAAGGTCGGCTTGTGCAGAGGTCTTGACGGTGAGTCCGTCATGGTCGGGAAGCCCTTGAAGCAGGCTGGGACTGCGAGCAGTGAGGTGAGAGTAGGTGTGGTGTAAAGTGTTGTGAGGGCAGGAAGGTGAGCATGAGACATGTTGTGGGGCTGCCGCAGGCAGGTGGATGCCAGCTGTCTGTGTGAGCCTGTGTGAGTAGTCGTCTTTGCTTTGAGAGTGGCTTTGAGGAGGAGGCTTTTCCTCGAAGTGGCGCAGCTAGCAGGTAGCTGTGAGTAGGTGTGGTGGAAGTGTTGGGAGAGGAGGAAGGTGAGCAGCGCAGGTGTTGTGGGTGTGCCCTAGGCAGGTGTCGGCAATGTTTGCAGCACTGAGTCGTGGCCTGGGAGCCCTGGGTGGTGGGGGAGTGGCTTTATGAGGGTGGTCCTGCTAGGAGTAAAGTGTGAGCAGGCGTGGTGCAAGTTTTGGGAGGGGAGGAATGTGAGCCTGGTGGGTGTTGTGGGGCTGCGGCAGGAATGGAGCCGCAAGCTTTGCTTGCGCAGTGCTCCTCTGTGGGAGGCCTGTGTGGTGGGCTGGGCGTTTGATGAGGATGGCACTGGTGAGAGTAGGAGTGGTGTAAAGTGTTGTGAGGGCAGGAAGGTGAGCAGGGCCCATGTTGTGGGGCTGCCCTAGGCAGGTGGAGGCAAGGTCAGCTTGTGCAGAGGTCTTGACGGTGAGTCCGTCCTGGTCGGGAAGCCCTTGAAGCAGGCTGGGACTGCGAGCAGTGAGGAGAGAGTAGAGCTGTTGTAGCTTTTGGGTAAGAGGCGGCCTGGAGAAAAGTGTCGGGCAGTAAGAAGGAGAGCAGGGCAGAAGTTGCAGAGGTGCCCTAGGCAGGTGGAGGCCAGCCTGGCTGGTGCAGAAGTCGTGACTTTGTGTCTCTAAGGGTGGGGAAGGTGCTGTAGCAAGCTAGCAGTCCCTGCAGTGTGGTGAGAGGAGGCATAGTGTAAGTGTTGTGAGGTCAGAAAGGCAAGTGTGACGTGCTGTGGGGCTGCCCTAGGCAGGTGGAGGCAAGGTCGGCTTGTGCAGAGGTCTTGACGGTGAGTCCGTCATGGTCGGGAAGCCCTTGAAGCAGGCTGGGACTGCGAGCAGTGAGGTGAGAGTAGGTGTGGTGTAAAGTGTTGTGAGGGCAGGAAGGTGAGCATGAGACATGTTGTGGGGCTGCCGCAGGCAGGTGGATGCCAGCTGTCTGTGTGAGCCTGTGTGAGTAGTCGTCTTTGCTTTGAGAGTGGCTTTGAGGAGGAGGCTTTTCCTCGAAGTGGCGCAGCTAGCAGGTAGCTGTGAGTAGGTGTGGTGGAAGTGTTGGGAGAGGAGGAAGGTGAGCAGCGCAGGTGTTGTGGGTGTGCCCTAGGCAGGTGTCGGCAATGTTTGCAGCACTGAGTCGTGGCCTGGGAGCCCTGGGTGGTGGGGGAGTGGCTTTATGAGGGTGGTCCTGCTAGGAGTAAAGTGTGAGCAGGCGTGGTGCAAGTTTTGGGAGGGGAGGAATGTGAGCCTGGTGGGTGTTGTGGGGCTGCGGCAGGAATGGAGCCGCAAGCTTTGCTTGCGCAGTGCTCCTCTGTGGGAGGCCTGTGTGGTGGGCTGGGCGTTTGATGAGGATGGCACTGGTGAGAGTAGGAGTGGTGTAAAGTGTTGTGAGGGCAGGAAGGTGAGCAGGGCCCATGTTGTGGGGCTGCCCTAGGCAGGTGGAGGCAAGGTCAGCTTGTGCAGAGGTCTTGACGGTGAGTCCGTCCTGGTCGGGAAGCCCTTGAAGCAGGCTGGGACTGCGAGCAGTGAGGAGAGAGTAGAGCTGTTGTAGCTTTTGGGTAAGAGGCGGCCTGGAGAAAAGTGTCGGGCAGTAAGAAGGAGAGCAGGGCAGAAGTTGCAGAGGTGCCCTAGGCAGGTGGAGGCCAGCCTGGCTGGTGCAGAAGTCGTGACTTTGTGTCTCTAAGGGTGGGGAAGGTGCTGTAGCAAGCTAGCAGTCCCTGCAGTGTGGTGAGAGGAGGCATAGTGTAAGTGTTGTGAGGTCAGAAAGGCAAGTGTGACGTGCTGTGGGGCTGCCCTAGGCAGGTGGAGGCAAGGCCGGCTTGTGCAGAGGTCTTGACGGTGAGTCCGTCATGGTCGGGAAGCCCTTGAAGCAGGCTGGGACTGCGAGCAGTGAGGTGAGAGTAGGTGTGGTGTAAAGTGTTGTGAGGGCAGGAAGGTGAGCATGAGACATGTTGTGGGGCTGCCGCAGGCAGGTGGATGCCAGCTGTCTGTGTGAGCCTGTGTGAGTAGTCGTCTTTGCTTTGAGAGTGGCTTTGAGGAGGAGGCTTTTCCTCGAAGTGGCGCAGCTAGCAGGTAGCTGTGAGTAGGTGTGGTGGAAGTGTTGGGAGAGGAGGAAGGTGAGCAGCGCAGGTGTTGTGGGTGTGCCCTAGGCAGGTGTCGGCAATGTTTGCAGCACTGAGTCGTGGCCTGGGAGCCCTGGGTGGTGGGGGAGTGGCTTTATGAGGGTGGTCCTGCTAGGAGTAAAGTGTGAGCAGGCGTGGTGCAAGTTTTGGGAGGGGAGGAATGTGAGCCTGGTGGGTGTTGTGGGGCTGCGGCAGGAATGGAGCCGCAAGCTTTGCTTGCGCAGTGCTCCTCTGTGGGAGGCCTGTGTGGTGGGCTGGGCGTTTGATGAGGATGGCACTGGTGAGAGTAGGAGTGGTGTAAAGTGTTGTGAGGGCAGGAAGGTGAGCAGGGCCCATGTTGTGGGGCTGCCCTAGGCAGGTGGAGGCAAGGTCAGCTTGTGCAGAGGTCTTGACGGTGAGTCCGTCCTGGTCGGGAAGCCCTTGAAGCAGGCTGGGACTGCGAGCAGTGAGGAGAGAGTAGAGCTGTTGTAGCTTTTGGGTAAGAGGCGGCCTGGAGAAAAGTGTCGGGCAGTAAGAAGGAGAGCAGGGCAGAAGTTGCAGAGGTGCCCTAGGCAGGTGGAGGCCAGCCTGGCTGGTGCAGAAGTCGTGACTTTGTGTCTCTAAGGGTGGGGAAGGTGCTGTAGCAAGCTAGCAGTCCCTGCAGTGTGGTGAGAGGAGGCATAGTGTAAGTGTTGTGAGGTCAGAAAGGCAAGTGTGACGTGCTGTGGGGCTGCCCTAGGCAGGTGGAGGCAAGGTCGGCTTGTGCAGAGGTCTTGACGGTGAGTCCGTCATGGTCGGGAAGCCCTTGAAGCAGGCTGGGACTGCGAGCAGTGAGGTGAGAGTAGGTGTGGTGTAAAGTGTTGTGAGGGCAGGAAGGTGAGCATGAGACATGTTGTGGGGCTGCCGCAGGCAGGTGGATGCCAGCTGTCTGTGTGAGCCTGTGTGAGTAGTCGTCTTTGCTTTGAGAGTGGCTTTGAGGAGGAGGCTTTTCCTCGAAGTGGCGCAGCTAGCAGGTAGCTGTGAGTAGGTGTGGTGGAAGTGTTGGGAGAGGAGGAAGGTGAGCAGCGCAGGTGTTGTGGGTGTGCCCTAGGCAGGTGTCGGCAATGTTTGCAGCACTGAGTCGTGGCCTGGGAGCCCTGGGTGGTGGGGGAGTGGCTTTATGAGGGTGGTCCTGCTAGGAGTAAAGTGTGAGCAGGCGTGGTGCAAGTTTTGGGAGGGGAGGAATGTGAGCCTGGTGGGTGTTGTGGGGCTGCGGCAGGAATGGAGCCGCAAGCTTTGCTTGCGCAGTGCTCCTCTGTGGGAGGCCTGTGTGGTGGGCTGGGCGTTTGATGAGGATGGCACTGGTGAGAGTAGGAGTGGTGTAAAGTGTTGTGAGGGCAGGAAGGTGAGCAGGGCCCATGTTGTGGGGCTGCCCTAGGCAGGTGGAGGCAAGGTCAGCTTGTGCAGAGGTCTTGACGGTGAGTCCGTCCTGGTCGGGAAGCCCTTGAAGCAGGCTGGGACTGCGAGCAGTGAGGAGAGAGTAGAGCTGTTGTAGCTTTTGGGTAAGAGGCGGCCTGGAGAAAAGTGTCGGGCAGTAAGAAGGAGAGCAGGGCAGAAGTTGCAGAGGTGCCCTAGGCAGGTGGAGGCCAGCCTGGCTGGTGCAGAAGTCGTGACTTTGTGTCTCTAAGGGTGGGGAAGGTGCTGTAGCAAGCTAGCAGTCCCTGCAGTGTGGTGAGAGGAGGCATAGTGTAAGTGTTGTGAGGTCAGAAAGGCAAGTGTGACGTGCTGTGGGGCTGCCCTAGGCAGGTGGAGGCAAGGTCGGCTTGTGCAGAGGTCTTGACGGTGAGTCCGTCATGGTCGGGAAGCCCTTGAAGCAGGCTGGGACTGCGAGCAGTGAGGTGAGAGTAGGTGTGGTGTAAAGTGTTGTGAGGGCAGGAAGGTGAGCATGAGACATGTTGTGGGGCTGCCGCAGGCAGGTGGATGCCAGCTGTCTGTGTGAGCCTGTGTGAGTAGTCGTCTTTGCTTTGAGAGTGGCTTTGAGGAGGAGGCTTTTCCTCGAAGTGGCGCAGCTAGCAGGTAGCTGTGAGTAGGTGTGGTGGAAGTGTTGGGAGAGGAGGAAGGTGAGCAGCGCAGGTGTTGTGGGTGTGCCCTAGGCAGGTGTCGGCAATGTTTGCAGCACTGAGTCGTGGCCTGGGAGCCCTGGGTGGTGGGGGAGTGGCTTTATGAGGGTGGTCCTGCTAGGAGTAAAGTGTGAGCAGGCGTGGTGCAAGTTTTGGGAGGGGAGGAATGTGAGCCTGGTGGGTGTTGTGGGGCTGCGGCAGGAATGGAGCCGCAAGCTTTGCTTGCGCAGTGCTCCTCTGTGGGAGGCCTGTGTGGTGGGCTGGGCGTTTGATGAGGATGGCACTGGTGAGAGTAGGAGTGGTGTAAAGTGTTGTGAGGGCAGGAAGGTGAGCAGGGCCCATGTTGTGGGGCTGCCCTAGGCAGGTGGAGGCAAGGTCAGCTTGTGCAGAGGTCTTGACGGTGAGTCCGTCCTGGTCGGGAAGCCCTTGAAGCAGGCTGGGACTGCGAGCAGTGAGGAGAGAGTAGAGCTGTTGTAGCTTTTGGGTAAGAGGCGGCCTGGAGAAAAGTGTCGGGCAGTAAGAAGGAGAGCAGGGCAGAAGTTGCAGAGGTGCCCTAGGCAGGTGGAGGCCAGCCTGGCTGGTGCAGAAGTCGTGACTTTGTGTCTCTAAGGGTGGGGAAGGTGCTGTAGCAAGCTAGCAGTCCCTGCAGTGTGGTGAGAGGAGGCATAGTGTAAGTGTTGTGAGGTCAGAAAGGCAAGTGTGACGTGCTGTGGGGCTGCCCTAGGCAGGTGGAGGCAAGGCCGGCTTGTGCAGAGGTCTTGACGGTGAGTCCGTCATGGTCGGGAAGCCCTTGAAGCAGGCTGGGACTGCGAGCAGTGAGGTGAGAGTAGGTGTGGTGTAAAGTGTTGTGAGGGCAGGAAGGTGAGCATGAGACATGTTGTGGGGCTGCCGCAGGCAGGTGGATGCCAGCTGTCTGTGTGAGCCTGTGTGAGTAGTCGTCTTTGCTTTGAGAGTGGCTTTGAGGAGGAGGCTTTTCCTCGAAGTGGCGCAGCTAGCAGGTAGCTGTGAGTAGGTGTGGTGGAAGTGTTGGGAGAGGAGGAAGGTGAGCAGCGCAGGTGTTGTGGGTGTGCCCTAGGCAGGTGTCGGCAATGTTTGCAGCACTGAGTCGTGGCCTGGGAGCCCTGGGTGGTGGGGGAGTGGCTTTATGAGGGTGGTCCTGCTAGGAGTAAAGTGTGAGCAGGCGTGGTGCAAGTTTTGGGAGGGGAGGAATGTGAGCCTGGTGGGTGTTGTGGGGCTGCGGCAGGAATGGAGCCGCAAGCTTTGCTTGCGCAGTGCTCCTCTGTGGGAGGCCTGTGTGGTGGTCTGGGCGTTTGATGAGGATGGCACTGGTGAGAGTAGGAGTGGTGTAAAGTGTTGTGAGGGCAGGAAGGTGAGCAGGGCCCATGTTGTGGGGCTGCCCTAGGCAGGTGGAGGCAAGGTCAGCTTGTGCAGAGGTCTTGACGGTGAGTCCGTCCTGGTCGGGAAGCCCTTGAAGCAGGCTGGGACTGTGAGCAGTGAGGAGAGAGTAGAGCTGTTGTAGCTTTTGGGTAAGAGGCGGCCTGGAGAAAAGTGTCGGGCAGTAAGAAGGAGAGCAGGGCAGAAGTTGCAGAGGTGCCCTAGGCAGGTGGAGGCCAGCTTGGCTGGTGCAGAAGTCGTGACTTTGTGTCTCTAAGGGTGGGGAAGGTGCTGTAGCAAGCTAGCAGTCCCTGCAGTGTGGTGAGAGGAGGCATAGTGTAAGTGTTGTGAGGTCAGAAAGGCAAGTGTGACGTGCTGTGGGGCTGCCCTAGGCAGGTGGAGGCAAGGTCGGCTTGTGCAGAGGTCTTGACGGTGAGTCCGTCATGGTCGGGAAGCCCTTGAAGCAGGCTGGGACTGCGAGCAGTGAGGTGAGAGTAGGTGTGGTGTAAAGTGTTGTGAGGGCAGGAAGGTGAGCATGAGACATGTTGTGGGGCTGCCGCAGGCAGGTGGATGCCAGCTGTCTGTGTGAGCCTGTGTGAGTAGTCGTCTTTGCTTTGAGAGTGGCTTTGAGGAGGAGGCTTTTCCTCGAAGTGGCGCAGCTAGCAGGTAGCTGTGAGTAGGTGTGGTGGAAGTGTTGGGAGAGGAGGAAGGTGAGCAGCGCAGGTGTTGTGGGTGTGCCCTAGGCAGGTGTCGGCAATGTTTGCAGCACTGAGTCGTGGCCTGGGAGCCCTGGGTGGTGGGGGAGTGGCTTTATGAGGGTGGTCCTGCTAGGAGTAAAGTGTGAGCAGGCGTGGTGCAAGTTTTGGGAGGGGAGGAATGTGAGCCTGGTGGGTGTTGTGGGGCTGCGGCAGGAATGGAGCCGCAAGCTTTGCTTGCGCAGTGCTCCTCTGTGGGAGGCCTGTGTGGTGGGCTGGGCGTTTGATGAGGATGGCACTGGTGAGAGTAGGAGTGGTGTAAAGTGTTGTGAGGGCAGGAAGGTGAGCAGGGCCCATGTTGTGGGGCTGCCCTAGGCAGGTGGAGGCAAGGTCAGCTTGTGCAGAGGTCTTGACGGTGAGTCCGTCCTGGTCGGGAAGCCCTTGAAGCAGGCTGGGACTGCGAGCAGTGAGGAGAGAGTAGAGCTGTTGTAGCTTTTGGGTAAGAGGCGGCCTGGAGAAAAGTGTCGGGCAGTAAGAAGGAGAGCAGGGCAGAAGTTGCAGAGGTGCCCTAGGCAGGTGGAGGCCAGCCTGGCTGGTGCAGAAGTCGTGACTTTGTGTCTCTAAGGGTGGGGAAGGTGCTGTAGCAAGCTAGCAGTCCCTGCAGTGTGGTGAGAGGAGGCATAGTGTAAGTGTTGTGAGGTCAGAAAGGCAAGTGTGACGTGCTGTGGGGCTGCCCTAGGCAGGTGGAGGCAAGGTCGGCTTGTGCAGAGGTCTTGACGGTGAGTCCGTCATGGTCGGGAAGCCCTTGAAGCAGGCTGGGACTGCGAGCAGTGAGGTGAGAGTAGGTGTGGTGTAAAGTGTTGTGAGGGCAGGAAGGTGAGCATGAGACATGTTGTGGGGCTGCCGCAGGCAGGTGGATGCCAGCTGTCTGTGTGAGCCTGTGTGAGTAGTCGTCTTTGCTTTGAGAGTGGCTTTGAGGAGGAGGCTTTTCCTCGAAGTGGCGCAGCTAGCAGGTAGCTGTGAGTAGGTGTGGTGGAAGTGTTGGGAGAGGAGGAAGGTGAGCAGCGCAGGTGTTGTGGGTGTGCCCTAGGCAGGTGTCGGCAATGTTTGCAGCACTGAGTCGTGGCCTGGGAGCCCTGGGTGGTGGGGGAGTGGCTTTATGAGGGTGGTCCTGCTAGGAGTAAAGTGTGAGCAGGCGTGGTGCAAGTTTTGGGAGGGGAGGAATGTGAGCCTGGTGGGTGTTGTGGGGCTGCGGCAGGAATGGAGCCGCAAGCTTTGCTTGCGCAGTGCTCCTCTGTGGGAGGCCTGTGTGGTGGGCTGGGCGTTTGATGAGGATGGCACTGGTGAGAGTAGGAGTGGTGTAAAGTGTTGTGAGGGCAGGAAGGTGAGCAGGGCCCATGTTGTGGGGCTGCCCTAGGCAGGTGGAGGCAAGGTCAGCTTGTGCAGAGGTCTTGACGGTGAGTCCGTCCTGGTCGGGAAGCCCTTGAAGCAGGCTGGGACTGCGAGCAGTGAGGAGAGAGTAGAGCTGTTGTAGCTTTTGGGTAAGAGGCGGCCTGGAGAAAAGTGTCGGGCAGTAAGAAGGAGAGCAGGGCAGAAGTTGCAGAGGTGCCCTAGGCAGGTGGAGGCCAGCCTGGCTGGTGCAGAAGTCGTGACTTTGTGTCTCTAAGGGTGGGGAAGGTGCTGTAGCAAGCTAGCAGTCCCTGCAGTGTGGTGAGAGGAGGCATAGTGTAAGTGTTGTGAGGTCAGAAAGGCAAGTGTGACGTGCTGTGGGGCTGCCCTAGGCAGGTGGAGGCAAGGTCGGCTTGTGCAGAGGTCTTGACGGTGAGTCCGTCATGGTCGGGAAGCCCTTGAAGCAGGCTGGGACTGCGAGCAGTGAGGTGAGAGTAGGTGTGGTGTAAAGTGTTGTGAGGGCAGGAAGGTGAGCATGAGACATGTTGTGGGGCTGCCGCAGGCAGGTGGATGCCAGCTGTCTGTGTGAGCCTGTGTGAGTAGTCGTCTTTGCTTTGAGAGTGGCTTTGAGGAGGAGGCTTTTCCTCGAAGTGGCGCAGCTAGCAGGTAGCTGTGAGTAGGTGTGGTGGAAGTGTTGGGAGAGGAGGAAGGTGAGCAGCGCAGGTGTTGTGGGTGTGCCCTAGGCAGGTGTCGGCAATGTTTGCAGCACTGAGTCGTGGCCTGGGAGCCCTGGGTGGTGGGGGAGTGGCTTTATGAGGGTGGTCCTGCTAGGAGTAAAGTGTGAGCAGGCGTGGTGCAAGTTTTGGGAGGGGAGGAATGTGAGCCTGGTGGGTGTTGTGGGGCTGCGGCAGGAATGGAGCCGCAAGCTTTGCTTGCGCAGTGCTCCTCTGTGGGAGGCCTGTGTGGTGGGCTGGGCGTTTGATGAGGATGGCACTGGTGAGAGTAGGAGTGGTGTAAAGTGTTGTGAGGGCAGGAAGGTGAGCAGGGCCCATGTTGTGGGGCTGCCCTAGGCAGGTGGAGGCAAGGTCAGCTTGTGCAGAGGTCTTGACGGTGAGTCCGTCCTGGTCGGGAAGCCCTTGAAGCAGGCTGGGACTGCGAGCAGTGAGGAGAGAGTAGAGCTGTTGTAGCTTTTGGGTAAGAGGCGGCCTGGAGAAAAGTGTCGGGCAGTAAGAAGGAGAGCAGGGCAGAAGTTGCAGAGGTGCCCTAGGCAGGTGGAGGCCAGCCTGGCTGGTGCAGAAGTCGTGACTTTGTGTCTCTAAGGGTGGGGAAGGTGCTGTAGCAAGCTAGCAGTCCCTGCAGTGTGGTGAGAGGAGGCATAGTGTAAGTGTTGTGAGGTCAGAAAGGCAAGTGTGACGTGCTGTGGGGCTGCCCTAGGCAGGTGGAGGCAAGGTCGGCTTGTGCAGAGGTCTTGACGGTGAGTCCGTCATGGTCGGGAAGCCCTTGAAGCAGGCTGGGACTGCGAGCAGTGAGGTGAGAGTAGGTGTGGTGTAAAGTGTTGTGAGGGCAGGAAGGTGAGCATGAGACATGTTGTGGGGCTGCCGCAGGCAGGTGGATGCCAGCTGTCTGTGTGAGCCTGTGTGAGTAGTCGTCTTTGCTTTGAGAGTGGCTTTGAGGAGGAGGCTTTTCCTCGAAGTGGCGCAGCTAGCAGGTAGCTGTGAGTAGGTGTGGTGGAAGTGTTGGGAGAGGAGGAAGGTGAGCAGCGCAGGTGTTGTGGGTGTGCCCTAGGCAGGTGTCGGCAATGTTTGCAGCACTGAGTCGTGGCCTGGGAGCCCTGGGTGGTGGGGGAGTGGCTTTATGAGGGTGGTCCTGCTAGGAGTAAAGTGTGAGCAGGCGTGGTGCAAGTTTTGGGAGGGGAGGAATGTGAGCCTGGTGGGTGTTGTGGGGCTGCGGCAGGAATGGAGCCGCAAGCTTTGCTTGCGCAGTGCTCCTCTGTGGGAGGCCTGTGTGGTGGGCTGGGCGTTTGATGAGGATGGCACTGGTGAGAGTAGGAGTGGTGTAAAGTGTTGTGAGGGCAGGAAGGTGAGCAGGGCCCATGTTGTGGGGCTGCCCTAGGCAGGTGGAGGCAAGGTCAGCTTGTGCAGAGGTCTTGACGGTGAGTCCGTCCTGGTCGGGAAGCCCTTGAAGCAGGCTGGGACTGCGAGCAGTGAGGAGAGAGTAGAGCTGTTGTAGCTTTTGGGTAAGAGGCGGCCTGGAGAAAAGTGTCGGGCAGTAAGAAGGAGAGCAGGGCAGAAGTTGCAGAGGTGCCCTAGGCAGGTGGAGGCCAGCCTGGCTGGTGCAGAAGTCGTGACTTTGTGTCTCTAAGGGTGGGGAAGGTGCTGTAGCAAGCTAGCAGTCCCTGCAGTGTGGTGAGAGGAGGCATAGTGTAAGTGTTGTGAGGTCAGAAAGGCAAGTGTGACGTGCTGTGGGGCTGCCCTAGGCAGGTGGAGGCAAGGTCGGCTTGTGCAGAGGTCTTGACGGTGAGTCCGTCATGGTCGGGAAGCCCTTGAAGCAGGCTGGGACTGCGAGCAGTGAGGTGAGAGTAGGTGTGGTGTAAAGTGTTGTGAGGGCAGGAAGGTGAGCATGAGACATGTTGTGGGGCTGCCGCAGGCAGGTGGATGCCAGCTGTCTGTGTGAGCCTGTGTGAGTAGTCGTCTTTGCTTTGAGAGTGGCTTTGAGGAGGAGGCTTTTCCTCGAAGTGGCGCAGCTAGCAGGTAGCTGTGAGTAGGTGTGGTGGAAGTGTTGGGAGAGGAGGAAGGTGAGCAGCGCAGGTGTTGTGGGTGTGCCCTAGGCAGGTGTCGGCAATGTTTGCAGCACTGAGTCGTGGCCTGGGAGCCCTGGGTGGTGGGGGAGTGGCTTTATGAGGGTGGTCCTGCTAGGAGTAAAGTGTGAGCAGGCGTGGTGCAAGTTTTGGGAGGGGAGGAATGTGAGCCTGGTGGGTGTTGTGGGGCTGCGGCAGGAATGGAGCCGCAAGCTTTGCTTGCGCAGTGCTCCTCTGTGGGAGGCCTGTGTGGTGGGCTGGGCGTTTGATGAGGATGGCACTGGTGAGAGTAGGAGTGGTGTAAAGTGTTGTGAGGGCAGGAAGGTGAGCAGGGCCCATGTTGTGGGGCTGCCCTAGGCAGGTGGAGGCAAGGTCAGCTTGTGCAGAGGTCTTGACGGTGAGTCCGTCCTGGTCGGGAAGCCCTTGAAGCAGGCTGGGACTGCGAGCAGTGAGGAGAGAGTAGAGCTGTTGTAGCTTTTGGGTAAGAGGCGGCCTGGAGAAAAGTGTCGGGCAGTAAGAAGGAGAGCAGGGCAGAAGTTGCAGAGGTGCCCTAGGCAGGTGGAGGCCAGCCTGGCTGGTGCAGAAGTCGTGACTTTGTGTCTCTAAGGGTGGGGAAGGTGCTGTAGCAAGCTAGCAGTCCCTGCAGTGTGGTGAGAGGAGGCATAGTGTAAGTGTTGTGAGGTCAGAAAGGCAAGTGTGACGTGCTGTGGGGCTGCCCTAGGCAGGTGGAGGCAAGGTCGGCTTGTGCAGAGGTCTTGACGGTGAGTCCGTCATGGTCGGGAAGCCCTTGAAGCAGGCTGGGACTGCGAGCAGTGAGGTGAGAGTAGGTGTGGTGTAAAGTGTTGTGAGGGCAGGAAGGTGAGCATGAGACATGTTGTGGGGCTGCCGCAGGCAGGTGGATGCCAGCTGTCTGTGTGAGCCTGTGTGAGTAGTCGTCTTTGCTTTGAGAGTGGCTTTGAGGAGGAGGCTTTTCCTCGAAGTGGCGCAGCTAGCAGGTAGCTGTGAGTAGGTGTGGTGGAAGTGTTGGGAGAGGAGGAAGGTGAGCAGCGCAGGTGTTGTGGGTGTGCCCTAGGCAGGTGTCGGCAATGTTTGCAGCACTGAGTCGTGGCCTGGGAGCCCTGGGTGGTGGGGGAGTGGCTTTATGAGGGTGGTCCTGCTAGGAGTAAAGTGTGAGCAGGCGTGGTGCAAGTTTTGTGAGGGGAGGAATGTGAGCCTGGTGGGTGTTGTGGGGCTGCGGCAGGAATGGAGCCGCAAGCTTTGCTTGCGCAGTGCTCCTCTGTGGGAGGCCTGTGTGGTGGGCTGGGCGTTTGATGAGGATGGCACTGGTGAGAGTAGGAGTGGTGTAAAGTGTTGTGAGGGCAGGAAGGTGAGCAGGGCCCATGTTGTGGGGCTGCCCTAGGCAGGTGGAGGCAAGGTCAGCTTGTGCAGAGGTCTTGACGGTGAGTCCGTCCTGGTCGGGAAGCCCTTGAAGCAGGCTGGGACTGCGAGCAGTGAGGAGAGAGTAGAGCTGTTGTAGCTTTTGGGTAAGAGGCGGCCTGGAGAAAAGTGTCGGGCAGTAAGAAGGAGAGCAGGGCAGAAGTTGCAGAGGTGCCCTAGGCAGGTGGAGGCCAGCCTGGCTGGTGCAGAAGTCGTGACTTTGTGTCTCTAAGGGTGGGGAAGGTGCTGTAGCAAGCTAGCAGTCCCTGCAGTGTGGTGAGAGGAGGCATAGTGTAAGTGTTGTGAGGTCAGAAAGGCAAGTGTGACGTGCTGTGGGGCTGCCCTAGGCAGGTGGAGGCAAGGCCGGCTTGTGCAGAGGTCTTGACGGTGAGTCCGTCATGGTCGGGAAGCCCTTGAAGCAGGCTGGGACTGCGAGCAGTGAGGTGAGAGTAGGTGTGGTGTAAAGTGTTGTGAGGGCAGGAAGGTGAGCATGAGACATGTTGTGGGGCTGCCGCAGGCAGGTGGATGCCAGCTGTCTGTGTGAGCCTGTGTGAGTAGTCGTCTTTGCTTTGAGAGTGGCTTTGAGGAGGAGGCTTTTCCTCGAAGTGGCGCAGCTAGCAGGTAGCTGTGAGTAGGTGTGGTGGAAGTGTTGGGAGAGGAGGAAGGTGAGCAGCGCAGGTGTTGTGGGTGTGCCCTAGGCAGGTGTCGGCAATGTTTGCAGCACTGAGTCGTGGCCTGGGAGCCCTGGGTGGTGGGGGAGTGGCTTTATGAGGGTGGTCCTGCTAGGAGTAAAGTGTGAGCAGGCGTGGTGCAAGTTTTGGGAGGGGAGGAATGTGAGCCTGGTGGGTGTTGTGGGGCTGCGGCAGGAATGGAGCCGCAAGCTTTGCTTGCGCAGTGCTCCTCTGTGGGAGGCCTGTGTGGTGGGCTGGGCGTTTGATGAGGATGGCACTGGTGAGAGTAGGAGTGGTGTAAAGTGTTGTGAGGGCAGGAAGGTGAGCAGGGCCCATGTTGTGGGGCTGCCCTAGGCAGGTGGAGGCAAGGTCAGCTTGTGCAGAGGTCTTGACGGTGAGTCCGTCCTGGTCGGGAAGCCCTTGAAGCAGGCTGGGACTGCGAGCAGTGAGGAGAGAGTAGAGCTGTTGTAGCTTTTGGGTAAGAGGCGGCCTGGAGAAAAGTGTCGGGCAGTAAGAAGGAGAGCAGGGCAGAAGTTGCAGAGGTGCCCTAGGCAGGTGGAGGCCAGCCTGGCTGGTGCAGAAGTCGTGACTTTGTGTCTCTAAGGGTGGGGAAGGTGCTGTAGCAAGCTAGCAGTCCCTGCAGTGTGGTGAGAGGAGGCATAGTGTAAGTGTTGTGAGGTCAGAAAGGCAAGTGTGACGTGCTGTGGGGCTGCCCTAGGCAGGTGGAGGCAAGGTCGGCTTGTGCAGAGGTCTTGACGGTGAGTCCGTCATGGTCGGGAAGCCCTTGAAGCAGGCTGGGACTGCGAGCAGTGAGGTGAGAGTAGGTGTGGTGTAAAGTGTTGTGAGGGCAGGAAGGTGAGCATGAGACATGTTGTGGGGCTGCCGCAGGCAGGTGGATGCCAGCTGTCTGTGTGAGCCTGTGTGAGTAGTCGTCTTTGCTTTGAGAGTGGCTTTGAGGAGGAGGCTTTTCCTCGAAGTGGCGCAGCTAGCAGGTAGCTGTGAGTAGGTGTGGTGGAAGTGTTGGGAGAGGAGGAAGGTGAGCAGCGCAGGTGTTGTGGGTGTGCCCTAGGCAGGTGTCGGCAATGTTTGCAGCACTGAGTCGTGGCCTGGGAGCCCTGGGTGGTGGGGGAGTGGCTTTATGAGGGTGGTCCTGCTAGGAGTAAAGTGTGAGCAGGCGTGGTGCAAGTTTTGGGAGGGGAGGAATGTGAGCCTGGTGGGTGTTGTGGGGCTGCGGCAGGAATGGAGCCGCAAGCTTTGCTTGCGCAGTGCTCCTCTGTGGGAGGCCTGTGTGGTGGGCTGGGCGTTTGATGAGGATGGCACTGGTGAGAGTAGGAGTGGTGTAAAGTGTTGTGAGGGCAGGAAGGTGAGCAGGGCCCATGTTGTGGGGCTGCCCTAGGCAGGTGGAGGCAAGGTCAGCTTGTGCAGAGGTCTTGACGGTGAGTCCGTCCTGGTCGGGAAGCCCTTGAAGCAGGCTGGGACTGCGAGCAGTGAGGAGAGAGTAGAGCTGTTGTAGCTTTTGGGTAAGAGGCGGCCTGGAGAAAAGTGTCGGGCAGTAAGAAGGAGAGCAGGGCAGAAGTTGCAGAGGTGCCCTAGGCAGGTGGAGGCCAGCCTGGCTGGTGCAGAAGTCGTGACTTTGTGTCTCTAAGGGTGGGGAAGGTGCTGTAGCAAGCTAGCAGTCCCTGCAGTGTGGTGAGAGGAGGCATAGTGTAAGTGTTGTGAGGTCAGAAAGGCAAGTGTGACGTGCTGTGGGGCTGCCCTAGGCAGGTGGAGGCAAGGTCGGCTTGTGCAGAGGTCTTGACGGTGAGTCCGTCATGGTCGGGAAGCCCTTGAAGCAGGCTGGGACTGCGAGCAGTGAGGTGAGAGTAGGTGTGGTGTAAAGTGTTGTGAGGGCAGGAAGGTGAGCATGAGACATGTTGTGGGGCTGCCGCAGGCAGGTGGATGCCAGCTGTCTGTGTGAGCCTGTGTGAGTAGTCGTCTTTGCTTTGAGAGTGGCTTTGAGGAGGAGGCTTTTCCTCGAAGTGGCGCAGCTAGCAGGTAGCTGTGAGTAGGTGTGGTGGAAGTGTTGGGAGAGGAGGAAGGTGAGCAGCGCAGGTGTTGTGGGTGTGCCCTAGGCAGGTGTCGGCAATGTTTGCAGCACTGAGTCGTGGCCTGGGAGCCCTGGGTGGTGGGGGAGTGGCTTTATGAGGGTGGTCCTGCTAGGAGTAAAGTGTGAGCAGGCGTGGTGCAAGTTTTGGGAGGGGAGGAATGTGAGCCTGGTGGGTGTTGTGGGGCTGCGGCAGGAATGGAGCCGCAAGCTTTGCTTGCGCAGTGCTCCTCTGTGGGAGGCCTGTGTGGTGGGCTGGGCGTTTGATGAGGATGGCACTGGTGAGAGTAGGAGTGGTGTAAAGTGTTGTGAGGGCAGGAAGGTGAGCAGGGCCCATGTTGTGGGGCTGCCCTAGGCAGGTGGAGGCAAGGTCAGCTTGTGCAGAGGTCTTGACGGTGAGTCCGTCCTGGTCGGGAAGCCCTTGAAGCAGGCTGGGACTGCGAGCAGTGAGGAGAGAGTAGAGCTGTTGTAGCTTTTGGGTAAGAGGCGGCCTGGAGAAAAGTGTCGGGCAGTAAGAAGGAGAGCAGGGCAGAAGTTGCAGAGGTGCCCTAGGCAGGTGGAGGCCAGCCTGGCTGGTGCAGAAGTCGTGACTTTGTGTCTCTAAGGGTGGGGAAGGTGCTGTAGCAAGCTAGCAGTCCCTGCAGTGTGGTGAGAGGAGGCATAGTGTAAGTGTTGTGAGGTCAGAAAGGCAAGTGTGACGTGCTGTGGGGCTGCCCTAGGCAGGTGGAGGCAAGGCCGGCTTGTGCAGAGGTCTTGACGGTGAGTCCGTCATGGTCGGGAAGCCCTTGAAGCAGGCTGGGACTGCGAGCAGTGAGGTGAGAGTAGGTGTGGTGTAAAGTGTTGTGAGGGCAGGAAGGTGAGCATGAGACATGTTGTGGGGCTGCCGCAGGCAGGTGGATGCCAGCTGTCTGTGTGAGCCTGTGTGAGTAGTCGTCTTTGCTTTGAGAGTGGCTTTGAGGAGGAGGCTTTTCCTCGAAGTGGCGCAGCTAGCAGGTAGCTGTGAGTAGGTGTGGTGGAAGTGTTGGGAGAGGAGGAAGGTGAGCAGCGCAGGTGTTGTGGGTGTGCCCTAGGCAGGTGTCGGCAATGTTTGCAGCACTGAGTCGTGGCCTGGGAGCCCTGGGTGGTGGGGGAGTGGCTTTATGAGGGTGGTCCTGCTAGGAGTAAAGTGTGAGCAGGCGTGGTGCAAGTTTTGGGAGGGGAGGAATGTGAGCCTGGTGGGTGTTGTGGGGCTGCGGCAGGAATGGAGCCGCAAGCTTTGCTTGCGCAGTGCTCCTCTGTGGGAGGCCTGTGTGGTGGTCTGGGCGTTTGATGAGGATGGCACTGGTGAGAGTAGGAGTGGTGTAAAGTGTTGTGAGGGCAGGAAGGTGAGCAGGGCCCATGTTGTGGGGCTGCCCTAGGCAGGTGGAGGCAAGGTCAGCTTGTGCAGAGGTCTTGACGGTGAGTCCGTCCTGGTCGGGAAGCCCTTGAAGCAGGCTGGGACTGTGAGCAGTGAGGAGAGAGTAGAGCTGTTGTAGCTTTTGGGTAAGAGGCGGCCTGGAGAAAAGTGTCGGGCAGTAAGAAGGAGAGCAGGGCAGAAGTTGCAGAGGTGCCCTAGGCAGGTGGAGGCCAGCTTGGCTGGTGCAGAAGTCGTGACTTTGTGTCTCTAAGGGTGGGGAAGGTGCTGTAGCAAGCTAGCAGTCCCTGCAGTGTGGTGAGAGGAGGCATAGTGTAAGTGTTGTGAGGTCAGAAAGGCAAGTGTGACGTGCTGTGGGGCTGCCCTAGGCAGGTGGAGGCAAGGTCGGCTTGTGCAGAGGTCTTGACGGTGAGTCCGTCATGGTCGGGAAGCCCTTGAAGCAGGCTGGGACTGCGAGCAGTGAGGTGAGAGTAGGTGTGGTGTAAAGTGTTGTGAGGGCAGGAAGGTGAGCATGAGACATGTTGTGGGGCTGCCGCAGGCAGGTGGATGCCAGCTGTCTGTGTGAGCCTGTGTGAGTAGTCGTCTTTGCTTTGAGAGTGGCTTTGAGGAGGAGGCTTTTCCTCGAAGTGGCGCAGCTAGCAGGTAGCTGTGAGTAGGTGTGGTGGAAGTGTTGGGAGAGGAGGAAGGTGAGCAGCGCAGGTGTTGTGGGTGTGCCCTAGGCAGGTGTCGGCAATGTTTGCAGCACTGAGTCGTGGCCTGGGAGCCCTGGGTGGTGGGGGAGTGGCTTTATGAGGGTGGTCCTGCTAGGAGTAAAGTGTGAGCAGGCGTGGTGCAAGTTTTGGGAGGGGAGGAATGTGAGCCTGGTGGGTGTTGTGGGGCTGCGGCAGGAATGGAGCCGCAAGCTTTGCTTGCGCAGTGCTCCTCTGTGGGAGGCCTGTGTGGTGGGCTGGGCGTTTGATGAGGATGGCACTGGTGAGAGTAGGAGTGGTGTAAAGTGTTGTGAGGGCAGGAAGGTGAGCAGGGCCCATGTTGTGGGGCTGCCCTAGGCAGGTGGAGGCAAGGTCAGCTTGTGCAGAGGTCTTGACGGTGAGTCCGTCCTGGTCGGGAAGCCCTTGAAGCAGGCTGGGACTGCGAGCAGTGAGGAGAGAGTAGAGCTGTTGTAGCTTTTGGGTAAGAGGCGGCCTGGAGAAAAGTGTCGGGCAGTAAGAAGGAGAGCAGGGCAGAAGTTGCAGAGGTGCCCTAGGCAGGTGGAGGCCAGCCTGGCTGGTGCAGAAGTCGTGACTTTGTGTCTCTAAGGGTGGGGAAGGTGCTGTAGCAAGCTAGCAGTCCCTGCAGTGTGGTGAGAGGAGGCATAGTGTAAGTGTTGTGAGGTCAGAAAGGCAAGTGTGACGTGCTGTGGGGCTGCCCTAGGCAGGTGGAGGCAAGGTCGGCTTGTGCAGAGGTCTTGACGGTGAGTCCGTCATGGTCGGGAAGCCCTTGAAGCAGGCTGGGACTGCGAGCAGTGAGGTGAGAGTAGGTGTGGTGTAAAGTGTTGTGAGGGCAGGAAGGTGAGCATGAGACATGTTGTGGGGCTGCCGCAGGCAGGTGGATGCCAGCTGTCTGTGTGAGCCTGTGTGAGTAGTCGTCTTTGCTTTGAGAGTGGCTTTGAGGAGGAGGCTTTTCCTCGAAGTGGCGCAGCTAGCAGGTAGCTGTGAGTAGGTGTGGTGGAAGTGTTGGGAGAGGAGGAAGGTGAGCAGCGCAGGTGTTGTGGGTGTGCCCTAGGCAGGTGTCGGCAATGTTTGCAGCACTGAGTCGTGGCCTGGGAGCCCTGGGTGGTGGGGGAGTGGCTTTATGAGGGTGGTCCTGCTAGGAGTAAAGTGTGAGCAGGCGTGGTGCAAGTTTTGTGAGGGGAGGAATGTGAGCCTGGTGGGTGTTGTGGGGCTGCGGCAGGAATGGAGCCGCAAGCTTTGCTTGCGCAGTGCTCCTCTGTGGGAGGCCTGTGTGGTGGGCTGGGCGTTTGATGAGGATGGCACTGGTGAGAGTAGGAGTGGTGTAAAGTGTTGTGAGGGCAGGAAGGTGAGCAGGGCCCATGTTGTGGGGCTGCCCTAGGCAGGTGGAGGCAAGGTCAGCTTGTGCAGAGGTCTTGACGGTGAGTCCGTCCTGGTCGGGAAGCCCTTGAAGCAGGCTGGGACTGCGAGCAGTGAGGAGAGAGTAGAGCTGTTGTAGCTTTTGGGTAAGAGGCGGCCTGGAGAAAAGTGTCGGGCAGTAAGAAGGAGAGCAGGGCAGAAGTTGCAGAGGTGCCCTAGGCAGGTGGAGGCCAGCCTGGCTGGTGCAGAAGTCGTGACTTTGTGTCTCTAAGGGTGGGGAAGGTGCTGTAGCAAGCTAGCAGTCCCTGCAGTGTGGTGAGAGGAGGCATAGTGTAAGTGTTGTGAGGTCAGAAAGGCAAGTGTGACGTGCTGTGGGGCTGCCCTAGGCAGGTGGAGGCAAGGCCGGCTTGTGCAGAGGTCTTGACGGTGAGTCCGTCATGGTCGGGAAGCCCTTGAAGCAGGCTGGGACTGCGAGCAGTGAGGTGAGAGTAGGTGTGGTGTAAAGTGTTGTGAGGGCAGGAAGGTGAGCATGAGACATGTTGTGGGGCTGCCGCAGGCAGGTGGATGCCAGCTGTCTGTGTGAGCCTGTGTGAGTAGTCGTCTTTGCTTTGAGAGTGGCTTTGAGAGTGGCTTTGAGGAGGAGGCTTTTCCTCGAAGTGGCGCAGCTAGCAGGTAGCTGTGAGTAGGTGTGGTGGAAGTGTTGGGAGAGGAGGAAGGTGAGCAGCGCAGGTGTTGTGGGTGTGCCCTAGGCAGGTGTCGGCAATGTTTGCAGCACTGAGTCGTGGCCTGGGAGCCCTGGGTGGTGGGGGAGTGGCTTTATGAGGGTGGTCCTGCTAGGAGTAAAGTGTGAGCAGGCGTGGTGCAAGTTTTGGGAGGGGAGGAATGTGAGCCTGGTGGGTGTTGTGGGGCTGCGGCAGGAATGGAGCCGCAAGCTTTGCTTGCGCAGTGCTCCTCTGTGGGAGGCCTGTGTGGTGGGCTGGGCGTTTGATGAGGATGGCACTGGTGAGAGTAGGAGTGGTGTAAAGTGTTGTGAGGGCAGGAAGGTGAGCAGGGCCCATGTTGTGGGGCTGCCCTAGGCAGGTGGAGGCAAGGTCAGCTTGTGCAGAGGTCTTGACGGTGAGTCCGTCCTGGTCGGGAAGCCCTTGAAGCAGGCTGGGACTGCGAGCAGTGAGGAGAGAGTAGAGCTGTTGTAGCTTTTGGGTAAGAGGCGGCCTGGAGAAAAGTGTCGGGCAGTAAGAAGGAGAGCAGGGCAGAAGTTGCAGAGGTGCCCTAGGCAGGTGGAGGCCAGCTTGGCTGGTGCAGAAGTCGTGACTTTGTGTCTCTAAGGGTGGGGAAGGTGCTGTAGCAAGCTAGCAGTCCCTGCAGTGTGGTGAGAGGAGGCATAGTGTAAGTGTTGTGAGGTCAGAAAGGCAAGTGTGACGTGCTGTGGGGCTGCCCTAGGCAGGTGGAGGCAAGGTCGGCTTGTGCAGAGGTCTTGACGGTGAGTCCGTCATGGTCGGGAAGCCCTTGAAGCAGGCTGGGACTGCGAGCAGTGAGGTGAGAGTAGGTGTGGTGTAAAGTGTTGTGAGGGCAGGAAGGTGAGCATGAGACATGTTGTGGGGCTGCCGCAGGCAGGTGGATGCCAGCTGTCTGTGTGAGCCTGTGTGAGTAGTCGTCTTTGCTTTGAGAGTGGCTTTGAGGAGGAGGCTTTTCCTCGAAGTGGCGCAGCTAGCAGGTAGCTGTGAGTAGGTGTGGTGGAAGTGTTGGGAGAGGAGGAAGGTGAGCAGCGCAGGTGTTGTGGGTGTGCCCTAGGCAGGTGTCGGCAATGTTTGCAGCACTGAGTCGTGGCCTGGGAGCCCTGGGTGGTGGGGGAGTGGCTTTATGAGGGTGGTCCTGCTAGGAGTAAAGTGTGAGCAGGCGTGGTGCAAGTTTTGGGAGGGGAGGAATGTGAGCCTGGTGGGTGTTGTGGGGCTGCGGCAGGAATGGAGCCGCAAGCTTTGCTTGCGCAGTGCTCCTCTGTGGGAGGCCTGTGTGGTGGGCTGGGCGTTTGATGAGGATGGCACTGGTGAGAGTAGGAGTGGTGTAAAGTGTTGTGAGGGCAGGAAGGTGAGCAGGGCCCATGTTGTGGGGCTGCCCTAGGCAGGTGGAGGCAAGGTCAGCTTGTGCAGAGGTCTTGATGGTGAGTCCGTCCTGGTCGGGAAGCCCTTGAAGCAGGCTGGGACTGCGAGCAGTGAGGAGAGAGTAGAGCTGTTGTAGCTTTTGGGTAAGAGGCGGCCTGGAGAAAAGTGTCGGGCAGTAAGAAGGAGAGCAGGGCAGAAGTTGCAGAGGTGCCCTAGGCAGGTGGAGGCCAGCCTGGCTGGTGCAGAAGTCGTGACTTTGTGTCTCTAAGGGTGGGGAAGGTGCTGTAGCAAGCTAGCAGTCCCTGCAGTGTGGTGAGAGGAGGCATAGTGTAAGTGTTGTGAGGTCAGAAAGGCAAGTGTGACGTGCTGTGGGGCTGCCCTAGGCAGGTGGAGGCAAGGTCGGCTTGTGCAGAGGTCTTGACGGTGAGTCCGTCATGGTCGGGAAGCCCTTGAAGCAGGCTGGGACTGCGAGCAGTGAGGTGAGAGTAGGTGTGGTGTAAAGTGTTGTGAGGGCAGGAAGGTGAGCATGAGACATGTTGTGGGGCTGCCGCAGGCAGGTGGATGCCAGCTGTCTGTGTGAGCCTGTGTGAGTAGTCGTCTTTGCTTTGAGAGTGGCTTTGAGGAGGAGGCTTTTCCTCGAAGTGGCGCAGCTAGCAGGTAGCTGTGAGTAGGTGTGGTGGAAGTGTTGGGAGAGGAGGAAGGTGAGCAGCGCAGGTGTTGTGGGTGTGCCCTAGGCAGGTGTCGGCAATGTTTGCAGCACTGAGTCGTGGCCTGGGAGCCCTGGGTGGTGGGGGAGTGGCTTTATGAGGGTGGTCCTGCTAGGAGTAAAGTGTGAGCAGGCGTGGTGCAAGTTTTGGGAGGGGAGGAATGTGAGCCTGGTGGGTGTTGTGGGGCTGCGGCAGGAATGGAGCCGCAAGCTTTGCTTGCGCAGTGCTCCTCTGTGGGAGGCCTGTGTGGTGGGCTGGGCGTTTGATGAGGATGGCACTGGTGAGAGTAGGAGTGGTGTAAAGTGTTGTGAGGGCAGGAAGGTGAGCAGGGCCCATGTTGTGGGGCTGCCCTAGGCAGGTGGAGGCAAGGTCAGCTTGTGCAGAGGTCTTGACGGTGAGTCCGTCCTGGTCGGGAAGCCCTTGAAGCAGGCTGGGACTGCGAGCAGTGAGGAGAGAGTAGAGCTGTTGTAGCTTTTGGGTAAGAGGCGGCCTGGAGAAAAGTGTCGGGCAGTAAGAAGGAGAGCAGGGCAGAAGTTGCAGAGGTGCCCTAGGCAGGTGGAGGCCAGCTTGGCTGGTGCAGAAGTCGTGACTTTGTGTCTCTAAGGGTGGGGAAGGTGCTGTAGCAAGCTAGCAGTCCCTGCAGTGTGGTGAGAGGAGGCATAGTGTAAGTGTTGTGAGGTCAGAAAGGCAAGTGTGACGTGCTGTGGGGCTGCCCTAGGCAGGTGGAGGCAAGGTCGGCTTGTGCAGAGGTCTTGACGGTGAGTCCGTCATGGTCGGGAAGCCCTTGAAGCAGGCTGGGACTGCGAGCAGTGAGGTGAGAGTAGGTGTGGTGTAAAGTGTTGTGAGGGCAGGAAGGTGAGCATGAGACATGTTGTGGGGCTGCCGCAGGCAGGTGGATGCCAGCTGTCTGTGTGAGCCTGTGTGAGTAGTCGTCTTTGCTTTGAGAGTGGCTTTGAGGAGGAGGCTTTTCCTCGAAGTGGCGCAGCTAGCAGGTAGCTGTGAGTAGGTGTGGTGGAAGTGTTGGGAGAGGAGGAAGGTGAGCAGCGCAGGTGTTGTGGGTGTGCCCTAGGCAGGTGTCGGCAATGTTTGCAGCACTGAGTCGTGGCCTGGGAGCCCTGGGTGGTGGGGGAGTGGCTTTATGAGGGTGGTCCTGCTAGGAGTAAAGTGTGAGCAGGCGTGGTGCAAGTTTTGGGAGGGGAGGAATGTGAGCCTGGTGGGTGTTGTGGGGCTGCGGCAGGAATGGAGCCGCAAGCTTTGCTTGCGCAGTGCTCCTCTGTGGGAGGCCTGTGTGGTGGGCTGGGCGTTTGATGAGGATGGCACTGGTGAGAGTAGGAGTGGTGTAAAGTGTTGTGAGGGCAGGAAGGTGAGCAGGGCCCATGTTGTGGGGCTGCCCTAGGCAGGTGGAGGCAAGGTCAGCTTGTGCAGAGGTCTTGATGGTGAGTCCGTCCTGGTCGGGAAGCCCTTGAAGCAGGCTGGGACTGCGAGCAGTGAGGAGAGAGTAGAGCTGTTGTAGCTTTTGGGTAAGAGGCGGCCTGGAGAAAAGTGTCGGGCAGTAAGAAGGAGAGCAGGGCAGAAGTTGCAGAGGTGCCCTAGGCAGGTGGAGGCCAGCCTGGCTGGTGCAGAAGTCGTGACTTTGTGTCTCTAAGGGTGGGGAAGGTGCTGTAGCAAGCTAGCAGTCCCTGCAGTGTGGTGAGAGGAGGCATAGTGTAAGTGTTGTGAGGTCAGAAAGGCAAGTGTGACGTGCTGTGGGGCTGCCCTAGGCAGGTGGAGGCAAGGTCGGCTTGTGCAGAGGTCTTGACGGTGAGTCCGTCATGGTCGGGAAGCCCTTGAAGCAGGCTGGGACTGCGAGCAGTGAGGTGAGAGTAGGTGTGGTGTAAAGTGTTGTGAGGGCAGGAAGGTGAGCATGAGACATGTTGTGGGGCTGCCGCAGGCAGGTGGATGCCAGCTGTCTGTGTGAGCCTGTGTGAGTAGTCGTCTTTGCTTTGAGAGTGGCTTTGAGGAGGAGGCTTTTCCTCGAAGTGGCGCAGCTAGCAGGTAGCTGTGAGTAGGTGTGGTGGAAGTGTTGGGAGAGGAGGAAGGTGAGCAGCGCAGGTGTTGTGGGTGTGCCCTAGGCAGGTGTCGGCAATGTTTGCAGCACTGAGTCGTGGCCTGGGAGCCCTGGGTGGTGGGGGAGTGGCTTTATGAGGGTGGTCCTGCTAGGAGTAAAGTGTGAGCAGGCGTGGTGCAAGTTTTGGGAGGGGAGGAATGTGAGCCTGGTGGGTGTTGTGGGGCTGCGGCAGGAATGGAGCCGCAAGCTTTGCTTGCGCAGTGCTCCTCTGTGGGAGGCCTGTGTGGTGGGCTGGGCGTTTGATGAGGATGGCACTGGTGAGAGTAGGAGTGGTGTAAAGTGTTGTGAGGGCAGGAAGGTGAGCAGGGCCCATGTTGTGGGGCTGCCCTAGGCAGGTGGAGGCAAGGTCAGCTTGTGCAGAGGTCTTGACGGTGAGTCCGTCCTGGTCGGGAAGCCCTTGAAGCAGGCTGGGACTGCGAGCAGTGAGGAGAGAGTAGAGCTGTTGTAGCTTTTGGGTAAGAGGCGGCCTGGAGAAAAGTGTCGGGCAGTAAGAAGGAGAGCAGGGCAGAAGTTGCAGAGGTGCCCTAGGCAGGTGGAGGCCAGCTTGGCTGGTGCAGAAGTCGTGACTTTGTGTCTCTAAGGGTGGGGAAGGTGCTGTAGCAAGCTAGCAGTCCCTGCAGTGTGGTGAGAGGAGGCATAGTGTAAGTGTTGTGAGGTCAGAAAGGCAAGTGTGACGTGCTGTGGGGCTGCCCTAGGCAGGTGGAGGCAAGGTCGGCTTGTGCAGAGGTCTTGACGGTGAGTCCGTCATGGTCGGGAAGCCCTTGAAGCAGGCTGGGACTGCGAGCAGTGAGGTGAGAGTAGGTGTGGTGTAAAGTGTTGTGAGGGCAGGAAGGTGAGCATGAGACATGTTGTGGGGCTGCCGCAGGCAGGTGGATGCCAGCTGTCTGTGTGAGCCTGTGTGAGTAGTCGTCTTTGCTTTGAGAGTGGCTTTGAGGAGGAGGCTTTTCCTCGAAGTGGCGCAGCTAGCAGGTAGCTGTGAGTAGGTGTGGTGGAAGTGTTGGGAGAGGAGGAAGGTGAGCAGCGCAGGTGTTGTGGGTGTGCCCTAGGCAGGTGTCGGCAATGTTTGCAGCACTGAGTCGTGGCCTGGGAGCCCTGGGTGGTGGGGGAGTGGCTTTATGAGGGTGGTCCTGCTAGGAGTAAAGTGTGAGCAGGCGTGGTGCAAGTTTTGGGAGGGGAGGAATGTGAGCCTGGTGGGTGTTGTGGGGCTGCGGCAGGAATGGAGCCGCAAGCTTTGCTTGCGCAGTGCTCCTCTGTGGGAGGCCTGTGTGGTGGGCTGGGCGTTTGATGAGGATGGCACTGGTGAGAGTAGGAGTGGTGTAAAGTGTTGTGAGGGCAGGAAGGTGAGCAGGGCCCATGTTGTGGGGCTGCCCTAGGCAGGTGGAGGCAAGGTCAGCTTGTGCAGAGGTCTTGACGGTGAGTCCGTCCTGGTCGGGAAGCCCTTGAAGCAGGCTGGGACTGCGAGCAGTGAGGAGAGAGTAGAGCTGTTGTAGCTTTTGGGTAAGAGGCGGCCTGGAGAAAAGTGTCGGGCAGTAAGAAGGAGAGCAGGGCAGAAGTTGCAGAGGTGCCCTAGGCAGGTGGAGGCCAGCCTGGCTGGTGCAGAAGTCGTGACTTTGTGTCTCTAAGGGTGGGGAAGGTGCTGTAGCAAGCTAGCAGTCCCTGCAGTGTGGTGAGAGGAGGCATAGTGTAAGTGTTGTGAGGTCAGAAAGGCAAGTGTGACGTGCTGTGGGGCTGCCCTAGGCAGGTGGAGGCAAGGTCGGCTTGTGCAGAGGTCTTGACGGTGAGTCCGTCATGGTCGGGAAGCCCTTGAAGCAGGCTGGGACTGCGAGCAGTGAGGTGAGAGTAGGTGTGGTGTAAAGTGTTGTGAGGGCAGGAAGGTGAGCATGAGACATGTTGTGGGGCTGCCGCAGGCAGGTGGATGCCAGCTGTCTGTGTGAGCCTGTGTGAGTAGTCGTCTTTGCTTTGAGAGTGGCTTTGAGGAGGAGGCTTTTCCTCGAAGTGGCGCAGCTAGCAGGTAGCTGTGAGTAGGTGTGGTGGAAGTGTTGGGAGAGGAGGAAGGTGAGCAGCGCAGGTGTTGTGGGTGTGCCCTAGGCAGGTGTCGGCAATGTTTGCAGCACTGAGTCGTGGCCTGGGAGCCCTGGGTGGTGGGGGAGTGGCTTTATGAGGGTGGTCCTGCTAGGAGTAAAGTGTGAGCAGGCGTGGTGCAAGTTTTGGGAGGGGAGGAATGTGAGCCTGGTGGGTGTTGTGGGGCTGCGGCAGGAATGGAGCCGCAAGCTTTGCTTGCGCAGTGCTCCTCTGTGGGAGGCCTGTGTGGTGGGCTGGGCGTTTGATGAGGATGGCACTGGTGAGAGTAGGAGTGGTGTAAAGTGTTGTGAGGGCAGGAAGGTGAGCAGGGCCCATGTTGTGGGGCTGCCCTAGGCAGGTGGAGGCAAGGTCAGCTTGTGCAGAGGTCTTGACGGTGAGTCCGTCCTGGTCGGGAAGCCCTTGAAGCAGGCTGGGACTGCGAGCAGTGAGGAGAGAGTAGAGCTGTTGTAGCTTTTGGGTAAGAGGCGGCCTGGAGAAAAGTGTCGGGCAGTAAGAAGGAGAGCAGGGCAGAAGTTGCAGAGGTGCCCTAGGCAGGTGGAGGCCAGCCTGGCTGGTGCAGAAGTCGTGACTTTGTGTCTCTAAGGGTGGGGAAGGTGCTGTAGCAAGCTAGCAGTCCCTGCAGTGTGGTGAGAGGAGGCATAGTGTAAGTGTTGTGAGGTCAGAAAGGCAAGTGTGACGTGCTGTGGGGCTGCCCTAGGCAGGTGGAGGCAAGGTCGGCTTGTGCAGAGGTCTTGACGGTGAGTCCGTCATGGTCGGGAAGCCCTTGAAGCAGGCTGGGACTGCGAGCAGTGAGGTGAGAGTAGGTGTGGTGTAAAGTGTTGTGAGGGCAGGAAGGTGAGCATGAGACATGTTGTGGGGCTGCCGCAGGCAGGTGGATGCCAGCTGTCTGTGTGAGCCTGTGTGAGTAGTCGTCTTTGCTTTGAGAGTGGCTTTGAGGAGGAGGCTTTTCCTCGAAGTGGCGCAGCTAGCAGGTAGCTGTGAGTAGGTGTGGTGGAAGTGTTGGGAGAGGAGGAAGGTGAGCAGCGCAGGTGTTGTGGGTGTGCCCTAGGCAGGTGTCGGCAATGTTTGCAGCACTGAGTCGTGGCCTGGGAGCCCTGGGTGGTGGGGGAGTGGCTTTATGAGGGTGGTCCTGCTAGGAGTAAAGTGTGAGCAGGCGTGGTGCAAGTTTTGGGAGGGGAGGAATGTGAGCCTGGTGGGTGTTGTGGGGCTGCGGCAGGAATGGAGCCGCAAGCTTTGCTTGCGCAGTGCTCCTCTGTGGGAGGCCTGTGTGGTGGGCTGGGCGTTTGATGAGGATGGCACTGGTGAGAGTAGGAGTGGTGTAAAGTGTTGTGAGGGCAGGAAGGTGAGCAGGGCCCATGTTGTGGGGCTGCCCTAGGCAGGTGGAGGCAAGGTCAGCTTGTGCAGAGGTCTTGACGGTGAGTCCGTCCTGGTCGGGAAGCCCTTGAAGCAGGCTGGGACTGCGAGCAGTGAGGAGAGAGTAGAGCTGTTGTAGCTTTTGGGTAAGAGGCGGCCTGGAGAAAAGTGTCGGGCAGTAAGAAGGAGAGCAGGGCAGAAGTTGCAGAGGTGCCCTAGGCAGGTGGAGGCCAGCCTGGCTGGTGCAGAAGTCGTGACTTTGTGTCTCTAAGGGTGGGGAAGGTGCTGTAGCAAGCTAGCAGTCCCTGCAGTGTGGTGAGAGGAGGCATAGTGTAAGTGTTGTGAGGTCAGAAAGGCAAGTGTGACGTGCTGTGGGGCTGCCCTAGGCAGGTGGAGGCAAGGCCGGCTTGTGCAGAGGTCTTGACGGTGAGTCCGTCATGGTCGGGAAGCCCTTGAAGCAGGCTGGGACTGCGAGCAGTGAGGTGAGAGTAGGTGTGGTGTAAAGTGTTGTGAGGGCAGGAAGGTGAGCATGAGACATGTTGTGGGGCTGCCGCAGGCAGGTGGATGCCAGCTGTCTGTGTGAGCCTGTGTGAGTAGTCGTCTTTGCTTTGAGAGTGGCTTTGAGGAGGAGGCTTTTCCTCGAAGTGGCGCAGCTAGCAGGTAGCTGTGAGTAGGTGTGGTGGAAGTGTTGGGAGAGGAGGAAGGTGAGCAGCGCAGGTGTTGTGGGTGTGCCCTAGGCAGGTGTCGGCAATGTTTGCAGCACTGAGTCGTGGCCTGGGAGCCCTGGGTGGTGGGGGAGTGGCTTTATGAGGGTGGTCCTGCTAGGAGTAAAGTGTGAGCAGGCGTGGTGCAAGTTTTGGGAGGGGAGGAATGTGAGCCTGGTGGGTGTTGTGGGGCTGCGGCAGGAATGGAGCCGCAAGCTTTGCTTGCGCAGTGCTCCTCTGTGGGAGGCCTGTGTGGTGGGCTGGGCGTTTGATGAGGATGGCACTGGTGAGAGTAGGAGTGGTGTAAAGTGTTGTGAGGGCAGGAAGGTGAGCAGGGCCCATGTTGTGGGGCTGCCCTAGGCAGGTGGAGGCAAGGTCAGCTTGTGCAGAGGTCTTGACGGTGAGTCCGTCCTGGTCGGGAAGCCCTTGAAGCAGGCTGGGACTGCGAGCAGTGAGGAGAGAGTAGAGCTGTTGTAGCTTTTGGGTAAGAGGCGGCCTGGAGAAAAGTGTCGGGCAGTAAGAAGGAGAGCAGGGCAGAAGTTGCAGAGGTGCCCTAGGCAGGTGGAGGCCAGCTTGGCTGGTGCAGAAGTCGTGACTTTGTGTCTCTAAGGGTGGGGAAGGTGCTGTAGCAAGCTAGCAGTCCCTGCAGTGTGGTGAGAGGAGGCATAGTGTAAGTGTTGTGAGGTCAGAAAGGCAAGTGTGACGTGCTGTGGGGCTGCCCTAGGCAGGTGGAGGCAAGGTCGGCTTGTGCAGAGGTCTTGACGGTGAGTCCGTCATGGTCGGGAAGCCCTTGAAGCAGGCTGGGACTGCGAGCAGTGAGGTGAGAGTAGGTGTGGTGTAAAGTGTTGTGAGGGCAGGAAGGTGAGCATGAGACATGTTGTGGGGCTGCCGCAGGCAGGTGGATGCCAGCTGTCTGTGTGAGCCTGTGTGAGTAGTCGTCTTTGCTTTGAGAGTGGCTTTGAGGAGGAGGCTTTTCCTCGAAGTGGCGCAGCTAGCAGGTAGCTGTGAGTAGGTGTGGTGGAAGTGTTGGGAGAGGAGGAAGGTGAGCAGCGCAGGTGTTGTGGGTGTGCCCTAGGCAGGTGTCGGCAATGTTTGCAGCACTGAGTCGTGGCCTGGGAGCCCTGGGTGGTGGGGGAGTGGCTTTATGAGGGTGGTCCTGCTAGGAGTAAAGTGTGAGCAGGCGTGGTGCAAGTTTTGGGAGGGGAGGAATGTGAGCCTGGTGGGTGTTGTGGGGCTGCGGCAGGAATGGAGCCGCAAGCTTTGCTTGCGCAGTGCTCCTCTGTGGGAGGCCTGTGTGGTGGGCTGGGCGTTTGATGAGGATGGCACTGGTGAGAGTAGGAGTGGTGTAAAGTGTTGTGAGGGCAGGAAGGTGAGCAGGGCCCATGTTGTGGGGCTGCCCTAGGCAGGTGGAGGCAAGGTCAGCTTGTGCAGAGGTCTTGACGGTGAGTCCGTCCTGGTCGGGAAGCCCTTGAAGCAGGCTGGGACTGCGAGCAGTGAGGAGAGAGTAGAGCTGTTGTAGCTTTTGGGTAAGAGGCGGCCTGGAGAAAAGTGTCGGGCAGTAAGAAGGAGAGCAGGGCAGAAGTTGCAGAGGTGCCCTAGGCAGGTGGAGGCCAGCTTGGCTGGTGCAGAAGTCGTGACTTTGTGTCTCTAAGGGTGGGGAAGGTGCTGTAGCAAGCTAGCAGTCCCTGCAGTGTGGTGAGAGGAGGCATAGTGTAAGTGTTGTGAGGTCAGAAAGGCAAGTGTGACGTGCTGTGGGGCTGCCCTAGGCAGGTGGAGGCAAGGTCGGCTTGTGCAGAGGTCTTGACGGTGAGTCCGTCATGGTCGGGAAGCCCTTGAAGCAGGCTGGGACTGCGAGCAGTGAGGTGAGAGTAGGTGTGGTGTAAAGTGTTGTGAGGGCAGGAAGGTGAGCATGAGACATGTTGTGGGGCTGCCGCAGGCAGGTGGATGCCAGCTGTCTGTGTGAGCCTGTGTGAGTAGTCGTCTTTGCTTTGAGAGTGGCTTTGAGGAGGAGGCTTTTCCTCGAAGTGGCGCAGCTAGCAGGTAGCTGTGAGTAGGTGTGGTGGAAGTGTTGGGAGAGGAGGAAGGTGAGCAGCGCAGGTGTTGTGGGTGTGCCCTAGGCAGGTGTCGGCAATGTTTGCAGCACTGAGTCGTGGCCTGGGAGCCCTGGGTGGTGGGGGAGTGGCTTTATGAGGGTGGTCCTGCTAGGAGTAAAGTGTGAGCAGGCGTGGTGCAAGTTTTGGGAGGGGAGGAATGTGAGCCTGGTGGGTGTTGTGGGGCTGCGGCAGGAATGGAGCCGCAAGCTTTGCTTGCGCAGTGCTCCTCTGTGGGAGGCCTGTGTGGTGGGCTGGGCGTTTGATGAGGATGGCACTGGTGAGAGTAGGAGTGGTGTAAAGTGTTGTGAGGGCAGGAAGGTGAGCAGGGCCCATGTTGTGGGGCTGCCCTAGGCAGGTGGAGGCAAGGTCAGCTTGTGCAGAGGTCTTGACGGTGAGTCCGTCCTGGTCGGGAAGCCCTTGAAGCAGGCTGGGACTGCGAGCAGTGAGGAGAGAGTAGAGCTGTTGTAGCTTTTGGGTAAGAGGCGGCCTGGAGAAAAGTGTCGGGCAGTAAGAAGGAGAGCAGGGCAGAAGTTGCAGAGGTGCCCTAGGCAGGTGGAGGCCAGCCTGGCTGGTGCAGAAGTCGTGACTTTGTGTCTCTAAGGGTGGGGAAGGTGCTGTAGCAAGCTAGCAGTCCCTGCAGTGTGGTGAGAGGAGGCATAGTGTAAGTGTTGTGAGGTCAGAAAGGCAAGTGTGACGTGCTGTGGGGCTGCCCTAGGCAGGTGGAGGCAAGGTCGGCTTGTGCAGAGGTCTTGACGGTGAGTCCGTCATGGTCGGGAAGCCCTTGAAGCAGGCTGGGACTGCGAGCAGTGAGGTGAGAGTAGGTGTGGTGTAAAGTGTTGTGAGGGCAGGAAGGTGAGCATGAGACATGTTGTGGGGCTGCCGCAGGCAGGTGGATGCCAGCTGTCTGTGTGAGCCTGTGTGAGTAGTCGTCTTTGCTTTGAGAGTGGCTTTGAGGAGGAGGCTTTTCCTCGAAGTGGCGCAGCTAGCAGGTAGCTGTGAGTAGGTGTGGTGGAAGTGTTGGGAGAGGAGGAAGGTGAGCAGCGCAGGTGTTGTGGGTGTGCCCTAGGCAGGTGTCGGCAATGTTTGCAGCACTGAGTCGTGGCCTGGGAGCCCTGGGTGGTGGGGGAGTGGCTTTATGAGGGTGGTCCTGCTAGGAGTAAAGTGTGAGCAGGCGTGGTGCAAGTTTTGGGAGGGGAGGAATGTGAGCCTGGTGGGTGTTGTGGGGCTGCGGCAGGAATGGAGCCGCAAGCTTTGCTTGCGCAGTGCTCCTCTGTGGGAGGCCTGTGTGGTGGGCTGGGCGTTTGATGAGGATGGCACTGGTGAGAGTAGGAGTGGTGTAAAGTGTTGTGAGGGCAGGAAGGTGAGCAGGGCCCATGTTGTGGGGCTGCCCTAGGCAGGTGGAGGCAAGGTCAGCTTGTGCAGAGGTCTTGACGGTGAGTCCGTCCTGGTCGGGAAGCCCTTGAAGCAGGCTGGGACTGCGAGCAGTGAGGAGAGAGTAGAGCTGTTGTAGCTTTTGGGTAAGAGGCGGCCTGGAGAAAAGTGTCGGGCAGTAAGAAGGAGAGCAGGGCAGAAGTTGCAGAGGTGCCCTAGGCAGGTGGAGGCCAGCCTGGCTGGTGCAGAAGTCGTGACTTTGTGTCTCTAAGGGTGGGGAAGGTGCTGTAGCAAGCTAGCAGTCCCTGCAGTGTGGTGAGAGGAGGCATAGTGTAAGTGTTGTGAGGTCAGAAAGGCAAGTGTGACGTGCTGTGGGGCTGCCCTAGGCAGGTGGAGGCAAGGCCGGCTTGTGCAGAGGTCTTGACGGTGAGTCCGTCATGGTCGGGAAGCCCTTGAAGCAGGCTGGGACTGCGAGCAGTGAGGTGAGAGTAGGTGTGGTGTAAAGTGTTGTGAGGGCAGGAAGGTGAGCATGAGACATGTTGTGGGGCTGCCGCAGGCAGGTGGATGCCAGCTGTCTGTGTGAGCCTGTGTGAGTAGTCGTCTTTGCTTTGAGAGTGGCTTTGAGGAGGAGGCTTTTCCTCGAAGTGGCGCAGCTAGCAGGTAGCTGTGAGTAGGTGTGGTGGAAGTGTTGGGAGAGGAGGAAGGTGAGCAGCGCAGGTGTTGTGGGTGTGCCCTAGGCAGGTGTCGGCAATGTTTGCAGCACTGAGTCGTGGCCTGGGAGCCCTGGGTGGTGGGGGAGTGGCTTTATGAGGGTGGTCCTGCTAGGAGTAAAGTGTGAGCAGGCGTGGTGCAAGTTTTGGGAGGGGAGGAATGTGAGCCTGGTGGGTGTTGTGGGGCTGCGGCAGGAATGGAGCCGCAAGCTTTGCTTGCGCAGTGCTCCTCTGTGGGAGGCCTGTGTGGTGGGCTGGGCGTTTGATGAGGATGGCACTGGTGAGAGTAGGAGTGGTGTAAAGTGTTGTGAGGGCAGGAAGGTGAGCAGGGCCCATGTTGTGGGGCTGCCCTAGGCAGGTGGAGGCAAGGTCAGCTTGTGCAGAGGTCTTGACGGTGAGTCCGTCCTGGTCGGGAAGCCCTTGAAGCAGGCTGGGACTGCGAGCAGTGAGGAGAGAGTAGAGCTGTTGTAGCTTTTGGGTAAGAGGCGGCCTGGAGAAAAGTGTCGGGCAGTAAGAAGGAGAGCAGGGCAGAAGTTGCAGAGGTGCCCTAGGCAGGTGGAGGCCAGCTTGGCTGGTGCAGAAGTCGTGACTTTGTGTCTCTAAGGGTGGGGAAGGTGCTGTAGCAAGCTAGCAGTCCCTGCAGTGTGGTGAGAGGAGGCATAGTGTAAGTGTTGTGAGGTCAGAAAGGCAAGTGTGACGTGCTGTGGGGCTGCCCTAGGCAGGTGGAGGCAAGGTCGGCTTGTGCAGAGGTCTTGACGGTGAGTCCGTCATGGTCGGGAAGCCCTTGAAGCAGGCTGGGACTGCGAGCAGTGAGGTGAGAGTAGGTGTGGTGTAAAGTGTTGTGAGGGCAGGAAGGTGAGCATGAGACATGTTGTGGGGCTGCCGCAGGCAGGTGGATGCCAGCTGTCTGTGTGAGCCTGTGTGAGTAGTCGTCTTTGCTTTGAGAGTGGCTTTGAGGAGGAGGCTTTTCCTCGAAGTGGCGCAGCTAGCAGGTAGCTGTGAGTAGGTGTGGTGGAAGTGTTGGGAGAGGAGGAAGGTGAGCAGCGCAGGTGTTGTGGGTGTGCCCTAGGCAGGTGTCGGCAATGTTTGCAGCACTGAGTCGTGGCCTGGGAGCCCTGGGTGGTGGGGGAGTGGCTTTATGAGGGTGGTCCTGCTAGGAGTAAAGTGTGAGCAGGCGTGGTGCAAGTTTTGGGAGGGGAGGAATGTGAGCCTGGTGGGTGTTGTGGGGCTGCGGCAGGAATGGAGCCGCAAGCTTTGCTTGCGCAGTGCTCCTCTGTGGGAGGCCTGTGTGGTGGGCTGGGCGTTTGATGAGGATGGCACTGGTGAGAGTAGGAGTGGTGTAAAGTGTTGTGAGGGCAGGAAGGTGAGCAGGGCCCATGTTGTGGGGCTGCCCTAGGCAGGTGGAGGCAAGGTCAGCTTGTGCAGAGGTCTTGACGGTGAGTCCGTCCTGGTCGGGAAGCCCTTGAAGCAGGCTGGGACTGCGAGCAGTGAGGAGAGAGTAGAGCTGTTGTAGCTTTTGGGTAAGAGGCGGCCTGGAGAAAAGTGTCGGGCAGTAAGAAGGAGAGCAGGGCAGAAGTTGCAGAGGTGCCCTAGGCAGGTGGAGGCCAGCTTGGCTGGTGCAGAAGTCGTGACTTTGTGTCTCTAAGGGTGGGGAAGGTGCTGTAGCAAGCTAGCAGTCCCTGCAGTGTGGTGAGAGGAGGCATAGTGTAAGTGTTGTGAGGTCAGAAAGGCAAGTGTGACGTGCTGTGGGGCTGCCCTAGGCAGGTGGAGGCAAGGTCGGCTTGTGCAGAGGTCTTGACGGTGAGTCCGTCATGGTCGGGAAGCCCTTGAAGCAGGCTGGGACTGCGAGCAGTGAGGTGAGAGTAGGTGTGGTGTAAAGTGTTGTGAGGGCAGGAAGGTGAGCATGAGACATGTTGTGGGGCTGCCGCAGGCAGGTGGATGCCAGCTGTCTGTGTGAGCCTGTGTGAGTAGTCGTCTTTGCTTTGAGAGTGGCTTTGAGGAGGAGGCTTTTCCTCGAAGTGGCGCAGCTAGCAGGTAGCTGTGAGTAGGTGTGGTGGAAGTGTTGGGAGAGGAGGAAGGTGAGCAGCGCAGGTGTTGTGGGTGTGCCCTAGGCAGGTGTCGGCAATGTTTGCAGCACTGAGTCGTGGCCTGGGAGCCCTGGGTGGTGGGGGAGTGGCTTTATGAGGGTGGTCCTGCTAGGAGTAAAGTGTGAGCAGGCGTGGTGCAAGTTTTGGGAGGGGAGGAATGTGAGCCTGGTGGGTGTTGTGGGGCTGCGGCAGGAATGGAGCCGCAAGCTTTGCTTGCGCAGTGCTCCTCTGTGGGAGGCCTGTGTGGTGGGCTGGGCGTTTGATGAGGATGGCACTGGTGAGAGTAGGAGTGGTGTAAAGTGTTGTGAGGGCAGGAAGGTGAGCAGGGCCCATGTTGTGGGGCTGCCCTAGGCAGGTGGAGGCAAGGTCAGCTTGTGCAGAGGTCTTGATGGTGAGTCCGTCCTGGTCGGGAAGCCCTTGAAGCAGGCTGGGACTGCGAGCAGTGAGGAGAGAGTAGAGCTGTTGTAGCTTTTGGGTAAGAGGCGGCCTGGAGAAAAGTGTCGGGCAGTAAGAAGGAGAGCAGGGCAGAAGTTGCAGAGGTGCCCTAGGCAGGTGGAGGCCAGCCTGGCTGGTGCAGAAGTCGTGACTTTGTGTCTCTAAGGGTGGGGAAGGTGCTGTAGCAAGCTAGCAGTCCCTGCAGTGTGGTGAGAGGAGGCATAGTGTAAGTGTTGTGAGGTCAGAAAGGCAAGTGTGACGTGCTGTGGGGCTGCCCTAGGCAGGTGGAGGCAAGGTCGGCTTGTGCAGAGGTCTTGACGGTGAGTCCGTCATGGTCGGGAAGCCCTTGAAGCAGGCTGGGACTGCGAGCAGTGAGGTGAGAGTAGGTGTGGTGTAAAGTGTTGTGAGGGCAGGAAGGTGAGCATGAGACATGTTGTGGGGCTGCCGCAGGCAGGTGGATGCCAGCTGTCTGTGTGAGCCTGTGTGAGTAGTCGTCTTTGCTTTGAGAGTGGCTTTGAGGAGGAGGCTTTTCCTCGAAGTGGCGCAGCTAGCAGGTAGCTGTGAGTAGGTGTGGTGGAAGTGTTGGGAGAGGAGGAAGGTGAGCAGCGCAGGTGTTGTGGGTGTGCCCTAGGCAGGTGTCGGCAATGTTTGCAGCACTGAGTCGTGGCCTGGGAGCCCTGGGTGGTGGGGGAGTGGCTTTATGAGGGTGGTCCTGCTAGGAGTAAAGTGTGAGCAGGCGTGGTGCAAGTTTTGGGAGGGGAGGAATGTGAGCCTGGTGGGTGTTGTGGGGCTGCGGCAGGAATGGAGCCGCAAGCTTTGCTTGCGCAGTGCTCCTCTGTGGGAGGCCTGTGTGGTGGGCTGGGCGTTTGATGAGGATGGCACTGGTGAGAGTAGGAGTGGTGTAAAGTGTTGTGAGGGCAGGAAGGTGAGCAGGGCCCATGTTGTGGGGCTGCCCTAGGCAGGTGGAGGCAAGGTCAGCTTGTGCAGAGGTCTTGACGGTGAGTCCGTCCTGGTCGGGAAGCCCTTGAAGCAGGCTGGGACTGCGAGCAGTGAGGAGAGAGTAGAGCTGTTGTAGCTTTTGGGTAAGAGGCGGCCTGGAGAAAAGTGTCGGGCAGTAAGAAGGAGAGCAGGGCAGAAGTTGCAGAGGTGCCCTAGGCAGGTGGAGGCCAGCTTGGCTGGTGCAGAAGTCGTGACTTTGTGTCTCTAAGGGTGGGGAAGGTGCTGTAGCAAGCTAGCAGTCCCTGCAGTGTGGTGAGAGGAGGCATAGTGTAAGTGTTGTGAGGTCAGAAAGGCAAGTGTGACGTGCTGTGGGGCTGCCCTAGGCAGGTGGAGGCAAGGTCGGCTTGTGCAGAGGTCTTGACGGTGAGTCCGTCATGGTCGGGAAGCCCTTGAAGCAGGCTGGGACTGCGAGCAGTGAGGTGAGAGTAGGTGTGGTGTAAAGTGTTGTGAGGGCAGGAAGGTGAGCATGAGACATGTTGTGGGGCTGCCGCAGGCAGGTGGATGCCAGCTGTCTGTGTGAGCCTGTGTGAGTAGTCGTCTTTGCTTTGAGAGTGGCTTTGAGGAGGAGGCTTTTCCTCGAAGTGGCGCAGCTAGCAGGTAGCTGTGAGTAGGTGTGGTGGAAGTGTTGGGAGAGGAGGAAGGTGAGCAGCGCAGGTGTTGTGGGTGTGCCCTAGGCAGGTGTCGGCAATGTTTGCAGCACTGAGTCGTGGCCTGGGAGCCCTGGGTGGTGGGGGAGTGGCTTTATGAGGGTGGTCCTGCTAGGAGTAAAGTGTGAGCAGGCGTGGTGCAAGTTTTGGGAGGGGAGGAATGTGAGCCTGGTGGGTGTTGTGGGGCTGCGGCAGGAATGGAGCCGCAAGCTTTGCTTGCGCAGTGCTCCTCTGTGGGAGGCCTGTGTGGTGGGCTGGGCGTTTGATGAGGATGGCACTGGTGAGAGTAGGAGTGGTGTAAAGTGTTGTGAGGGCAGGAAGGTGAGCAGGGCCCATGTTGTGGGGCTGCCCTAGGCAGGTGGAGGCAAGGTCAGCTTGTGCAGAGGTCTTGACGGTGAGTCCGTCCTGGTCGGGAAGCCCTTGAAGCAGGCTGGGACTGCGAGCAGTGAGGAGAGAGTAGAGCTGTTGTAGCTTTTGGGTAAGAGGCGGCCTGGAGAAAAGTGCCGGGCAGTAAGAAGGAGAGCAGGGCAGAAGTTGCAGAGGTGCCCTAGGCAGGTGGAGGCCAGCTTGGCTGGTGCAGAAGTCGTGACTTTGTGTCTCTAAGGGTGGGGAAGGTGCTGTAGCAAGCTAGCAGTCCCTGCAGTGTGGTGAGAGGAGGCATAGTGTAAGTGTTGTGAGGTCAGAAAGGCAAGTGTGACGTGCTGTGGGGCTGCCCTAGGCAGGTGGAGGCAAGGTCGGCTTGTGCAGAGGTCTTGACGGTGAGTCCGTCATGGTCGGGAAGCCCTTGAAGCAGGCTGGGACTGCGAGCAGTGAGGTGAGAGTAGGTGTGGTGTAAAGTGTTGTGAGGGCAGGAAGGTGAGCATGAGACATGTTGTGGGGCTGCCGCAGGCAGGTGGATGCCAGCTGTCTGTGTGAGCCTGTGTGAGTAGTCGTCTTTGCTTTGAGAGTGGCTTTGAGGAGGAGGCTTTTCCTCGAAGTGGCGCAGCTAGCAGGTAGCTGTGAGTAGGTGTGGTGGAAGTGTTGGGAGAGGAGGAAGGTGAGCAGCGCAGGTGTTGTGGGTGTGCCCTAGGCAGGTGTCGGCAATGTTTGCAGCACTGAGTCGTGGCCTGGGAGCCCTGGGTGGTGGGGGAGTGGCTTTATGAGGGTGGTCCTGCTAGGAGTAAAGTGTGAGCAGGCGTGGTGCAAGTTTTGTGAGGGGAGGAATGTGAGCCTGGTGGGTGTTGTGGGGCTGCGGCAGGAATGGAGCCGCAAGCTTTGCTTGCGCAGTGCTCCTCTGTGGGAGGCCTGTGTGGTGGGCTGGGCGTTTGATGAGGATGGCACTGGTGAGAGTAGGAGTGGTGTAAAGTGTTGTGAGGGCAGGAAGGTGAGCAGGGCCCATGTTGTGGGGCTGCCCTAGGCAGGTGGAGGCAAGGTCAGCTTGTGCAGAGGTCTTGACGGTGAGTCCGTCCTGGTCGGGAAGCCCTTGAAGCAGGCTGGGACTGCGAGCAGTGAGGAGAGAGTAGAGCTGTTGTAGCTTTTGGGTAAGAGGCGGCCTGGAGAAAAGTGTCGGGCAGTAAGAAGGAGAGCAGGGCAGAAGTTGCAGAGGTGCCCTAGGCAGGTGGAGGCCAGCCTGGCTGGTGCAGAAGTCGTGACTTTGTGTCTCTAAGGGTGGGGAAGGTGCTGTAGCAAGCTAGCAGTCCCTGCAGTGTGGTGAGAGGAGGCATAGTGTAAGTGTTGTGAGGTCAGAAAGGCAAGTGTGACGTGCTGTGGGGCTGCCCTAGGCAGGTGGAGGCAAGGTCGGCTTGTGCAGAGGTCTTGACGGTGAGTCCGTCATGGTCGGGAAGCCCTTGAAGCAGGCTGGGACTGCGAGCAGTGAGGTGAGAGTAGGTGTGGTGTAAAGTGTTGTGAGGGCAGGAAGGTGAGCATGAGACATGTTGTGGGGCTGCCGCAGGCAGGTGGATGCCAGCTGTCTGTGTGAGCCTGTGTGAGTAGTCGTCTTTGCTTTGAGAGTGGCTTTGAGGAGGAGGCTTTTCCTCGAAGTGGCGCAGCTAGCAGGTAGCTGTGAGTAGGTGTGGTGGAAGTGTTGGGAGAGGAGGAAGGTGAGCAGCGCAGGTGTTGTGGGTGTGCCCTAGGCAGGTGTCGGCAATGTTTGCAGCACTGAGTCGTGGCCTGGGAGCCCTGGGTGGTGGGGGAGTGGCTTTATGAGGGTGGTCCTGCTAGGAGTAAAGTGTGAGCAGGCGTGGTGCAAGTTTTGGGAGGGGAGGAATGTGAGCCTGGTGGGTGTTGTGGGGCTGCGGCAGGAATGGAGCCGCAAGCTTTGCTTGCGCAGTGCTCCTCTGTGGGAGGCCTGTGTGGTGGGCTGGGCGTTTGATGAGGATGGCACTGGTGAGAGTAGGAGTGGTGTAAAGTGTTGTGAGGGCAGGAAGGTGAGCAGGGCCCATGTTGTGGGGCTGCCCTAGGCAGGTGGAGGCAAGGTCAGCTTGTGCAGAGGTCTTGACGGTGAGTCCGTCCTGGTCGGGAAGCCCTTGAAGCAGGCTGGGACTGCGAGCAGTGAGGAGAGAGTAGAGCTGTTGTAGCTTTTGGGTAAGAGGCGGCCTGGAGAAAAGTGTCGGGCAGTAAGAAGGAGAGCAGGGCAGAAGTTGCAGAGGTGCCCTAGGCAGGTGGAGGCCAGCCTGGCTGGTGCAGAAGTCGTGACTTTGTGTCTCTAAGGGTGGGGAAGGTGCTGTAGCAAGCTAGCAGTCCCTGCAGTGTGGTGAGAGGAGGCATAGTGTAAGTGTTGTGAGGTCAGAAAGGCAAGTGTGACGTGCTGTGGGGCTGCCCTAGGCAGGTGGAGGCAAGGTCGGCTTGTGCAGAGGTCTTGACGGTGAGTCCGTCATGGTCGGGAAGCCCTTGAAGCAGGCTGGGACTGCGAGCAGTGAGGTGAGAGTAGGTGTGGTGTAAAGTGTTGTGAGGGCAGGAAGGTGAGCATGAGACATGTTGTGGGGCTGCCGCAGGCAGGTGGATGCCAGCTGTCTGTGTGAGCCTGTGTGAGTAGTCGTCTTTGCTTTGAGAGTGGCTTTGAGGAGGAGGCTTTTCCTCGAAGTGGCGCAGCTAGCAGGTAGCTGTGAGTAGGTGTGGTGGAAGTGTTGGGAGAGGAGGAAGGTGAGCAGCGCAGGTGTTGTGGGTGTGCCCTAGGCAGGTGTCGGCAATGTTTGCAGCACTGAGTCGTGGCCTGGGAGCCCTGGGTGGTGGGGGAGTGGCTTTATGAGGGTGGTCCTGCTAGGAGTAAAGTGTGAGCAGGCGTGGTGCAAGTTTTGGGAGGGGAGGAATGTGAGCCTGGTGGGTGTTGTGGGGCTGCGGCAGGAATGGAGCCGCAAGCTTTGCTTGCGCAGTGCTCCTCTGTGGGAGGCCTGTGTGGTGGGCTGGGCGTTTGATGAGGATGGCACTGGTGAGAGTAGGAGTGGTGTAAAGTGTTGTGAGGGCAGGAAGGTGAGCAGGGCCCATGTTGTGGGGCTGCCCTAGGCAGGTGGAGGCAAGGTCAGCTTGTGCAGAGGTCTTGACGGTGAGTCCGTCCTGGTCGGGAAGCCCTTGAAGCAGGCTGGGACTGCGAGCAGTGAGGAGAGAGTAGAGCTGTTGTAGCTTTTGGGTAAGAGGCGGCCTGGAGAAAAGTGTCGGGCAGTAAGAAGGAGAGCAGGGCAGAAGTTGCAGAGGTGCCCTAGGCAGGTGGAGGCCAGCCTGGCTGGTGCAGAAGTCGTGACTTTGTGTCTCTAAGGGTGGGGAAGGTGCTGTAGCAAGCTAGCAGTCCCTGCAGTGTGGTGAGAGGAGGCATAGTGTAAGTGTTGTGAGGTCAGAAAGGCAAGTGTGACGTGCTGTGGGGCTGCCCTAGGCAGGTGGAGGCAAGGTCGGCTTGTGCAGAGGTCTTGACGGTGAGTCCGTCATGGTCGGGAAGCCCTTGAAGCAGGCTGGGACTGCGAGCAGTGAGGTGAGAGTAGGTGTGGTGTAAAGTGTTGTGAGGGCAGGAAGGTGAGCATGAGACATGTTGTGGGGCTGCCGCAGGCAGGTGGATGCCAGCTGTCTGTGTGAGCCTGTGTGAGTAGTCGTCTTTGCTTTGAGAGTGGCTTTGAGGAGGAGGCTTTTCCTCGAAGTGGCGCAGCTAGCAGGTAGCTGTGAGTAGGTGTGGTGGAAGTGTTGGGAGAGGAGGAAGGTGAGCAGCGCAGGTGTTGTGGGTGTGCCCTAGGCAGGTGTCGGCAATGTTTGCAGCACTGAGTCGTGGCCTGGGAGCCCTGGGTGGTGGGGGAGTGGCTTTATGAGGGTGGTCCTGCTAGGAGTAAAGTGTGAGCAGGCGTGGTGCAAGTTTTGGGAGGGGAGGAATGTGAGCCTGGTGGGTGTTGTGGGGCTGCGGCAGGAATGGAGCCGCAAGCTTTGCTTGCGCAGTGCTCCTCTGTGGGAGGCCTGTGTGGTGGGCTGGGCGTTTGATGAGGATGGCACTGGTGAGAGTAGGAGTGGTGTAAAGTGTTGTGAGGGCAGGAAGGTGAGCAGGGCCCATGTTGTGGGGCTGCCCTAGGCAGGTGGAGGCAAGGTCAGCTTGTGCAGAGGTCTTGACGGTGAGTCCGTCCTGGTCGGGAAGCCCTTGAAGCAGGCTGGGACTGCGAGCAGTGAGGAGAGAGTAGAGCTGTTGTAGCTTTTGGGTAAGAGGCGGCCTGGAGAAAAGTGTCGGGCAGTAAGAAGGAGAGCAGGGCAGAAGTTGCAGAGGTGCCCTAGGCAGGTGGAGGCCAGCCTGGCTGGTGCAGAAGTCGTGACTTTGTGTCTCTAAGGGTGGGGAAGGTGCTGTAGCAAGCTAGCAGTCCCTGCAGTGTGGTGAGAGGAGGCATAGTGTAAGTGTTGTGAGGTCAGAAAGGCAAGTGTGACGTGCTGTGGGGCTGCCCTAGGCAGGTGGAGGCAAGGTCGGCTTGTGCAGAGGTCTTGACGGTGAGTCCGTCCTGGTCGGGAAGCCCTTGAAGCAGGCTGGGACTGCGAGCAGTGAGGTGAGAGTAGGTGTGGTGTAAAGTGTTGTGAGGGCAGGAAGGTGAGCATGAGACATGTTGTGGGGCTGCCGCAGGCAGGTGGATGCCAGCTGTCTGTGTGAGCCTGTGTGAGTAGTCGTCTTTGCTTTGAGAGTGGCTTTGAGGAGGAGGCTTTTCCTCGAAGTGGCGCAGCTAGCAGGTAGCTGTGAGTAGGTGTGGTGGAAGTGTTGGGAGAGGAGGAAGGTGAGCAGCGCAGGTGTTGTGGGTGTGCCCTAGGCAGGTGTCGGCAATGTTTGCAGCACTGAGTCGTGGCCTGGGAGCCCTGGGTGGTGGGGGAGCGGCTTTATGAAGGTGGTCCTGCTAGGAGTAAAGTGTGAGCAGGCGTGGTGCAAGTTTTGGGAGGGGAGGAATGTGAGCCTGGTGGGTGTTGTGGGGCTGCGGCAGGAATGGAGCCGCAAGCTTTGCTTGCGCAGTGCTCCTCTGTGGGAGGCCTGTGTGGTGGGCTGGGCGTTTGATGAGGATGGCACTGGTGAGAGTAGGAGTGGTGTAAAGTGTTGTGAGGGCAGGAAGGTGAGCAGGGCCCATGTTGTGGGGCTGCCCTAGGCAGGTGGAGGCAAGGTCAGCTTGTGCAGAGGTCTTGACGGTGAGTCCGTCCTGGTCGGGAAGCCCTTGAAGCAGGCTGGGACTGCGAGCAGTGAGGAGAGAGTAGAGCTGTTGTAGCTTTTGGGTAAGAGGCGGCCTGGAGAAAAGTGTCGGGCAGTAAGAAGGAGAGCAGGGCAGAAGTTGCAGAGGTGCCCTAGGCAGGTGGAGGCCAGCCTGGCTGGTGCAGAAGTCGTGACTTTGTGTCTCTAAGGGTGGGGAAGGTGCTGTAGCAAGCTAGCAGTCCCTGCAGTGTGGTGAGAGGAGGCATAGTGTAAGTGTTGTGAGGTCAGAAAGGCAAGTGTGACGTGCTGTGGGGCTGCCCTAGGCAGGTGGAGGCAAGGTCGGCTTGTGCAGAGGTCTTGACGGTGAGTCCGTCATGGTCGGGAAGCCCTTGAAGCAGGCTGGGACTGCGAGCAGTGAGGTGAGAGTAGGTGTGGTGTAAAGTGTTGTGAGGGCAGGAAGGTGAGCATGAGACATGTTGTGGGGCTGCCGCAGGCAGGTGGATGCCAGCTGTCTGTGTGAGCCTGTGTGAGTAGTCGTCTTTGCTTTGAGAGTGGCTTTGAGGAGGAGGCTTTTCCTCGAAGTGGCGCAGCTAGCAGGTAGCTGTGAGTAGGTGTGGTGGAAGTGTTGGGAGAGGAGGAAGGTGAGCAGCGCAGGTGTTGTGGGTGTGCCCTAGGCAGGTGTCGGCAATGTTTGCAGCACTGAGTCGTGGCCTGGGAGCCCTGGGTGGTGGGGGAGTGGCTTTATGAGGGTGGTCCTGCTAGGAGTAAAGTGTGAGCAGGCGTGGTGCAAGTTTTGGGAGGGGAGGAATGTGAGCCTGGTGGGTGTTGTGGGGCTGCGGCAGGAATGGAGCCGCAAGCTTTGCTTGCGCAGTGCTCCTCTGTGGGAGGCCTGTGTGGTGGGCTGGGCGTTTGATGAGGATGGCACTGGTGAGAGTAGGAGTGGTGTAAAGTGTTGTGAGGGCAGGAAGGTGAGCAGGGCCCATGTTGTGGGGCTGCCCTAGGCAGGTGGAGGCAAGGTCAGCTTGTGCAGAGGTCTTGACGGTGAGTCCGTCCTGGTCGGGAAGCCCTTGAAGCAGGCTGGGACTGCGAGCAGTGAGGAGAGAGTAGAGCTGTTGTAGCTTTTGGGTAAGAGGCGGCCTGGAGAAAAGTGTCGGGCAGTAAGAAGGAGAGCAGGGCAGAAGTTGCAGAGGTGCCCTAGGCAGGTGGAGGCCAGCCTGGCTGGTGCAGAAGTCGTGACTTTGTGTCTCTAAGGGTGGGGAAGGTGCTGTAGCAAGCTAGCAGTCCCTGCAGTGTGGTGAGAGGAGGCATAGTGTAAGTGTTGTGAGGTCAGAAAGGCAAGTGTGACGTGCTGTGGGGCTGCCCTAGGCAGGTGGAGGCAAGGTCGGCTTGTGCAGAGGTCTTGACGGTGAGTCCGTCATGGTCGGGAAGCCCTTGAAGCAGGCTGGGACTGCGAGCAGTGAGGTGAGAGTAGGTGTGGTGTAAAGTGTTGTGAGGGCAGGAAGGTGAGCATGAGACATGTTGTGGGGCTGCCGCAGGCAGGTGGATGCCAGCTGTCTGTGTGAGCCTGTGTGAGTAGTCGTCTTTGCTTTGAGAGTGGCTTTGAGGAGGAGGCTTTTCCTCGAAGTGGCGCAGCTAGCAGGTAGCTGTGAGTAGGTGTGGTGGAAGTGTTGGGAGAGGAGGAAGGTGAGCAGCGCAGGTGTTGTGGGTGTGCCCTAGGCAGGTGTCGGCAATGTTTGCAGCACTGAGTCGTGGCCTGGGAGCCCTGGGTGGTGGGGGAGCGGCTTTATGAGGGTGGTCCTGCTAGGAGTAAAGTGTGAGCAGGCGTGGTGCAAGTTTTGGGAGGGGAGGAATGTGAGCCTGGTGGGTGTTGTGGGGCTGCGGCAGGAATGGAGCCGCAAGCTTTGCTTGCGCAGTGCTCCTCTGTGGGAGGCCTGTGTGGTGGGCTGGGCGTTTGATGAGGATGGCACTGGTGAGAGTAGGAGTGGTGTAAAGTGTTGTGAGGGCAGGAAGGTGAGCAGGGCCCATGTTGTGGGGCTGCCCTAGGCAGGTGGAGGCAAGGTCAGCTTGTGCAGAGGTCTTGACGGTGAGTCCGTCCTGGTCGGGAAGCCCTTGAAGCAGGCTGGGACTGCGAGCAGTGAGGAGAGAGTAGAGCTGTTGTAGCTTTTGGGTAAGAGGCGGCCTGGAGAAAAGTGTCGGGCAGTAAGAAGGAGAGCAGGGCAGAAGTTGCAGAGGTGCCCTAGGCAGGTGGAGGCCAGCCTGGCTGGTGCAGAAGTCGTGACTTTGTGTCTCTAAGGGTGGGGAAGGTGCTGTAGCAAGCTAGCAGTCCCTGCAGTGTGGTGAGAGGAGGCATAGTGTAAGTGTTGTGAGGTCAGAAAGGCAAGTGTGACGTGCTGTGGGGCTGCCCTAGGCAGGTGGAGGCAAGGTCGGCTTGTGCAGAGGTCTTGACGGTGAGTCCGTCATGGTCGGGAAGCCCTTGAAGCAGGCTGGGACTGCGAGCAGTGAGGTGAGAGTAGGTGTGGTGTAAAGTGTTGTGAGGGCAGGAAGGTGAGCATGAGACATGTTGTGGGGCTGCCGCAGGCAGGTGGATGCCAGCTGTCTGTGTGAGCCTGTGTGAGTAGTCGTCTTTGCTTTGAGAGTGGCTTTGAGGAGGAGGCTTTTCCTCGAAGTGGCGCAGCTAGCAGGTAGCTGTGAGTAGGTGTGGTGGAAGTGTTGGGAGAGGAGGAAGGTGAGCAGCGCAGGTGTTGTGGGTGTGCCCTAGGCAGGTGTCGGCAATGTTTGCAGCACTGAGTCGTGGCCTGGGAGCCCTGGGTGGTGGGGGAGTGGCTTTATGAGGGTGGTCCTGCTAGGAGTAAAGTGTGAGCAGGCGTGGTGCAAGTTTTGGGAGGGGAGGAATGTGAGCCTGGTGGGTGTTGTGGGGCTGCGGCAGGAATGGAGCCGCAAGCTTTGCTTGCGCAGTGCTCCTCTGTGGGAGGCCTGTGTGGTGGGCTGGGCGTTTGATGAGGATGGCACTGGTGAGAGTAGGAGTGGTGTAAAGTGTTGTGAGGGCAGGAAGGTGAGCAGGGCCCATGTTGTGGGGCTGCCCTAGGCAGGTGGAGGCAAGGTCAGCTTGTGCAGAGGTCTTGACGGTGAGTCCGTCCTGGTCGGGAAGCCCTTGAAGCAGGCTGGGACTGCGAGCAGTGAGGAGAGAGTAGAGCTGTTGTAGCTTTTGGGTAAGAGGCGGCCTGGAGAAAAGTGTCGGGCAGTAAGAAGGAGAGCAGGGCAGAAGTTGCAGAGGTGCCCTAGGCAGGTGGAGGCCAGCCTGGCTGGTGCAGAAGTCGTGACTTTGTGTCTCTAAGGGTGGGGAAGGTGCTGTAGCAAGCTAGCAGTCCCTGCAGTGTGGTGAGAGGAGGCATAGTGTAAGTGTTGTGAGGTCAGAAAGGCAAGTGTGACGTGCTGTGGGGCTGCCCTAGGCAGGTGGAGGCAAGGTCGGCTTGTGCAGAGGTCTTGACGGTGAGTCCGTCATGGTCGGGAAGCCCTTGAAGCAGGCTGGGACTGCGAGCAGTGAGGTGAGAGTAGGTGTGGTGTAAAGTGTTGTGAGGGCAGGAAGGTGAGCATGAGACATGTTGTGGGGCTGCCGCAGGCAGGTGGATGCCAGCTGTCTGTGTGAGCCTGTGTGAGTAGTCGTCTTTGCTTTGAGAGTGGCTTTGAGGAGGAGGCTTTTCCTCGAAGTGGCGCAGCTAGCAGGTAGCTGTGAGTAGGTGTGGTGGAAGTGTTGGGAGAGGAGGAAGGTGAGCAGCGCAGGTGTTGTGGGTGTGCCCTAGGCAGGTGTCGGCAATGTTTGCAGCACTGAGTCGTGGCCTGGGAGCCCTGGGTGGTGGGGGAGTGGCTTTATGAGGGTGGTCCTGCTAGGAGTAAAGTGTGAGCAGGCGTGGTGCAAGTTTTGGGAGGGGAGGAATGTGAGCCTGGTGGGTGTTGTGGGGCTGCGGCAGGAATGGAGCCGCAAGCTTTGCTTGCGCAGTGCTCCTCTGTGGGAGGCCTGTGTGGTGGGCTGGGCGTTTGATGAGGATGGCACTGGTGAGAGTAGGAGTGGTGTAAAGTGTTGTGAGGGCAGGAAGGTGAGCAGGGCCCATGTTGTGGGGCTGCCCTAGGCAGGTGGAGGCAAGGTCAGCTTGTGCAGAGGTCTTGACGGTGAGTCCGTCCTGGTCGGGAAGCCCTTGAAGCAGGCTGGGACTGCGAGCAGTGAGGAGAGAGTAGAGCTGTTGTAGCTTTTGGGTAAGAGGCGGCCTGGAGAAAAGTGTCGGGCAGTAAGAAGGAGAGCAGGGCAGAAGTTGCAGAGGTGCCCTAGGCAGGTGGAGGCCAGCCTGGCTGGTGCAGAAGTCGTGACTTTGTGTCTCTAAGGGTGGGGAAGGTGCTGTAGCAAGCTAGCAGTCCCTGCAGTGTGGTGAGAGGAGGCATAGTGTAAGTGTTGTGAGGTCAGAAAGGCAAGTGTGACGTGCTGTGGGGCTGCCCTAGGCAGGTGGAGGCAAGGTCGGCTTGTGCAGAGGTCTTGACGGTGAGTCCGTCATGGTCGGGAAGCCCTTGAAGCAGGCTGGGACTGCGAGCAGTGAGGTGAGAGTAGGTGTGGTGTAAAGTGTTGTGAGGGCAGGAAGGTGAGCATGAGACATGTTGTGGGGCTGCCGCAGGCAGGTGGATGCCAGCTGTCTGTGTGAGCCTGTGTGAGTAGTCGTCTTTGCTTTGAGAGTGGCTTTGAGGAGGAGGCTTTTCCTCGAAGTGGCGCAGCTAGCAGGTAGCTGTGAGTAGGTGTGGTGGAAGTGTTGGGAGAGGAGGAAGGTGAGCAGCGCAGGTGTTGTGGGTGTGCCCTAGGCAGGTGTCGGCAATGTTTGCAGCACTGAGTCGTGGCCTGGGAGCCCTGGGTGGTGGGGGAGTGGCTTTATGAGGGTGGTCCTGCTAGGAGTAAAGTGTGAGCAGGCGTGGTGCAAGTTTTGGGAGGGGAGGAATGTGAGCCTGGTGGGTGTTGTGGGGCTGCGGCAGGAATGGAGCCGCAAGCTTTGCTTGCGCAGTGCTCCTCTGTGGGAGGCCTGTGTGGTGGGCTGGGCGTTTGATGAGGATGGCACTGGTGAGAGTAGGAGTGGTGTAAAGTGTTGTGAGGGCAGGAAGGTGAGCAGGGCCCATGTTGTGGGGCTGCCCTAGGCAGGTGGAGGCAAGGTCAGCTTGTGCAGAGGTCTTGACGGTGAGTCCGTCCTGGTCGGGAAGCCCTTGAAGCAGGCTGGGACTGCGAGCAGTGAGGAGAGAGTAGAGCTGTTGTAGCTTTTGGGTAAGAGGCGGCCTGGAGAAAAGTGTCGGGCAGTAAGAAGGAGAGCAGGGCAGAAGTTGCAGAGGTGCCCTAGGCAGGTGGAGGCCAGCCTGGCTGGTGCAGAAGTCGTGACTTTGTGTCTCTAAGGGTGGGGAAGGTGCTGTAGCAAGCTAGCAGTCCCTGCAGTGTGGTGAGAGGAGGCATAGTGTAAGTGTTGTGAGGTCAGAAAGGCAAGTGTGACGTGCTGTGGGGCTGCCCTAGGCAGGTGGAGGCAAGGTCGGCTTGTGCAGAGGTCTTGACGGTGAGTCCGTCATGGTCGGGAAGCCCTTGAAGCAGGCTGGGACTGCGAGCAGTGAGGTGAGAGTAGGTGTGGTGTAAAGTGTTGTGAGGGCAGGAAGGTGAGCATGAGACATGTTGTGGGGCTGCCGCAGGCAGGTGGATGCCAGCTGTCTGTGTGAGCCTGTGTGAGTAGTCGTCTTTGCTTTGAGAGTGGCTTTGAGGAGGAGGCTTTTCCTCGAAGTGGCGCAGCTAGCAGGTAGCTGTGAGTAGGTGTGGTGGAAGTGTTGGGAGAGGAGGAAGGTGAGCAGCGCAGGTGTTGTGGGTGTGCCCTAGGCAGGTGTCGGCAATGTTTGCAGCACTGAGTCGTGGCCTGGGAGCCCTGGGTGGTGGGGGAGTGGCTTTATGAGGGTGGTCCTGCTAGGAGTAAAGTGTGAGCAGGCGTGGTGCAAGTTTTGGGAGGGGAGGAATGTGAGCCTGGTGGGTGTTGTGGGGCTGCGGCAGGAATGGAGCCGCAAGCTTTGCTTGCGCAGTGCTCCTCTGTGGGAGGCCTGTGTGGTGGGCTGGGCGTTTGATGAGGATGGCACTGGTGAGAGTAGGAGTGGTGTAAAGTGTTGTGAGGGCAGGAAGGTGAGCAGGGCCCATGTTGTGGGGCTGCCCTAGGCAGGTGGAGGCAAGGTCAGCTTGTGCAGAGGTCTTGACGGTGAGTCCGTCCTGGTCGGGAAGCCCTTGAAGCAGGCTGGGACTGCGAGCAGTGAGGAGAGAGTAGAGCTGTTGTAGCTTTTGGGTAAGAGGCGGCCTGGAGAAAAGTGTCGGGCAGTAAGAAGGAGAGCAGGGCAGAAGTTGCAGAGGTGCCCTAGGCAGGTGGAGGCCAGCCTGGCTGGTGCAGAAGTCGTGACTTTGTGTCTCTAAGGGTGGGGAAGGTGCTGTAGCAAGCTAGCAGTCCCTGCAGTGTGGTGAGAGGAGGCATAGTGTAAGTGTTGTGAGGTCAGAAAGGCAAGTGTGACGTGCTGTGGGGCTGCCCTAGGCAGGTGGAGGCAAGGTCGGCTTGTGCAGAGGTCTTGACGGTGAGTCCGTCATGGTCGGGAAGCCCTTGAAGCAGGCTGGGACTGCGAGCAGTGAGGTGAGAGTAGGTGTGGTGTAAAGTGTTGTGAGGGCAGGAAGGTGAGCATGAGACATGTTGTGGGGCTGCCGCAGGCAGGTGGATGCCAGCTGTCTGTGTGAGCCTGTGTGAGTAGTCGTCTTTGCTTTGAGAGTGGCTTTGAGGAGGAGGCTTTTCCTCGAAGTGGCGCAGCTAGCAGGTAGCTGTGAGTAGGTGTGGTGGAAGTGTTGGGAGAGGAGGAAGGTGAGCAGCGCAGGTGTTGTGGGTGTGCCCTAGGCAGGTGTCGGCAATGTTTGCAGCACTGAGTCGTGGCCTGGGAGCCCTGGGTGGTGGGGGAGTGGCTTTATGAGGGTGGTCCTGCTAGGAGTAAAGTGTGAGCAGGCGTGGTGCAAGTTTTGGGAGGGGAGGAATGTGAGCCTGGTGGGTGTTGTGGGGCTGCGGCAGGAATGGAGCCGCAAGCTTTGCTTGCGCAGTGCTCCTCTGTGGGAGGCCTGTGTGGTGGGCTGGGCGTTTGATGAGGATGGCACTGGTGAGAGTAGGAGTGGTGTAAAGTGTTGTGAGGGCAGGAAGGTGAGCAGGGCCCATGTTGTGGGGCTGCCCTAGGCAGGTGGAGGCAAGGTCAGCTTGTGCAGAGGTCTTGACGGTGAGTCCGTCCTGGTCGGGAAGCCCTTGAAGCAGGCTGGGACTGCGAGCAGTGAGGAGAGAGTAGAGCTGTTGTAGCTTTTGGGTAAGAGGCGGCCTGGAGAAAAGTGTCGGGCAGTAAGAAGGAGAGCAGGGCAGAAGTTGCAGAGGTGCCCTAGGCAGGTGGAGGCCAGCCTGGCTGGTGCAGAAGTCGTGACTTTGTGTCTCTAAGGGTGGGGAAGGTGCTGTAGCAAGCTAGCAGTCCCTGCAGTGTGGTGAGAGGAGGCATAGTGTAAGTGTTGTGAGGTCAGAAAGGCAAGTGTGACGTGCTGTGGGGCTGCCCTAGGCAGGTGGAGGCAAGGTCGGCTTGTGCAGAGGTCTTGACGGTGAGTCCGTCATGGTCGGGAAGCCCTTGAAGCAGGCTGGGACTGCGAGCAGTGAGGTGAGAGTAGGTGTGGTGTAAAGTGTTGTGAGGGCAGGAAGGTGAGCATGAGACATGTTGTGGGGCTGCCGCAGGCAGGTGGATGCCAGCTGTCTGTGTGAGCCTGTGTGAGTAGTCGTCTTTGCTTTGAGAGTGGCTTTGAGGAGGAGGCTTTTCCTCGAAGTGGCGCAGCTAGCAGGTAGCTGTGAGTAGGTGTGGTGGAAGTGTTGGGAGAGGAGGAAGGTGAGCAGCGCAGGTGTTGTGGGTGTGCCCTAGGCAGGTGTCGGCAATGTTTGCAGCACTGAGTCGTGGCCTGGGAGCCCTGGGTGGTGGGGGAGTGGCTTTATGAGGGTGGTCCTGCTAGGAGTAAAGTGTGAGCAGGCGTGGTGCAAGTTTTGGGAGGGGAGGAATGTGAGCCTGGTGGGTGTTGTGGGGCTGCGGCAGGAATGGAGCCGCAAGCTTTGCTTGCGCAGTGCTCCTCTGTGGGAGGCCTGTGTGGTGGGCTGGGCGTTTGATGAGGATGGCACTGGTGAGAGTAGGAGTGGTGTAAAGTGTTGTGAGGGCAGGAAGGTGAGCAGGGCCCATGTTGTGGGGCTGCCCTAGGCAGGTGGAGGCAAGGTCAGCTTGTGCAGAGGTCTTGACGGTGAGTCCGTCCTGGTCGGGAAGCCCTTGAAGCAGGCTGGGACTGCGAGCAGTGAGGAGAGAGTAGAGCTGTTGTAGCTTTTGGGTAAGAGGCGGCCTGGAGAAAAGTGTCGGGCAGTAAGAAGGAGAGCAGGGCAGAAGTTGCAGAGGTGCCCTAGGCAGGTGGAGGCCAGCCTGGCTGGTGCAGAAGTCGTGACTTTGTGTCTCTAAGGGTGGGGAAGGTGCTGTAGCAAGCTAGCAGTCCCTGCAGTGTGGTGAGAGGAGGCATAGTGTAAGTGTTGTGAGGTCAGAAAGGCAAGTGTGACGTGCTGTGGGGCTGCCCTAGGCAGGTGGAGGCAAGGTCGGCTTGTGCAGAGGTCTTGACGGTGAGTCCGTCATGGTCGGGAAGCCCTTGAAGCAGGCTGGGACTGCGAGCAGTGAGGTGAGAGTAGGTGTGGTGTAAAGTGTTGTGAGGGCAGGAAGGTGAGCATGAGACATGTTGTGGGGCTGCCGCAGGCAGGTGGATGCCAGCTGTCTGTGTGAGCCTGTGTGAGTAGTCGTCTTTGCTTTGAGAGTGGCTTTGAGGAGGAGGCTTTTCCTCGAAGTGGCGCAGCTAGCAGGTAGCTGTGAGTAGGTGTGGTGGAAGTGTTGGGAGAGGAGGAAGGTGAGCAGCGCAGGTGTTGTGGGTGTGCCCTAGGCAGGTGTCGGCAATGTTTGCAGCACTGAGTCGTGGCCTGGGAGCCCTGGGTGGTGGGGGAGTGGCTTTATGAGGGTGGTCCTGCTAGGAGTAAAGTGTGAGCAGGCGTGGTGCAAGTTTTGGGAGGGGAGGAATGTGAGCCTGGTGGGTGTTGTGGGGCTGCGGCAGGAATGGAGCCGCAAGCTTTGCTTGCGCAGTGCTCCTCTGTGGGAGGCCTGTGTGGTGGGCTGGGCGTTTGATGAGGATGGCACTGGTGAGAGTAGGAGTGGTGTAAAGTGTTGTGAGGGCAGGAAGGTGAGCAGGGCCCATGTTGTGGGGCTGCCCTAGGCAGGTGGAGGCAAGGTCAGCTTGTGCAGAGGTCTTGACGGTGAGTCCGTCCTGGTCGGGAAGCCCTTGAAGCAGGCTGGGACTGCGAGCAGTGAGGAGAGAGTAGAGCTGTTGTAGCTTTTGGGTAAGAGGCGGCCTGGAGAAAAGTGTCGGGCAGTAAGAAGGAGAGCAGGGCAGAAGTTGCAGAGGTGCCCTAGGCAGGTGGAGGCCAGCCTGGCTGGTGCAGAAGTCGTGACTTTGTGTCTCTAAGGGTGGGGAAGGTGCTGTAGCAAGCTAGCAGTCCCTGCAGTGTGGTGAGAGGAGGCATAGTGTAAGTGTTGTGAGGTCAGAAAGGCAAGTGTGACGTGCTGTGGGGCTGCCCTAGGCAGGTGGAGGCAAGGTCGGCTTGTGCAGAGGTCTTGACGGTGAGTCCGTCCTGGTCGGGAAGCCCTTGAAGCAGGCTGGGACTGCGAGCAGTGAGGTGAGAGTAGGTGTGGTGTAAAGTGTTGTGAGGGCAGGAAGGTGAGCATGAGACATGTTGTGGGGCTGCCGCAGGCAGGTGGATGCCAGCTGTCTGTGTGAGCCTGTGTGAGTAGTCGTCTTTGCTTTGAGAGTGGCTTTGAGGAGGAGGCTTTTCCTCGAAGTGGCGCAGCTAGCAGGTAGCTGTGAGTAGGTGTGGTGGAAGTGTTGGGAGAGGAGGAAGGTGAGCAGCGCAGGTGTTGTGGGTGTGCCCTAGGCAGGTGTCGGCAATGTTTGCAGCACTGAGTCGTGGCCTGGGAGCCCTGGGTGGTGGGGGAGTGGCTTTATGAGGGTGGTCCTGCTAGGAGTAAAGTGTGAGCAGGCGTGGTGCAAGTTTTGGGAGGGGAGGAATGTGAGCCTGGTGGGTGTTGTGGGGCTGCGGCAGGAATGGAGCCGCAAGCTTTGCTTGCGCAGTGCTCCTCTGTGGGAGGCCTGTGTGGTGGGCTGGGCGTTTGATGAGGATGGCACTGGTGAGAGTAGGAGTGGTGTAAAGTGTTGTGAGGGCAGGAAGGTGAGCAGGGCCCATGTTGTGGGGCTGCCCTAGGCAGGTGGAGGCAAGGTCAGCTTGTGCAGAGGTCTTGACGGTGAGTCCGTCCTGGTCGGGAAGCCCTTGAAGCAGGCTGGGACTGCGAGCAGTGAGGAGAGAGTAGAGCTGTTGTAGCTTTTGGGTAAGAGGCGGCCTGGAGAAAAGTGTCGGGCAGTAAGAAGGAGAGCAGGGCAGAAGTTGCAGAGGTGCCCTAGGCAGGTGGAGGCCAGCCTGGCTGGTGCAGAAGTCGTGACTTTGTGTCTCTAAGGGTGGGGAAGGTGCTGTAGCAAGCTAGCAGTCCCTGCAGTGTGGTGAGAGGAGGCATAGTGTAAGTGTTGTGAGGTCAGAAAGGCAAGTGTGACGTGCTGTGGGGCTGCCCTAGGCAGGTGGAGGCAAGGTCGGCTTGTGCAGAGGTCTTGACGGTGAGTCCGTCATGGTCGGGAAGCCCTTGAAGCAGGCTGGGACTGCGAGCAGTGAGGTGAGAGTAGGTGTGGTGTAAAGTGTTGTGAGGGCAGGAAGGTGAGCATGAGACATGTTGTGGGGCTGCCGCAGGCAGGTGGATGCCAGCTGTCTGTGTGAGCCTGTGTGAGTAGTCGTCTTTGCTTTGAGAGTGGCTTTGAGGAGGAGGCTTTTCCTCGAAGTGGCGCAGCTAGCAGGTAGCTGTGAGTAGGTGTGGTGGAAGTGTTGGGAGAGGAGGAAGGTGAGCAGCGCAGGTGTTGTGGGTGTGCCCTAGGCAGGTGTCGGCAATGTTTGCAGCACTGAGTCGTGGCCTGGGAGCCCTGGGTGGTGGGGGAGTGGCTTTATGAGGGTGGTCCTGCTAGGAGTAAAGTGTGAGCAGGCGTGGTGCAAGTTTTGGGAGGGGAGGAATGTGAGCCTGGTGGGTGTTGTGGGGCTGCGGCAGGAATGGAGCCGCAAGCTTTGCTTGCGCAGTGCTCCTCTGTGGGAGGCCTGTGTGGTGGGCTGGGCGTTTGATGAGGATGGCACTGGTGAGAGTAGGAGTGGTGTAAAGTGTTGTGAGGGCAGGAAGGTGAGCAGGGCCCATGTTGTGGGGCTGCCCTAGGCAGGTGGAGGCAAGGTCAGCTTGTGCAGAGGTCTTGACGGTGAGTCCGTCCTGGTCGGGAAGCCCTTGAAGCAGGCTGGGACTGCGAGCAGTGAGGAGAGAGTAGAGCTGTTGTAGCTTTTGGGTAAGAGGCGGCCTGGAGAAAAGTGTCGGGCAGTAAGAAGGAGAGCAGGGCAGAAGTTGCAGAGGTGCCCTAGGCAGGTGGAGGCCAGCCTGGCTGGTGCAGAAGTCGTGACTTTGTGTCTCTAAGGGTGGGGAAGGTGCTGTAGCAAGCTAGCAGTCCCTGCAGTGTGGTGAGAGGAGGCATAGTGTAAGTGTTGTGAGGTCAGAAAGGCAAGTGTGACGTGCTGTGGGGCTGCCCTAGGCAGGTGGAGGCAAGGTCGGCTTGTGCAGAGGTCTTGACGGTGAGTCCGTCATGGTCGGGAAGCCCTTGAAGCAGGCTGGGACTGCGAGCAGTGAGGTGAGAGTAGGTGTGGTGTAAAGTGTTGTGAGGGCAGGAAGGTGAGCATGAGACATGTTGTGGGGCTGCCGCAGGCAGGTGGATGCCAGCTGTCTGTGTGAGCCTGTGTGAGTAGTCGTCTTTGCTTTGAGAGTGGCTTTGAGGAGGAGGCTTTTCCTCGAAGTGGCGCAGCTAGCAGGTAGCTGTGAGTAGGTGTGGTGGAAGTGTTGGGAGAGGAGGAAGGTGAGCAGCGCAGGTGTTGTGGGTGTGCCCTAGGCAGGTGTCGGCAATGTTTGCAGCACTGAGTCGTGGCCTGGGAGCCCTGGGTGGTGGGGGAGTGGCTTTATGAGGGTGGTCCTGCTAGGAGTAAAGTGTGAGCAGGCGTGGTGCAAGTTTTGGGAGGGGAGGAATGTGAGCCTGGTGGGTGTTGTGGGGCTGCGGCAGGAATGGAGCCGCAAGCTTTGCTTGCGCAGTGCTCCTCTGTGGGAGGCCTGTGTGGTGGGCTGGGCGTTTGATGAGGATGGCACTGGTGAGAGTAGGAGTGGTGTAAAGTGTTGTGAGGGCAGGAAGGTGAGCAGGGCCCATGTTGTGGGGCTGCCCTAGGCAGGTGGAGGCAAGGTCAGCTTGTGCAGAGGTCTTGACGGTGAGTCCGTCCTGGTCGGGAAGCCCTTGAAGCAGGCTGGGACTGCGAGCAGTGAGGAGAGAGTAGAGCTGTTGTAGCTTTTGGGTAAGAGGCGGCCTGGAGAAAAGTGTCGGGCAGTAAGAAGGAGAGCAGGGCAGAAGTTGCAGAGGTGCCCTAGGCAGGTGGAGGCCAGCCTGGCTGGTGCAGAAGTCGTGACTTTGTGTCTCTAAGGGTGGGGAAGGTGCTGTAGCAAGCTAGCAGTCCCTGCAGTGTGGTGAGAGGAGGCATAGTGTAAGTGTTGTGAGGTCAGAAAGGCAAGTGTGACGTGCTGTGGGGCTGCCCTAGGCAGGTGGAGGCAAGGTCGGCTTGTGCAGAGGTCTTGACGGTGAGTCCGTCATGGTCGGGAAGCCCTTGAAGCAGGCTGGGACTGCGAGCAGTGAGGTGAGAGTAGGTGTGGTGTAAAGTGTTGTGAGGGCAGGAAGGTGAGCATGAGACATGTTGTGGGGCTGCCGCAGGCAGGTGGATGCCAGCTGTCTGTGTGAGCCTGTGTGAGTAGTCGTCTTTGCTTTGAGAGTGGCTTTGAGGAGGAGGCTTTTCCTCGAAGTGGCGCAGCTAGCAGGTAGCTGTGAGTAGGTGTGGTGGAAGTGTTGGGAGAGGAGGAAGGTGAGCAGCGCAGGTGTTGTGGGTGTGCCCTAGGCAGGTGTCGGCAATGTTTGCAGCACTGAGTCGTGGCCTGGGAGCCCTGGGTGGTGGGGGAGTGGCTTTATGAGGGTGGTCCTGCTAGGAGTAAAGTGTGAGCAGGCGTGGTGCAAGTTTTGGGAGGGGAGGAATGTGAGCCTGGTGGGTGTTGTGGGGCTGCGGCAGGAATGGAGCCGCAAGCTTTGCTTGCGCAGTGCTCCTCTGTGGGAGGCCTGTGTGGTGGGCTGGGCGTTTGATGAGGATGGCACTGGTGAGAGTAGGAGTGGTGTAAAGTGTTGTGAGGGCAGGAAGGTGAGCAGGGCCCATGTTGTGGGGCTGCCCTAGGCAGGTGGAGGCAAGGTCAGCTTGTGCAGAGGTCTTGACGGTGAGTCCGTCCTGGTCGGGAAGCCCTTGAAGCAGGCTGGGACTGCGAGCAGTGAGGAGAGAGTAGAGCTGTTGTAGCTTTTGGGTAAGAGGCGGCCTGGAGAAAAGTGTCGGGCAGTAAGAAGGAGAGCAGGGCAGAAGTTGCAGAGGTGCCCTAGGCAGGTGGAGGCCAGCCTGGCTGGTGCAGAAGTCGTGACTTTGTGTCTCTAAGGGTGGGGAAGGTGCTGTAGCAAGCTAGCAGTCCCTGCAGTGTGGTGAGAGGAGGCATAGTGTAAGTGTTGTGAGGTCAGAAAGGCAAGTGTGACGTGCTGTGGGGCTGCCCTAGGCAGGTGGAGGCAAGGTCGGCTTGTGCAGAGGTCTTGACGGTGAGTCCGTCATGGTCGGGAAGCCCTTGAAGCAGGCTGGGACTGCGAGCAGTGAGGTGAGAGTAGGTGTGGTGTAAAGTGTTGTGAGGGCAGGAAGGTGAGCATGAGACATGTTGTGGGGCTGCCGCAGGCAGGTGGATGCCAGCTGTCTGTGTGAGCCTGTGTGAGTAGTCGTCTTTGCTTTGAGAGTGGCTTTGAGGAGGAGGCTTTTCCTCGAAGTGGCGCAGCTAGCAGGTAGCTGTGAGTAGGTGTGGTGGAAGTGTTGGGAGAGGAGGAAGGTGAGCAGCGCAGGTGTTGTGGGTGTGCCCTAGGCAGGTGTCGGCAATGTTTGCAGCACTGAGTCGTGGCCTGGGAGCCCTGGGTGGTGGGGGAGTGGCTTTATGAGGGTGGTCCTGCTAGGAGTAAAGTGTGAGCAGGCGTGGTGCAAGTTTTGGGAGGGGAGGAATGTGAGCCTGGTGGGTGTTGTGGGGCTGCGGCAGGAATGGAGCCGCAAGCTTTGCTTGCGCAGTGCTCCTCTGTGGGAGGCCTGTGTGGTGGGCTGGGCGTTTGATGAGGATGGCACTGGTGAGAGTAGGAGTGGTGTAAAGTGTTGTGAGGGCAGGAAGGTGAGCAGGGCCCATGTTGTGGGGCTGCCCTAGGCAGGTGGAGGCAAGGTCAGCTTGTGCAGAGGTCTTGACGGTGAGTCCGTCCTGGTCGGGAAGCCCTTGAAGCAGGCTGGGACTGCGAGCAGTGAGGAGAGAGTAGAGCTGTTGTAGCTTTTGGGTAAGAGGCGGCCTGGAGAAAAGTGTCGGGCAGTAAGAAGGAGAGCAGGGCAGAAGTTGCAGAGGTGCCCTAGGCAGGTGGAGGCCAGCCTGGCTGGTGCAGAAGTCGTGACTTTGTGTCTCTAAGGGTGGGGAAGGTGCTGTAGCAAGCTAGCAGTCCCTGCAGTGTGGTGAGAGGAGGCATAGTGTAAGTGTTGTGAGGTCAGAAAGGCAAGTGTGACGTGCTGTGGGGCTGCCCTAGGCAGGTGGAGGCAAGGTCGGCTTGTGCAGAGGTCTTGACGGTGAGTCCGTCATGGTCGGGAAGCCCTTGAAGCAGGCTGGGACTGCGAGCAGTGAGGTGAGAGTAGGTGTGGTGTAAAGTGTTGTGAGGGCAGGAAGGTGAGCATGAGACATGTTGTGGGGCTGCCGCAGGCAGGTGGATGCCAGCTGTCTGTGTGAGCCTGTGTGAGTAGTCGTCTTTGCTTTGAGAGTGGCTTTGAGGAGGAGGCTTTTCCTCGAAGTGGCGCAGCTAGCAGGTAGCTGTGAGTAGGTGTGGTGGAAGTGTTGGGAGAGGAGGAAGGTGAGCAGCGCAGGTGTTGTGGGTGTGCCCTAGGCAGGTGTCGGCAATGTTTGCAGCACTGAGTCGTGGCCTGGGAGCCCTGGGTGGTGGGGGAGTGGCTTTATGAGGGTGGTCCTGCTAGGAGTAAAGTGTGAGCAGGCGTGGTGCAAGTTTTGGGAGGGGAGGAATGTGAGCCTGGTGGGTGTTGTGGGGCTGCGGCAGGAATGGAGCCGCAAGCTTTGCTTGCGCAGTGCTCCTCTGTGGGAGGCCTGTGTGGTGGGCTGGGCGTTTGATGAGGATGGCACTGGTGAGAGTAGGAGTGGTGTAAAGTGTTGTGAGGGCAGGAAGGTGAGCAGGGCCCATGTTGTGGGGCTGCCCTAGGCAGGTGGAGGCAAGGTCAGCTTGTGCAGAGGTCTTGACGGTGAGTCCGTCCTGGTCGGGAAGCCCTTGAAGCAGGCTGGGACTGCGAGCAGTGAGGAGAGAGTAGAGCTGTTGTAGCTTTTGGGTAAGAGGCGGCCTGGAGAAAAGTGTCGGGCAGTAAGAAGGAGAGCAGGGCAGAAGTTGCAGAGGTGCCCTAGGCAGGTGGAGGCCAGCCTGGCTGGTGCAGAAGTCGTGACTTTGTGTCTCTAAGGGTGGGGAAGGTGCTGTAGCAAGCTAGCAGTCCCTGCAGTGTGGTGAGAGGAGGCATAGTGTAAGTGTTGTGAGGTCAGAAAGGCAAGTGTGACGTGCTGTGGGGCTGCCCTAGGCAGGTGGAGGCAAGGCCGGCTTGTGCAGAGGTCTTGACGGTGAGTCCGTCATGGTCGGGAAGCCCTTGAAGCAGGCTGGGACTGCGAGCAGTGAGGTGAGAGTAGGTGTGGTGTAAAGTGTTGTGAGGGCAGGAAGGTGAGCATGAGACATGTTGTGGGGCTGCCGCAGGCAGGTGGATGCCAGCTGTCTGTGTGAGCCTGTGTGAGTAGTCGTCTTTGCTTTGAGAGTGGCTTTGAGGAGGAGGCTTTTCCTCGAAGTGGCGCAGCTAGCAGGTAGCTGTGAGTAGGTGTGGTGGAAGTGTTGGGAGAGGAGGAAGGTGAGCAGCGCAGGTGTTGTGGGTGTGCCCTAGGCAGGTGTCGGCAATGTTTGCAGCACTGAGTCGTGGCCTGGGAGCCCTGGGTGGTGGGGGAGTGGCTTTATGAGGGTGGTCCTGCTAGGAGTAAAGTGTGAGCAGGCGTGGTGCAAGTTTTGGGAGGGGAGGAATGTGAGCCTGGTGGGTGTTGTGGGGCTGCGGCAGGAATGGAGCCGCAAGCTTTGCTTGCGCAGTGCTCCTCTGTGGGAGGCCTGTGTGGTGGGCTGGGCGTTTGATGAGGATGGCACTGGTGAGAGTAGGAGTGGTGTAAAGTGTTGTGAGGGCAGGAAGGTGAGCAGGGCCCATGTTGTGGGGCTGCCCTAGGCAGGTGGAGGCAAGGTCAGCTTGTGCAGAGGTCTTGACGGTGAGTCCGTCCTGGTCGGGAAGCCCTTGAAGCAGGCTGGGACTGCGAGCAGTGAGGAGAGAGTAGAGCTGTTGTAGCTTTTGGGTAAGAGGCGGCCTGGAGAAAAGTGTCGGGCAGTAAGAAGGAGAGCAGGGCAGAAGTTGCAGAGGTGCCCTAGGCAGGTGGAGGCCAGCCTGGCTGGTGCAGAAGTCGTGACTTTGTGTCTCTAAGGGTGGGGAAGGTGCTGTAGCAAGCTAGCAGTCCCTGCAGTGTGGTGAGAGGAGGCATAGTGTAAGTGTTGTGAGGTCAGAAAGGCAAGTGTGACGTGCTGTGGGGCTGCCCTAGGCAGGTGGAGGCAAGGTCGGCTTGTGCAGAGGTCTTGACGGTGAGTCCGTCATGGTCGGGAAGCCCTTGAAGCAGGCTGGGACTGCGAGCAGTGAGGTGAGAGTAGGTGTGGTGTAAAGTGTTGTGAGGGCAGGAAGGTGAGCATGAGACATGTTGTGGGGCTGCCGCAGGCAGGTGGATGCCAGCTGTCTGTGTGAGCCTGTGTGAGTAGTCGTCTTTGCTTTGAGAGTGGCTTTGAGGAGGAGGCTTTTCCTCGAAGTGGCGCAGCTAGCAGGTAGCTGTGAGTAGGTGTGGTGGAAGTGTTGGGAGAGGAGGAAGGTGAGCAGCGCAGGTGTTGTGGGTGTGCCCTAGGCAGGTGTCGGCAATGTTTGCAGCACTGAGTCGTGGCCTGGGAGCCCTGGGTGGTGGGGGAGTGGCTTTATGAGGGTGGTCCTGCTAGGAGTAAAGTGTGAGCAGGCGTGGTGCAAGTTTTGGGAGGGGAGGAATGTGAGCCTGGTGGGTGTTGTGGGGCTGCGGCAGGAATGGAGCCGCAAGCTTTGCTTGCGCAGTGCTCCTCTGTGGGAGGCCTGTGTGGTGGGCTGGGCGTTTGATGAGGATGGCACTGGTGAGAGTAGGAGTGGTGTAAAGTGTTGTGAGGGCAGGAAGGTGAGCAGGGCCCATGTTGTGGGGCTGCCCTAGGCAGGTGGAGGCAAGGTCAGCTTGTGCAGAGGTCTTGACGGTGAGTCCGTCCTGGTCGGGAAGCCCTTGAAGCAGGCTGGGACTGCGAGCAGTGAGGAGAGAGTAGAGCTGTTGTAGCTTTTGGGTAAGAGGCGGCCTGGAGAAAAGTGTCGGGCAGTAAGAAGGAGAGCAGGGCAGAAGTTGCAGAGGTGCCCTAGGCAGGTGGAGGCCAGCCTGGCTGGTGCAGAAGTCGTGACTTTGTGTCTCTAAGGGTGGGGAAGGTGCTGTAGCAAGCTAGCAGTCCCTGCAGTGTGGTGAGAGGAGGCATAGTGTAAGTGTTGTGAGGTCAGAAAGGCAAGTGTGACGTGCTGTGGGGCTGCCCTAGGCAGGTGGAGGCAAGGTCGGCTTGTGCAGAGGTCTTGACGGTGAGTCCGTCCTGGTCGGGAAGCCCTTGAAGCAGGCTGGGACTGCGAGCAGTGAGGTGAGAGTAGGTGTGGTGTAAAGTGTTGTGAGGGCAGGAAGGTGAGCATGAGACATGTTGTGGGGCTGCCGCAGGCAGGTGGATGCCAGCTGTCTGTGTGAGCCTGTGTGAGTAGTCGTCTTTGCTTTGAGAGTGGCTTTGAGGAGGAGGCTTTTCCTCGAAGTGGCGCAGCTAGCAGGTAGCTGTGAGTAGGTGTGGTGGAAGTGTTGGGAGAGGAGGAAGGTGAGCAGCGCAGGTGTTGTGGGTGTGCCCTAGGCAGGTGTCGGCAATGTTTGCAGCACTGAGTCGTGGCCTGGGAGCCCTGGGTGGTGGGGGAGTGGCTTTATGAGGGTGGTCCTGCTAGGAGTAAAGTGTGAGCAGGCGTGGTGCAAGTTTTGGGAGGGGAGGAATGTGAGCCTGGTGGGTGTTGTGGGGCTGCGGCAGGAATGGAGCCGCAAGCTTTGCTTGCGCAGTGCTCCTCTGTGGGAGGCCTGTGTGGTGGGCTGGGCGTTTGATGAGGATGGCACTGGTGAGAGTAGGAGTGGTGTAAAGTGTTGTGAGGGCAGGAAGGTGAGCAGGGCCCATGTTGTGGGGCTGCCCTAGGCAGGTGGAGGCAAGGTCAGCTTGTGCAGAGGTCTTGACGGTGAGTCCGTCCTGGTCGGGAAGCCCTTGAAGCAGGCTGGGACTGCGAGCAGTGAGGAGAGAGTAGAGCTGTTGTAGCTTTTGGGTAAGAGGCGGCCTGGAGAAAAGTGTCGGGCAGTAAGAAGGAGAGCAGGGCAGAAGTTGCAGAGGTGCCCTAGGCAGGTGGAGGCCAGCCTGGCTGGTGCAGAAGTCGTGACTTTGTGTCTCTAAGGGTGGGGAAGGTGCTGTAGCAAGCTAGCAGTCCCTGCAGTGTGGTGAGAGGAGGCATAGTGTAAGTGTTGTGAGGTCAGAAAGGCAAGTGTGACGTGCTGTGGGGCTGCCCTAGGCAGGTGGAGGCAAGGTCGGCTTGTGCAGAGGTCTTGACGGTGAGTCCGTCATGGTCGGGAAGCCCTTGAAGCAGGCTGGGACTGCGAGCAGTGAGGTGAGAGTAGGTGTGGTGTAAAGTGTTGTGAGGGCAGGAAGGTGAGCATGAGACATGTTGTGGGGCTGCCGCAGGCAGGTGGATGCCAGCTGTCTGTGTGAGCCTGTGTGAGTAGTCGTCTTTGCTTTGAGAGTGGCTTTGAGGAGGAGGCTTTTCCTCGAAGTGGCGCAGCTAGCAGGTAGCTGTGAGTAGGTGTGGTGGAAGTGTTGGGAGAGGAGGAAGGTGAGCAGCGCAGGTGTTGTGGGTGTGCCCTAGGCAGGTGTCGGCAATGTTTGCAGCACTGAGTCGTGGCCTGGGAGCCCTGGGTGGTGGGGGAGTGGCTTTATGAGGGTGGTCCTGCTAGGAGTAAAGTGTGAGCAGGCGTGGTGCAAGTTTTGGGAGGGGAGGAATGTGAGCCTGGTGGGTGTTGTGGGGCTGCGGCAGGAATGGAGCCGCAAGCTTTGCTTGCGCAGTGCTCCTCTGTGGGAGGCCTGTGTGGTGGGCTGGGCGTTTGATGAGGATGGCACTGGTGAGAGTAGGAGTGGTGTAAAGTGTTGTGAGGGCAGGAAGGTGAGCAGGGCCCATGTTGTGGGGCTGCCCTAGGCAGGTGGAGGCAAGGTCAGCTTGTGCAGAGGTCTTGACGGTGAGTCCGTCCTGGTCGGGAAGCCCTTGAAGCAGGCTGGGACTGCGAGCAGTGAGGAGAGAGTAGAGCTGTTGTAGCTTTTGGGTAAGAGGCGGCCTGGAGAAAAGTGTCGGGCAGTAAGAAGGAGAGCAGGGCAGAAGTTGCAGAGGTGCCCTAGGCAGGTGGAGGCCAGCCTGGCTGGTGCAGAAGTCGTGACTTTGTGTCTCTAAGGGTGGGGAAGGTGCTGTAGCAAGCTAGCAGTCCCTGCAGTGTGGTGAGAGGAGGCATAGTGTAAGTGTTGTGAGGTCAGAAAGGCAAGTGTGACGTGCTGTGGGGCTGCCCTAGGCAGGTGGAGGCAAGGTCGGCTTGTGCAGAGGTCTTGACGGTGAGTCCGTCATGGTCGGGAAGCCCTTGAAGCAGGCTGGGACTGCGAGCAGTGAGGTGAGAGTAGGTGTGGTGTAAAGTGTTGTGAGGGCAGGAAGGTGAGCATGAGACATGTTGTGGGGCTGCCGCAGGCAGGTGGATGCCAGCTGTCTGTGTGAGCCTGTGTGAGTAGTCGTCTTTGCTTTGAGAGTGGCTTTGAGGAGGAGGCTTTTCCTCGAAGTGGCGCAGCTAGCAGGTAGCTGTGAGTAGGTGTGGTGGAAGTGTTGGGAGAGGAGGAAGGTGAGCAGCGCAGGTGTTGTGGGTGTGCCCTAGGCAGGTGTCGGCAATGTTTGCAGCACTGAGTCGTGGCCTGGGAGCCCTGGGTGGTGGGGGAGTGGCTTTATGAGGGTGGTCCTGCTAGGAGTAAAGTGTGAGCAGGCGTGGTGCAAGTTTTGGGAGGGGAGGAATGTGAGCCTGGTGGGTGTTGTGGGGCTGCGGCAGGAATGGAGCCGCAAGCTTTGCTTGCGCAGTGCTCCTCTGTGGGAGGCCTGTGTGGTGGGCTGGGCGTTTGATGAGGATGGCACTGGTGAGAGTAGGAGTGGTGTAAAGTGTTGTGAGGGCAGGAAGGTGAGCAGGGCCCATGTTGTGGGGCTGCCCTAGGCAGGTGGAGGCAAGGTCAGCTTGTGCAGAGGTCTTGACGGTGAGTCCGTCCTGGTCGGGAAGCCCTTGAAGCAGGCTGGGACTGCGAGCAGTGAGGAGAGAGTAGAGCTGTTGTAGCTTTTGGGTAAGAGGCGGCCTGGAGAAAAGTGTCGGGCAGTAAGAAGGAGAGCAGGGCAGAAGTTGCAGAGGTGCCCTAGGCAGGTGGAGGCCAGCCTGGCTGGTGCAGAAGTCGTGACTTTGTGTCTCTAAGGGTGGGGAAGGTGCTGTAGCAAGCTAGCAGTCCCTGCAGTGTGGTGAGAGGAGGCATAGTGTAAGTGTTGTGAGGTCAGAAAGGCAAGTGTGACGTGCTGTGGGGCTGCCCTAGGCAGGTGGAGGCAAGGTCGGCTTGTGCAGAGGTCTTGACGGTGAGTCCGTCATGGTCGGGAAGCCCTTGAAGCAGGCTGGGACTGCGAGCAGTGAGGTGAGAGTAGGTGTGGTGTAAAGTGTTGTGAGGGCAGGAAGGTGAGCATGAGACATGTTGTGGGGCTGCCGCAGGCAGGTGGATGCCAGCTGTCTGTGTGAGCCTGTGTGAGTAGTCGTCTTTGCTTTGAGAGTGGCTTTGAGGAGGAGGCTTTTCCTCGAAGTGGCGCAGCTAGCAGGTAGCTGTGAGTAGGTGTGGTGGAAGTGTTGGGAGAGGAGGAAGGTGAGCAGCGCAGGTGTTGTGGGTGTGCCCTAGGCAGGTGTCGGCAATGTTTGCAGCACTGAGTCGTGGCCTGGGAGCCCTGGGTGGTGGGGGAGTGGCTTTATGAGGGTGGTCCTGCTAGGAGTAAAGTGTGAGCAGGCGTGGTGCAAGTTTTGGGAGGGGAGGAATGTGAGCCTGGTGGGTGTTGTGGGGCTGCGGCAGGAATGGAGCCGCAAGCTTTGCTTGCGCAGTGCTCCTCTGTGGGAGGCCTGTGTGGTGGGCTGGGCGTTTGATGAGGATGGCACTGGTGAGAGTAGGAGTGGTGTAAAGTGTTGTGAGGGCAGGAAGGTGAGCAGGGCCCATGTTGTGGGGCTGCCCTAGGCAGGTGGAGGCAAGGTCAGCTTGTGCAGAGGTCTTGACGGTGAGTCCGTCCTGGTCGGGAAGCCCTTGAAGCAGGCTGGGACTGCGAGCAGTGAGGAGAGAGTAGAGCTGTTGTAGCTTTTGGGTAAGAGGCGGCCTGGAGAAAAGTGTCGGGCAGTAAGAAGGAGAGCAGGGCAGAAGTTGCAGAGGTGCCCTAGGCAGGTGGAGGCCAGCCTGGCTGGTGCAGAAGTCGTGACTTTGTGTCTCTAAGGGTGGGGAAGGTGCTGTAGCAAGCTAGCAGTCCCTGCAGTGTGGTGAGAGGAGGCATAGTGTAAGTGTTGTGAGGTCAGAAAGGCAAGTGTGACGTGCTGTGGGGCTGCCCTAGGCAGGTGGAGGCAAGGCCGGCTTGTGCAGAGGTCTTGACGGTGAGTCCGTCATGGTCGGGAAGCCCTTGAAGCAGGCTGGGACTGCGAGCAGTGAGGTGAGAGTAGGTGTGGTGTAAAGTGTTGTGAGGGCAGGAAGGTGAGCATGAGACATGTTGTGGGGCTGCCGCAGGCAGGTGGATGCCAGCTGTCTGTGTGAGCCTGTGTGAGTAGTCGTCTTTGCTTTGAGAGTGGCTTTGAGGAGGAGGCTTTTCCTCGAAGTGGCGCAGCTAGCAGGTAGCTGTGAGTAGGTGTGGTGGAAGTGTTGGGAGAGGAGGAAGGTGAGCAGCGCAGGTGTTGTGGGTGTGCCCTAGGCAGGTGTCGGCAATGTTTGCAGCACTGAGTCGTGGCCTGGGAGCCCTGGGTGGTGGGGGAGTGGCTTTATGAGGGTGGTCCTGCTAGGAGTAAAGTGTGAGCAGGCGTGGTGCAAGTTTTGGGAGGGGAGGAATGTGAGCCTGGTGGGTGTTGTGGGGCTGCGGCAGGAATGGAGCCGCAAGCTTTGCTTGCGCAGTGCTCCTCTGTGGGAGGCCTGTGTGGTGGGCTGGGCGTTTGATGAGGATGGCACTGGTGAGAGTAGGAGTGGTGTAAAGTGTTGTGAGGGCAGGAAGGTGAGCAGGGCCCATGTTGTGGGGCTGCCCTAGGCAGGTGGAGGCAAGGTCAGCTTGTGCAGAGGTCTTGACGGTGAGTCCGTCCTGGTCGGGAAGCCCTTGAAGCAGGCTGGGACTGCGAGCAGTGAGGAGAGAGTAGAGCTGTTGTAGCTTTTGGGTAAGAGGCGGCCTGGAGAAAAGTGTCGGGCAGTAAGAAGGAGAGCAGGGCAGAAGTTGCAGAGGTGCCCTAGGCAGGTGGAGGCCAGCCTGGCTGGTGCAGAAGTCGTGACTTTGTGTCTCTAAGGGTGGGGAAGGTGCTGTAGCAAGCTAGCAGTCCCTGCAGTGTGGTGAGAGGAGGCATAGTGTAAGTGTTGTGAGGTCAGAAAGGCAAGTGTGACGTGCTGTGGGGCTGCCCTAGGCAGGTGGAGGCAAGGTCGGCTTGTGCAGAGGTCTTGACGGTGAGTCCGTCATGGTCGGGAAGCCCTTGAAGCAGGCTGGGACTGCGAGCAGTGAGGTGAGAGTAGGTGTGGTGTAAAGTGTTGTGAGGGCAGGAAGGTGAGCATGAGACATGTTGTGGGGCTGCCGCAGGCAGGTGGATGCCAGCTGTCTGTGTGAGCCTGTGTGAGTAGTCGTCTTTGCTTTGAGAGTGGCTTTGAGGAGGAGGCTTTTCCTCGAAGTGGCGCAGCTAGCAGGTAGCTGTGAGTAGGTGTGGTGGAAGTGTTGGGAGAGGAGGAAGGTGAGCAGCGCAGGTGTTGTGGGTGTGCCCTAGGCAGGTGTCGGCAATGTTTGCAGCACTGAGTCGTGGCCTGGGAGCCCTGGGTGGTGGGGGAGTGGCTTTATGAGGGTGGTCCTGCTAGGAGTAAAGTGTGAGCAGGCGTGGTGCAAGTTTTGGGAGGGGAGGAATGTGAGCCTGGTGGGTGTTGTGGGGCTGCGGCAGGAATGGAGCCGCAAGCTTTGCTTGCGCAGTGCTCCTCTGTGGGAGGCCTGTGTGGTGGGCTGGGCGTTTGATGAGGATGGCACTGGTGAGAGTAGGAGTGGTGTAAAGTGTTGTGAGGGCAGGAAGGTGAGCAGGGCCCATGTTGTGGGGCTGCCCTAGGCAGGTGGAGGCAAGGTCAGCTTGTGCAGAGGTCTTGACGGTGAGTCCGTCCTGGTCGGGAAGCCCTTGAAGCAGGCTGGGACTGCGAGCAGTGAGGAGAGAGTAGAGCTGTTGTAGCTTTTGGGTAAGAGGCGGCCTGGAGAAAAGTGTCGGGCAGTAAGAAGGAGAGCAGGGCAGAAGTTGCAGAGGTGCCCTAGGCAGGTGGAGGCCAGCCTGGCTGGTGCAGAAGTCGTGACTTTGTGTCTCTAAGGGTGGGGAAGGTGCTGTAGCAAGCTAGCAGTCCCTGCAGTGTGGTGAGAGGAGGCATAGTGTAAGTGTTGTGAGGTCAGAAAGGCAAGTGTGACGTGCTGTGGGGCTGCCCTAGGCAGGTGGAGGCAAGGTCGGCTTGTGCAGAGGTCTTGACGGTGAGTCCGTCCTGGTCGGGAAGCCCTTGAAGCAGGCTGGGACTGCGAGCAGTGAGGTGAGAGTAGGTGTGGTGTAAAGTGTTGTGAGGGCAGGAAGGTGAGCATGAGACATGTTGTGGGGCTGCCGCAGGCAGGTGGATGCCAGCTGTCTGTGTGAGCCTGTGTGAGTAGTCGTCTTTGCTTTGAGAGTGGCTTTGAGGAGGAGGCTTTTCCTCGAAGTGGCGCAGCTAGCAGGTAGCTGTGAGTAGGTGTGGTGGAAGTGTTGGGAGAGGAGGAAGGTGAGCAGCGCAGGTGTTGTGGGTGTGCCCTAGGCAGGTGTCGGCAATGTTTGCAGCACTGAGTCGTGGCCTGGGAGCCCTGGGTGGTGGGGGAGTGGCTTTATGAGGGTGGTCCTGCTAGGAGTAAAGTGTGAGCAGGCGTGGTGCAAGTTTTGGGAGGGGAGGAATGTGAGCCTGGTGGGTGTTGTGGGGCTGCGGCAGGAATGGAGCCGCAAGCTTTGCTTGCGCAGTGCTCCTCTGTGGGAGGCCTGTGTGGTGGGCTGGGCGTTTGATGAGGATGGCACTGGTGAGAGTAGGAGTGGTGTAAAGTGTTGTGAGGGCAGGAAGGTGAGCAGGGCCCATGTTGTGGGGCTGCCCTAGGCAGGTGGAGGCAAGGTCAGCTTGTGCAGAGGTCTTGACGGTGAGTCCGTCCTGGTCGGGAAGCCCTTGAAGCAGGCTGGGACTGCGAGCAGTGAGGAGAGAGTAGAGCTGTTGTAGCTTTTGGGTAAGAGGCGGCCTGGAGAAAAGTGTCGGGCAGTAAGAAGGAGAGCAGGGCAGAAGTTGCAGAGGTGCCCTAGGCAGGTGGAGGCCAGCCTGGCTGGTGCAGAAGTCGTGACTTTGTGTCTCTAAGGGTGGGGAAGGTGCTGTAGCAAGCTAGCAGTCCCTGCAGTGTGGTGAGAGGAGGCATAGTGTAAGTGTTGTGAGGTCAGAAAGGCAAGTGTGACGTGCTGTGGGGCTGCCCTAGGCAGGTGGAGGCAAGGTCGGCTTGTGCAGAGGTCTTGACGGTGAGTCCGTCATGGTCGGGAAGCCCTTGAAGCAGGCTGGGACTGCGAGCAGTGAGGTGAGAGTAGGTGTGGTGTAAAGTGTTGTGAGGGCAGGAAGGTGAGCATGAGACATGTTGTGGGGCTGCCGCAGGCAGGTGGATGCCAGCTGTCTGTGTGAGCCTGTGTGAGTAGTCGTCTTTGCTTTGAGAGTGGCTTTGAGGAGGAGGCTTTTCCTCGAAGTGGCGCAGCTAGCAGGTAGCTGTGAGTAGGTGTGGTGGAAGTGTTGGGAGAGGAGGAAGGTGAGCAGCGCAGGTGTTGTGGGTGTGCCCTAGGCAGGTGTCGGCAATGTTTGCAGCACTGAGTCGTGGCCTGGGAGCCCTGGGTGGTGGGGGAGTGGCTTTATGAGGGTGGTCCTGCTAGGAGTAAAGTGTGAGCAGGCGTGGTGCAAGTTTTGGGAGGGGAGGAATGTGAGCCTGGTGGGTGTTGTGGGGCTGCGGCAGGAATGGAGCCGCAAGCTTTGCTTGCGCAGTGCTCCTCTGTGGGAGGCCTGTGTGGTGGGCTGGGCGTTTGATGAGGATGGCACTGGTGAGAGTAGGAGTGGTGTAAAGTGTTGTGAGGGCAGGAAGGTGAGCAGGGCCCATGTTGTGGGGCTGCCCTAGGCAGGTGGAGGCAAGGTCAGCTTGTGCAGAGGTCTTGACGGTGAGTCCGTCCTGGTCGGGAAGCCCTTGAAGCAGGCTGGGACTGCGAGCAGTGAGGAGAGAGTAGAGCTGTTGTAGCTTTTGGGTAAGAGGCGGCCTGGAGAAAAGTGTCGGGCAGTAAGAAGGAGAGCAGGGCAGAAGTTGCAGAGGTGCCCTAGGCAGGTGGAGGCCAGCCTGGCTGGTGCAGAAGTCGTGACTTTGTGTCTCTAAGGGTGGGGAAGGTGCTGTAGCAAGCTAGCAGTCCCTGCAGTGTGGTGAGAGGAGGCATAGTGTAAGTGTTGTGAGGTCAGAAAGGCAAGTGTGACGTGCTGTGGGGCTGCCCTAGGCAGGTGGAGGCAAGGTCGGCTTGTGCAGAGGTCTTGACGGTGAGTCCGTCCTGGTCGGGAAGCCCTTGAAGCAGGCTGGGACTGCGAGCAGTGAGGTGAGAGTAGGTGTGGTGTAAAGTGTTGTGAGGGCAGGAAGGTGAGCATGAGACATGTTGTGGGGCTGCCGCAGGCAGGTGGATGCCAGCTGTCTGTGTGAGCCTGTGTGAGTAGTCGTCTTTGCTTTGAGAGTGGCTTTGAGGAGGAGGCTTTTCCTCGAAGTGGCGCAGCTAGCAGGTAGCTGTGAGTAGGTGTGGTGGAAGTGTTGGGAGAGGAGGAAGGTGAGCAGCGCAGGTGTTGTGGGTGTGCCCTAGGCAGGTGTCGGCAATGTTTGCAGCACTGAGTCGTGGCCTGGGAGCCCTGGGTGGTGGGGGAGCGGCTTTATGAGGGTGGTCCTGCTAGGAGTAAAGTGTGAGCAGGCGTGGTGCAAGTTTTGGGAGGGGAGGAATGTGAGCCTGGTGGGTGTTGTGGGGCTGCGGCAGGAATGGAGCCGCAAGCTTTGCTTGCGCAGTGCTCCTCTGTGGGAGGCCTGTGTGGTGGGCTGGGCGTTTGATGAGGATGGCACTGGTGAGAGTAGGAGTGGTGTAAAGTGTTGTGAGGGCAGGAAGGTGAGCAGGGCCCATGTTGTGGGGCTGCCCTAGGCAGGTGGAGGCAAGGTCAGCTTGTGCAGAGGTCTTGACGGTGAGTCCGTCCTGGTCGGGAAGCCCTTGAAGCAGGCTGGGACTGCGAGCAGTGAGGAGAGAGTAGAGCTGTTGTAGCTTTTGGGTAAGAGGCGGCCTGGAGAAAAGTGTCGGGCAGTAAGAAGGAGAGCAGGGCAGAAGTTGCAGAGGTGCCCTAGGCAGGTGGAGGCCAGCCTGGCTGGTGCAGAAGTCGTGACTTTGTGTCTCTAAGGGTGGGGAAGGTGCTGTAGCAAGCTAGCAGTCCCTGCAGTGTGGTGAGAGGAGGCATAGTGTAAGTGTTGTGAGGTCAGAAAGGCAAGTGTGACGTGCTGTGGGGCTGCCCTAGGCAGGTGGAGGCAAGGTCGGCTTGTGCAGAGGTCTTGACGGTGAGTCCGTCATGGTCGGGAAGCCCTTGAAGCAGGCTGGGACTGCGAGCAGTGAGGTGAGAGTAGGTGTGGTGTAAAGTGTTGTGAGGGCAGGAAGGTGAGCATGAGACATGTTGTGGGGCTGCCGCAGGCAGGTGGATGCCAGCTGTCTGTGTGAGCCTGTGTGAGTAGTCGTCTTTGCTTTGAGAGTGGCTTTGAGGAGGAGGCTTTTCCTCGAAGTGGCGCAGCTAGCAGGTAGCTGTGAGTAGGTGTGGTGGAAGTGTTGGGAGAGGAGGAAGGTGAGCAGCGCAGGTGTTGTGGGTGTGCCCTAGGCAGGTGTCGGCAATGTTTGCAGCACTGAGTCGTGGCCTGGGAGCCCTGGGTGGTGGGGGAGCGGCTTTATGAGGGTGGTCCTGCTAGGAGTAAAGTGTGAGCAGGCGTGGTGCAAGTTTTGGGAGGGGAGGAATGTGAGCCTGGTGGGTGTTGTGGGGCTGCGGCAGGAATGGAGCCGCAAGCTTTGCTTGCGCAGTGCTCCTCTGTGGGAGGCCTGTGTGGTGGGCTGGGCGTTTGATGAGGATGGCACTGGTGAGAGTAGGAGTGGTGTAAAGTGTTGTGAGGGCAGGAAGGTGAGCAGGGCCCATGTTGTGGGGCTGCCCTAGGCAGGTGGAGGCAAGGTCAGCTTGTGCAGAGGTCTTGACGGTGAGTCCGTCCTGGTCGGGAAGCCCTTGAAGCAGGCTGGGACTGCGAGCAGTGAGGAGAGAGTAGAGCTGTTGTAGCTTTTGGGTAAGAGGCGGCCTGGAGAAAAGTGTCGGGCAGTAAGAAGGAGAGCAGGGCAGAAGTTGCAGAGGTGCCCTAGGCAGGTGGAGGCCAGCCTGGCTGGTGCAGAAGTCGTGACTTTGTGTCTCTAAGGGTGGGGAAGGTGCTGTAGCAAGCTAGCAGTCCCTGCAGTGTGGTGAGAGGAGGCATAGTGTAAGTGTTGTGAGGTCAGAAAGGCAAGTGTGACGTGCTGTGGGGCTGCCCTAGGCAGGTGGAGGCAAGGTCGGCTTGTGCAGAGGTCTTGACGGTGAGTCCGTCCTGGTCGGGAAGCCCTTGAAGCAGGCTGGGACTGCGAGCAGTGAGGTGAGAGTAGGTGTGGTGTAAAGTGTTGTGAGGGCAGGAAGGTGAGCATGAGACATGTTGTGGGGCTGCCGCAGGCAGGTGGATGCCAGCTGTCTGTGTGAGCCTGTGTGAGTAGTCGTCTTTGCTTTGAGAGTGGCTTTGAGGAGGAGGCTTTTCCTCGAAGTGGCGCAGCTAGCAGGTAGCTGTGAGTAGGTGTGGTGGAAGTGTTGGGAGAGGAGGAAGGTGAGCAGCGCAGGTGTTGTGGGTGTGCCCTAGGCAGGTGTCGGCAATGTTTGCAGCACTGAGTCGTGGCCTGGGAGCCCTGGGTGGTGGGGGAGTGGCTTTATGAGGGTGGTCCTGCTAGGAGTAAAGTGTGAGCAGGCGTGGTGCAAGTTTTGGGAGGGGAGGAATGTGAGCCTGGTGGGTGTTGTGGGGCTGCGGCAGGAATGGAGCCGCAAGCTTTGCTTGCGCAGTGCTCCTCTGTGGGAGGCCTGTGTGGTGGGCTGGGCGTTTGATGAGGATGGCACTGGTGAGAGTAGGAGTGGTGTAAAGTGTTGTGAGGGCAGGAAGGTGAGCAGGGCCCATGTTGTGGGGCTGCCCTAGGCAGGTGGAGGCAAGGTCAGCTTGTGCAGAGGTCTTGACGGTGAGTCCGTCCTGGTCGGGAAGCCCTTGAAGCAGGCTGGGACTGCGAGCAGTGAGGAGAGAGTAGAGCTGTTGTAGCTTTTGGGTAAGAGGCGGCCTGGAGAAAAGTGTCGGGCAGTAAGAAGGAGAGCAGGGCAGAAGTTGCAGAGGTGCCCTAGGCAGGTGGAGGCCAGCCTGGCTGGTGCAGAAGTCGTGACTTTGTGTCTCTAAGGGTGGGGAAGGTGCTGTAGCAAGCTAGCAGTCCCTGCAGTGTGGTGAGAGGAGGCATAGTGTAAGTGTTGTGAGGTCAGAAAGGCAAGTGTGACGTGCTGTGGGGCTGCCCTAGGCAGGTGGAGGCAAGGTCGGCTTGTGCAGAGGTCTTGACGGTGAGTCCGTCATGGTCGGGAAGCCCTTGAAGCAGGCTGGGACTGCGAGCAGTGAGGTGAGAGTAGGTGTGGTGTAAAGTGTTGTGAGGGCAGGAAGGTGAGCATGAGACATGTTGTGGGGCTGCCGCAGGCAGGTGGATGCCAGCTGTCTGTGTGAGCCTGTGTGAGTAGTCGTCTTTGCTTTGAGAGTGGCTTTGAGGAGGAGGCTTTTCCTCGAAGTGGCGCAGCTAGCAGGTAGCTGTGAGTAGGTGTGGTGGAAGTGTTGGGAGAGGAGGAAGGTGAGCAGCGCAGGTGTTGTGGGTGTGCCCTAGGCAGGTGTCGGCAATGTTTGCAGCACTGAGTCGTGGCCTGGGAGCCCTGGGTGGTGGGGGAGTGGCTTTATGAGGGTGGTCCTGCTAGGAGTAAAGTGTGAGCAGGCGTGGTGCAAGTTTTGGGAGGGGAGGAATGTGAGCCTGGTGGGTGTTGTGGGGCTGCGGCAGGAATGGAGCCGCAAGCTTTGCTTGCGCAGTGCTCCTCTGTGGGAGGCCTGTGTGGTGGGCTGGGCGTTTGATGAGGATGGCACTGGTGAGAGTAGGAGTGGTGTAAAGTGTTGTGAGGGCAGGAAGGTGAGCAGGGCCCATGTTGTGGGGCTGCCCTAGGCAGGTGGAGGCAAGGTCAGCTTGTGCAGAGGTCTTGACGGTGAGTCCGTCCTGGTCGGGAAGCCCTTGAAGCAGGCTGGGACTGCGAGCAGTGAGGAGAGAGTAGAGCTGTTGTAGCTTTTGGGTAAGAGGCGGCCTGGAGAAAAGTGTCGGGCAGTAAGAAGGAGAGCAGGGCAGAAGTTGCAGAGGTGCCCTAGGCAGGTGGAGGCCAGCCTGGCTGGTGCAGAAGTCGTGACTTTGTGTCTCTAAGGGTGGGGAAGGTGCTGTAGCAAGCTAGCAGTCCCTGCAGTGTGGTGAGAGGAGGCATAGTGTAAGTGTTGTGAGGTCAGAAAGGCAAGTGTGACGTGCTGTGGGGCTGCCCTAGGCAGGTGGAGGCAAGGTCGGCTTGTGCAGAGGTCTTGACGGTGAGTCCGTCCTGGTCGGGAAGCCCTTGAAGCAGGCTGGGACTGCGAGCAGTGAGGTGAGAGTAGGTGTGGTGTAAAGTGTTGTGAGGGCAGGAAGGTGAGCATGAGACATGTTGTGGGGCTGCCGCAGGCAGGTGGATGCCAGCTGTCTGTGTGAGCCTGTGTGAGTAGTCGTCTTTGCTTTGAGAGTGGCTTTGAGGAGGAGGCTTTTCCTCGAAGTGGCGCAGCTAGCAGGTAGCTGTGAGTAGGTGTGGTGGAAGTGTTGGGAGAGGAGGAAGGTGAGCAGCGCAGGTGTTGTGGGTGTGCCCTAGGCAGGTGTCGGCAATGTTTGCAGCACTGAGTCGTGGCCTGGGAGCCCTGGGTGGTGGGGGAGCGGCTTTATGAGGGTGGTCCTGCTAGGAGTAAAGTGTGAGCAGGCGTGGTGCAAGTTTTGGGAGGGGAGGAATGTGAGCCTGGTGGGTGTTGTGGGGCTGCGGCAGGAATGGAGCCGCAAGCTTTGCTTGCGCAGTGCTCCTCTGTGGGAGGCCTGTGTGGTGGGCTGGGCGTTTGATGAGGATGGCACTGGTGAGAGTAGGAGTGGTGTAAAGTGTTGTGAGGGCAGGAAGGTGAGCAGGGCCCATGTTGTGGGGCTGCCCTAGGCAGGTGGAGGCAAGGTCAGCTTGTGCAGAGGTCTTGACGGTGAGTCCGTCCTGGTCGGGAAGCCCTTGAAGCAGGCTGGGACTGCGAGCAGTGAGGAGAGAGTAGAGCTGTTGTAGCTTTTGGGTAAGAGGCGGCCTGGAGAAAAGTGTCGGGCAGTAAGAAGGAGAGCAGGGCAGAAGTTGCAGAGGTGCCCTAGGCAGGTGGAGGCCAGCCTGGCTGGTGCAGAAGTCGTGACTTTGTGTCTCTAAGGGTGGGGAAGGTGCTGTAGCAAGCTAGCAGTCCCTGCAGTGTGGTGAGAGGAGGCATAGTGTAAGTGTTGTGAGGTCAGAAAGGCAAGTGTGACGTGCTGTGGGGCTGCCCTAGGCAGGTGGAGGCAAGGTCGGCTTGTGCAGAGGTCTTGACGGTGAGTCCGTCATGGTCGGGAAGCCCTTGAAGCAGGCTGGGACTGCGAGCAGTGAGGTGAGAGTAGGTGTGGTGTAAAGTGTTGTGAGGGCAGGAAGGTGAGCATGAGACATGTTGTGGGGCTGCCGCAGGCAGGTGGATGCCAGCTGTCTGTGTGAGCCTGTGTGAGTAGTCGTCTTTGCTTTGAGAGTGGCTTTGAGGAGGAGGCTTTTCCTCGAAGTGGCGCAGCTAGCAGGTAGCTGTGAGTAGGTGTGGTGGAAGTGTTGGGAGAGGAGGAAGGTGAGCAGCGCAGGTGTTGTGGGTGTGCCCTAGGCAGGTGTCGGCAATGTTTGCAGCACTGAGTCGTGGCCTGGGAGCCCTGGGTGGTGGGGGAGTGGCTTTATGAGGGTGGTCCTGCTAGGAGTAAAGTGTGAGCAGGCGTGGTGCAAGTTTTGGGAGGGGAGGAATGTGAGCCTGGTGGGTGTTGTGGGGCTGCGGCAGGAATGGAGCCGCAAGCTTTGCTTGCGCAGTGCTCCTCTGTGGGAGGCCTGTGTGGTGGGCTGGGCGTTTGATGAGGATGGCACTGGTGAGAGTAGGAGTGGTGTAAAGTGTTGTGAGGGCAGGAAGGTGAGCAGGGCCCATGTTGTGGGGCTGCCCTAGGCAGGTGGAGGCAAGGTCAGCTTGTGCAGAGGTCTTGACGGTGAGTCCGTCCTGGTCGGGAAGCCCTTGAAGCAGGCTGGGACTGCGAGCAGTGAGGAGAGAGTAGAGCTGTTGTAGCTTTTGGGTAAGAGGCGGCCTGGAGAAAAGTGTCGGGCAGTAAGAAGGAGAGCAGGGCAGAAGTTGCAGAGGTGCCCTAGGCAGGTGGAGGCCAGCCTGGCTGGTGCAGAAGTCGTGACTTTGTGTCTCTAAGGGTGGGGAAGGTGCTGTAGCAAGCTAGCAGTCCCTGCAGTGTGGTGAGAGGAGGCATAGTGTAAGTGTTGTGAGGTCAGAAAGGCAAGTGTGACGTGCTGTGGGGCTGCCCTAGGCAGGTGGAGGCAAGGTCGGCTTGTGCAGAGGTCTTGACGGTGAGTCCGTCCTGGTCGGGAAGCCCTTGAAGCAGGCTGGGACTGCGAGCAGTGAGGTGAGAGTAGGTGTGGTGTAAAGTGTTGTGAGGGCAGGAAGGTGAGCATGAGACATGTTGTGGGGCTGCCGCAGGCAGGTGGATGCCAGCTGTCTGTGTGAGCCTGTGTGAGTAGTCGTCTTTGCTTTGAGAGTGGCTTTGAGGAGGAGGCTTTTCCTCGAAGTGGCGCAGCTAGCAGGTAGCTGTGAGTAGGTGTGGTGGAAGTGTTGGGAGAGGAGGAAGGTGAGCAGCGCAGGTGTTGTGGGTGTGCCCTAGGCAGGTGTCGGCAATGTTTGCAGCACTGAGTCGTGGCCTGGGAGCCCTGGGTGGTGGGGGAGCGGCTTTATGAGGGTGGTCCTGCTAGGAGTAAAGTGTGAGCAGGCGTGGTGCAAGTTTTGGGAGGGGAGGAATGTGAGCCTGGTGGGTGTTGTGGGGCTGCGGCAGGAATGGAGCCGCAAGCTTTGCTTGCGCAGTGCTCCTCTGTGGGAGGCCTGTGTGGTGGGCTGGGCGTTTGATGAGGATGGCACTGGTGAGAGTAGGAGTGGTGTAAAGTGTTGTGAGGGCAGGAA